>NC_045596.1:188276207-188578707 GCF_009762305.2 Zalophus californianus
CTTTCCATGGGCTCTTCCATTGTTGGCGGACTGATGGCCAGTCAAGTGCTACACGAAGGAGATGTTATTACAGAGCAGTCCCTCCACACACGGGGGTGGGGGGATGGCACTAGCTTCGAGGCAGAAAGGGAGGCAGCCGCTCTCCTCTGCCTAAGCCCTTCGGAAAGATCATTAACCACACAAAGTAATGAACCGACCCGTTTGGCCCAAAAGAAGCTCAAACATGAGCGTCTTGGGCGACATTGGTTTCTCTTTTCCGTTGTGTTGTTGAAGAGAAAAGGAGGACGTAGCCCCTTCTGGCCAACCCAGTTGTCGCTGGGCCGCCTGGTCCCCTAAATTGTTGGGAGGGTGTGTGTGTGTCTTGGAAGGAAATTTTGGTGAGGACAATGTGACCAAAGGGAAAGGAAGGGAAGGGAAAAAGAGAAAAGGAGAAGACAAGGCAAGACAAAACCCACCGTCTGGATCCAGATTCTAGCTCTTTCTCTTACTGAACTAGGTGTCCTTGGAGAAGTACTTGTTTTCTCTGTGCCTCAGTTTCCTCATTTGTAAAACGGGTAAAATAATGATACCTAAATGGGATAGCTGTCTTAAGGATTAATTAACAAGACAGAGAAAGCAAAATCCTATATGATTTCACTTATACGTGGAATCAAAACAAACAAATTAGCAAACAAGCAAAAAGCAGAAACAGACCCATGAATACCAAGAACAAACTGGTGGTTGCCAAAGAGGAGGGGGTGGGGGGAAGGGCAAAATGGGTGGAGGGGGATGGGAGGTTCAGGCTTCCAGTTAGGGGCGCAATATGGGATGAGAGGCACAGCCCAGGGAATGCAGTCCATGGCCGGGGACTCGTGTTGGATGGGGACAGATTATAGCTACGTTTGTGATGAGCAGGGCAAAGCATACTGACTTGTTGAATCACTCTGTCGCACACCTGAAACTAATGTAACACCGTGTGCCTACTATCTTTCAATTAAAAAAAAAAGATGACTTAATAAAAATAAAGCACTTAGACAATAACAAATGACCGATAAATGGCGATTATTACCCCGCCTCTCCTCATCACTCTTTAGCCCATCACGTGCAGAAATTTTACAGCACTTGGAACTCCGTGAACTTCTTTCTTTGTCAAGTTTTTGAAATGTCTGCTGCCCCACTAGAATGGAACCTCCGAAAGTACAAGGACTTTTGTCCTTGTCTGACCCATGCCCCACCTCCATTCCCAGAACAGACCCTAGAAAGTGGGAGGTGTTCCAGTTGTTGAATGAATCAGCATCTCTCCTTCAAAAAGCTTCATAACACTCACGAATCAATCCCAACCATCCGTCGATGAATACTATTCAATTTTAAGTTGACTTAAATAAACACAATAAACTTCTGGGGGAGTCTATGCAAACTTTTTTGGAGAATATGTTTTTTGTTCGGTTTTGGTTTTGTTGTTGTTTAAAGATTTTATTTATTCATTTATTTGAAAGCGAGCGTGAGAGCAGGGTGAAGCAGAGGGAGAGGGAGGTGCAGACTCCACACTGAGCCTGGAGCTGGATGCAGGGGCTCCATCCCACAACCCAGATCACAACCTGAGCCAAAATCAAGAGGCGGTCACTTAACCGACTGAGCCACCCAGGTGCCCCTGTAGTTTTTTTAAATAAACTCTCCCCTCAACATGGGGCTCAAACTCATGACCCCAAGATTAAGAGTCACATGCTCTACCAACTGAGCCAGCCAGGTGCCCCAGGAGAATATACGAAAAACAAAACAAAAAAATAAAAATAAACTATTCTGGGAGTGCCTGGGTGGCTCAGTCAGTTGAGCGTCTGACTCTTCATTTCGGCTCAGGTGATGATGTCAGGGTGGTAAGATCAAGCCCCCACAACGGGCTCCACACTCAGCATGGAGCCTGCTTAAGATTCTTTCTCTCCCTCTGCCTCTGCCCCTCCCGACCTCCCTCTCTAAAAAAAAAAGAAAAAGAAAAAAGAAAAAACACAATTCTGTCCTAAAATTTTACTACTTGGAGAAACCACCTTAAGAGAGCAACTCCTTTTGAGAGAACCGATAAAGATTTTGAAATATAATAAAATCTTGATGCCCATAAGTTCTAAACAACTTTGTAATATAAAATACAAGTTCTGATTTAAAGTCTAAAAAGCATTATCACATATTTGGAGCTAAGTATTTGACTATCAAAGGTTAAACTGGGAAAATACAAAGAGCCACAGGCAGGGACAGAGAACTAACCCATGCCCCCTGACATACGAAGTCAGGAGGCCCTATGGCATTGACCGCAGGATCTGAGGCTGGGGGTAGGAAAACCCCATGAGCCCCAGGAGGAGGAGCATTTGGGCTCCACACAAAGGCCAAAGGCTGGTGGGTTAGGAGATGGGGCTGGAAAGCCCTCCAGACACAACCCAGCTAAGATGGTATCTTCTTTAAGGAATAACCCTTGACCATGGGATGCACCTTAGAGAGTGACCACCTAATACAGCTCTCATCACCTCTCCCCACAACTGTGTCCAAGGACTGAGCTGGCGCTCCTGTGTCTAATCCCCTCCCAGTGCCATCCACCACTCCCACTGGCCCCAGAATTCTCCTTATACAACAATCAAATATGTCACCCCTCTCCCTGCTCAAAAGCCACCAGCAGCTTCTACATCGTTACATCTGGGCCTAGCCGCCTTTCGAATTATTGGATCACACCCTTTTCCCCAGCCACCCAAACCAGCCAGTTTCCAAACATGTCATGAGCTCCCCAACCTGGTAACTCTGCTCATGCTCTTGCCCGCGTAGGAAAGTTGTCGTGTTCTAATGAACCCCTTGCGCCCGACATTTGCACATGGTCTAGCTCAAGCCTCATCTCTGGGAAACCTCTCACAAGGCAGAAGGAGCCCCTCCTTGCTCCCTTCAAAGCACTGCCCAGTTTTGTGGGAGTCTCCCCCCAAAAAGACTGCACACCCCGCTAGTCTTTATAATCTCGGGAGAGACATAGAGAATGCAATTAGTACACACTCAATAAACACGTATGGGATTTAACTTACCATGATTTACTCAAAATATACAGCACAATTTTGAAACAACCCTACTTTCCTGAGCACACATGTCCCTTTGAAGGGTCCTGGAAATCCAAAGTCTGAACTTTTTTCCTACGTGCCCAGAGCAGGTCACTTCTAAGGAGAGAATGTGACTATTCCAAATCAAAACTTCTCCTTTGACTTGCTTATTTCCCCCGCTTCTTGTTGAATCCGTAATCACCTTCTCATTGTCCAACTGCCACCTGAAATTTTACAGTTGGTTAGAACCACATGCTTTTGGACTTAACAGGCAAAACTCATTTGGAATTGCTTGCACCTTCGATCCTGCAACAGACACCCAGGCTCCCACAGAGAATTGTTAGAGCAGATAAACTCTCTCCCAACAATTCAGCATTTTACAGTCATTACTGAAATGCAATTGGAATTCCAGCAGAAATTCTGAAGCCCCAAAGCAGCTCAAAAGAAAGTGACCACTTGGATCCCAGCAGACCTCACTCTGCTCCTTTACCTGATGCTCCCCATCATGGTACTGTGTGCCCCAGCGGAGCTGAGCAATGCAGCGCCTAACCCCCACCCCCCACCCCCCAGTCAGCTTAAGACCGCTCAGGCTACCCAGCCAGGTCAGGACAAAGGTCAATCAACGACAGCAATTTGGAAGCTTTCAAATTGCCAAAATATTTCTCTTTGGTTAATAGAACGGATCCCCAATTCCTATGAGTTTACAAATTCTGCTGAAAAAAAAAAAACTGTGAACTGAAATATTTACCAGTCAGATGCTATTGATACAATGTCTGGGATTTCAAAATGGCATTAGGTAGGGAACAAGGGTGGAGGCAAAATACGATTGGCCATGTCCTAATATATTTCAAAGTTGGATGATGGGTACATGGGAATTCAATATAAGATTTTTGAAGTATGTTACCTTTATATGTTTGAGATTTTTGAAAATGAAAAGGGAAAACTAAGAATGAAGTCGAGTTTAAAAGAGAACTATTAAAATGCTGTCATCTATACAGGGCATAAAAATAACTGCATATATCCCTGCTTCCTGATGTGTTGCAGCCCTACATACAAGAGCAGATCAAGTTTCAGAGGCATTAACCTTGGCCGCTTTACTAAGGCAGCTTAATTACAGGTAGTCCACTACGGTTTTTTGCTAAAGAAAAAAAAAAAAAGCACCTTTTGAAATTTGGCACGGGTTACAAAACACACACGATGCAAGCCTTCCTGGATTTTTTGTCCACTCAATTGAAAGGAAGCTTTGTCAAGATTTCTGCTATACAAAAACAGACAAAATACCACTAAATAAAAAATGCTATAGATTTGCGATAGGCATACAGGAAGACCCATGAGCAGGTATAAACTAATCCGTCAGAGGAAAGCAGTATAGCAACAGTGGGCAACGAAAAAGGCGGCTTTTACAGTCTTTTAGCATTTGAACTTTTGACCTCCTCCCAAAACGTCATGAAAGAATTTCTAAACCGTGGTACTAGAAAGACTGCTTTCTTTCTTAAAATCATTGCATTAAGCACTACTATTTACCATTTACGTTTTTAACCACTGGGCCCAAGGTGCAAAACTAAAAAGTATATTCTAAAAGAGATGCAATCTGGAGTTAGACTATAGGAGTGCAATTAAAAAAGAAAAAAAAACAACAACACAGCAAGTCAGGCAACATTGGAAGCGCACAGCGACTATCACCTATCCAGCTCTCTTCCCCCGTACACTGTTCTTTTGTTGAGAATCAGACTTCCCCCTGATTTCCTCGTGTCCCTTCTTCCCTTCAAACACACAAAACTAAAGAAAGATGTACCGGGAGGCAAGACATTTAAAACGAAATCCACAGCTCGGTCTGGCCCAGAAAAGCCGGCGCACGACACCCACCGTGTCCCAGCGCCGCGGGACGCGCCCCCCCCCCCCCACGCAAACGGCGGCGGGGAGCCGCGCGGAGGGGCAGGGTCGTCGCCCGCCGAAAGGACGTCGGGGGACGGAGCGGGGGCGGCCGCGCACCTGAACTGCCCGCGCGGCGGAGCCCGTCGCTACCTGATGCTACCAGAATCCTCTCCTGACTTCTCTCGCGATCGCACGCCACCCCGGCCCGATCGGGGCAGCGCGGAAAGCGTGAGCCGGGCAGACCCGTGAGCGGCCGCGGACCGCCGAGCCTCCCGCGCCGCCGCCGCGCCGCCGCCTACCTGGCCGGCCCCAGGCACCGCCCCACTGGAGCGCGCGGCCCGCGCTGCCAGGGAGGCTCCGGCGGGCGGGCGGGCCGGGGTGGGGGGTGGGGGGTGGGGGGGTGGAAGGTACGAATCCCGGTTTTAGATGCCAGAAAGTTCCCCCAATCCCGCGCTGGCGGACGCCCGCCGGCCCCTCCCCCGGCCGGGGCTCGGAGGCGGAGGAAGGCGCGGGGCGCCCGGGGAAGCCGGCCGTCCCCGTCGCGGGGCCGGGCGCGGGCTCGGGGGGGGACGGGACGGGGCGGACGGCGGCCGGACTCACCGAGGCAGCGGATGTGGAAGCCCGAGGGCGGCCGCAGCGCCCGGCGCGTCCAGCCCTCGCGCAGCGCCTCCAGATGCTCCTCCTTGCCCTGGATCAGCAGGATCTGCTCGTCGATCCAGCCCAGGAAGAAGGTCTCAGCCACGGCGGCCGTGACCTTCTTGTTCCAGAAGTGCTGCATGTTCTCGGCTTTGAAGTCGGCGAAGATCTCGTAGCCGATGTGGTGCCGGGCGAGCTGGCGGGGCTGGGCCGGGGGCGGGGGCTGGGCGGCCCCGGACCTCTCCGCCGTTGGCCCCTCGGCCGGGCCCAGGACGATGGCCAGAGAGTGAGGCGCGATCTGCAGAAACTTCTCCATCTTCTGAAGCAGCCGGCACCGCCGCCGCGCGGCCCCGGCTCCCCGCCGCCGCCGCCTCCCGCCGCTCCCGGGAACAGCCGCCGGAACGTCGCTGCGCGACAGGCGGGGAGCGCTAGTGCCCCCACCCGCGCCGGGGCTGGCCGCGCCCCAGCCGCCCGGGACGCCCCGTGCGGCCCCAGGGTCGCCGCGCCGGGAAGGGGACCGTGCGCGGAGCCCGCTCGCGCCCGAGCTCCGGCGCGCTTACCTGCAGCTCCGGGCCACCCTCCGGGCACCACTCATTTTCTAGCGGCGGCACCCTCGCCTCCCTCGGCCCCCGGCGGCCCCGACAGGGGGCGGAGACGCGGGAGGAGGAGGGCAGTTCGCGCCGCGTCTCGGGAACCCTCTTGGCTGGACTGAGCCGGAGAAATCTCCAGGAGTCCGAAGTGGAAGGTGTTCGAGGTGGCCCGGAAGGCCGGGGGGGGGGGGGGTGTGCGTTGAGGTGGCAGGGCTCAGAGGAGACCTGGAGGCCGGGGGGGGGCACGCAGGGCGACACTTGGAAGCAAGGATTCCCGAGCGGGGTGTCGCTCCTCCCCACGCTCCACCCCCCACCCACCTCCAACCTCCTACCTCCTGCTGGAACAAGTGGACGAGCTGACTGGTTGATGGGCCCTTGGAAGTGGCTTTTTTAAAAAACTGAGTCAAACCACGAAAACGTGTCATCAGTCCCTCCTCCCAAACTCTTGTGGAACTCTCCTGTCATATGTCCATCATGTACTGTGGGCCTGCTACGGAAGAAACCCAGGAATTCGCCGTGGTATCTACACAACACTCCCTTGATGAAGAGGATAGGGATATGACCAGGAAAGGTAACAATCATGCTTTAAGAGAAAAGAAAAAACTTCGTTAAGGTTGTTTCTGTGCAAAACTGTGTTTTGCTTATTTTTCATTGAGAAAAACTATATATAGTTGTCATATATCTAAAGAGATGACTATAAGAAGAAGCATTCGGGGTTAATGCTCAATGTGAATGATTTTCCCAGAACAAAGAATGTTTCCTTAGAATACACAAAGGCACAGTATATTCAGAAAGCTACCTCTGGAAAGATTGCTTGAAGCTTTGAAACAACAGGCTTTCCATCTTCAGCTACACTTATTTAGGCTCAAAGGTCTTAGGGCCATGTTTTAGTCAAGAGTAAGACTCAAGTTTCCCCTCTCCTTGCATCTGCAAAAGGAAAGCCCCTTTTCCCAAATGCAAGCCTTAGGAGTTCAGTCCTGAGATGTCTGCAGGAGCCCTGTGGGCATACTCTTCCCACGTGTAGCTCCAGGGGTCACTGTCTTCCTTGGGCAGCAATCTCCCTTGATGATAATAATAGTGTAAAATTTATTCAGTGCTCATGGTATGCAAAGGTCTTTAATCCTTACAACAGTCCTTTGAGATAGATATTACCACCCCCATTTTATGGAAGAGGAAACTAAGGCAAAAGAACGTAAGTAATTGGGACGCCCGGGTGGCTCAGTAGGTTAAGCGTCTGCCTTCAGCTCAGGTCATGATCCCAGGGTCCTGGGATCGAGTCCCGCATCGGGCTCCTTGCTCAGCGGGGATCCTGCTTCTCCCTCTGCCTGCTGCTCCCCCTGCTTGTGCACTCGCTCGCTCTCTCTGACAAATAAATAAACTAAATTTAAAATAATGTAAGTAATTTTTCTACCTAGTTCCCCAGTCATGAAGTGGTAGAACTGTAATCTAAACCTAGACAGTTTGTCTCCAAGGCTCAACCCCTGTGCTTTCACATCTGTTCCATTTAACCAACCATCAACTGGCAGATAAAATTTTCAAAAGAAGTCCTTCAACGGTGCCTCTTGAATAAATGATATTTGACATTTGTAGTAGGTATCTGTTGTGGCGTAACAAATCACCCCCAAACTTAGCACCTTAAAACAACAAACACTGATCATCTCACACTTTCTGTGAGTCAGGAATCCACGCACAGTCCAACCGGATGCCTCTAGCTCAAAGTCTCTAGTAAAGTTGCAGTCAAGCCAGGGCTATGGTCTCATCTGAAGGCTCAGCTCGGTGTGGATCCTCTGCCAAGCTCCCTCACGTCGTTGTTGGCAGGATTCAGTTCCTTGAGCGTGGTTGGATTGGGCCTTAGTTCCTCCCTCTCCGAAGACCCAGTCTGTTCCTGACAATATGAACATCTACGTAAGGTAGCTCACAACGTGCTAGATGGCTTCCCTCAGATCACCCAGTTCGGAAATCACAATCTAATCTTGGAGGTGCCATCCTATCACCTCTGCTGCACTGTTTGCTAGAAGTGATTCACTAAAGCCAAACCCAAACTCAAAGGGAGACGTGCTCGCTTCGGCAGCACATATACCAAACTCAAAGGGAGAGAATTACACAAAGCTATGAGGACCAGGAGGTAGGGATCATGTGAGGTCATCCTAGAAGCTATCTACCACAACATTTAAAATGAACCAATGAAGGGCGCCTGGGTGGCTCAGTCGGTTAAGCGACTGCCTTCGGCTCAGGTCATGATCCTGGAGTCCCGGGATCGAGTCCCGCATCGGGCTCCCTGCTCAGCAAGGAGCCTGCTTCTCCCTCTAACCCTCCCCCCTCTCATGTACTCTCTCTCTCTCTCTCTCATTCTCACTCTCTCAAAATAAATCTTTTAAAAAAAATAAAATGAACCAATGAAAAGGTTCCATTTTTACGATGTTTGCGATAATGTGACAAATTAAAAGGGCACCTTCTAATATAAATGCTCCCTCTCACATACAGATAGCAAGCTCTTCACACACTCACACACACACACACAAAACGCTACTGATCCTCTGAACAGGTAGGGCCACGTGAGAGTCTATACCATCAGAACTCAGTGCAATTAATATGAGGAGCTACTTAATCGATTCTTACCATTGTCATCACCTGCATGATCAACCTCATTAGCATCATTAGGGCTGTTTATGATTACTCATGAAATGCCAGGCAATGTGCTAAGAACTTTTTATATATGGTGATATTATTGTGATTTTTTTTCCAGAGGATAAACATAATGGCAATAATACCTTTGAGATAAGTAGCCCAACACATTTTCATTTTCAATAATCCTCAGTTCCCAGTTATCCATGAACTCAGTTGTTTCTGCTTCATGTCAGTTTGCCAAAATCTGTCCACGAATATAGCTTTCTTTTCTTCCTCTGTCTTCCTCTCTCTTTGCCCCCTTCCCCAGCCCCGATTGAAGGTGCAAACATTACTCGGCAAGGAACTACTGCCTTCCCCAGATTCAGTATTCCCAGACCTTTATGTTGACCCAAATAGCATGAAGATTTCCTGGTTATTTTCCAAGGAAGGGTGTTCAACATTTATCAAATGCTCGTTCTTGCAAAATTCAATAAGGAGGAACAATTATTATTTCAATTTTCCCATTGAGAAAACTGAAGTTCACAGAAGTTAAGTAATTTGCCCAAGGTCAAACAACTAATAGCCAATCAACCCAAAATTTCAACCGGACCTATGACTCCAAAACCCATGCTTATGCTTGTTCAGCATTCACTGCAGCCTCCAAGGGAACTAAGAACCCACAAGATAGACTTAATGTTACTTCATTCAGAAGAAATGCTTGCACCAATTTCCTTGAAAACACTCAGAAAAAACAATGAAGAACTATTTGAGTGTTAATCAAATAAGGAACCCCCAAACCCAACTCCAACACCCTGGGGAGAACACTTGCCTCAGTTGTCTCAATCCTGAAGTTCAAGATCGAGTGGGATTTGGTGCAGGATGAAAAAGTACTGTAATGAACCTCTTTGTCAGCATTTCTCCCCATTGCCTGCAGTCAACTGCCTGCCATTCTTGTGGGAAAGAGGGTGTTGCTAAACTTTCTCTTGCCCAGGCTTATCAATTGCTGATTGTCCACTGGGATATAACAGAAGCTCAGACAATCATCACTCAGGGCCGTGCGTTCCAGCCTAAGGGCCTTCACTTTGGAATTTCTGTTGGTGGCCAACAGTGTTTTCTAAACACTGCTTTGCCACTCCCTCATCAAGAGGTAGTCTCTCTCTCTCTCTCTCTCTCTCTCTCTCTCTCTCTCTCTCTCTCTCTCTCCACCTCCTCGACTCTGGCCAGGCCCTGTTATTGCTTGGCCCAAGAGAACAGAGCTGAATCGATGCTGTACCCGCTCTGGGCATAGACCTTATTGGCTTCATATGGCTTCATAGGTCTCACTTCCACCTCTTGGAAGCCAGCCAGACACCATGTAACAAGTGCAACTTCTCTGAGATCGTCATGCTGTGAGGATGCTTGAGCTAGCCACATGAAGAGGGTACAGAGGGAGAGGGGGCAGTGCCAGCCAACTCCCAGTCATGCTTGCCATCCCAGCCCCAGGAACCAGACACTTTACTCGTGTGAGTAAAGGAGACATTCTAGCCCCAGCTGACACCAAATATAGAAGAACCGGGTCCCCAGACTGAACTCCAATCAGGATGTCTCTGGGTCCTTAAGTCACTTCAGCCGAAGCTTCCAACTTAGTGTAGCAGAGGTGAGCCATCCCCGCTGAGCCCTACCTGAATGCCTGACCCACAGAATGGTGAGCATAATAAAGTGGCAGCCAGGGACGCCTGGGTGGCTCAGTCAGCTAAGCGTCTGCCTTGGGCTCAGGTCATGATCCCAGGGTCCTGGGATTGAGCCCCGCATCGGACTCCCTGCTCAGTGGGGAGCCTGCTCCCCCTGCTTGTGCTCTCTCTCTCTCTCACAAATAAATAAAATCTTTAAAAAAATTTACAAAAATTAAAAAAATAAAATGAAGTGGCAGCCATTTTTCATCACAGAGTTTTGGGGTGATTGGTTACAAAGCAATAGATAAGTGGACCACTGTTGGCTCTCGCAGTATCTGCATGCTTCTTATGAATTCCAACGTATAAGAATCCAGGCAGGAAACCGTATTTCAGTGACGTCCTGAGTGTGGTACCAATGGAAAGTCAACTCATATAGAGAAAAAGGAAGTGATGCTATGTTATTTTTATATCACCAGTGTTGTAGTTGGATTTAGACTAATAAATTGAAGGCACCAATTAATGTATCAGGAACAATGGCATCTGCACAAACCACTTAATAAAATCTTGCTACAGTAGGAGTCCAGAATTTCCACCGAACGTCTATAACCATGGAGTGACCACTGGGTCTAATTAAAAGCCTCATAATGAAACAAACAAACAAACAAACAAACTTTAAAAAGGGGGGGCACCTGGTTGGTTCAATCGGTAGAGCATGTGACTCTTGATCTTGGGGTCATGAGTTCAAGCCTCATGTTAGGTGTAGAGATTACTAAAAATAAATAAATAAATAAACTTTTTTTAAAAAGCCTCTTAAAAAGTTATTTCAAGGATAATCCATACCCTTAATTGGGTCACACCACTTATGCAGTATTAATGATTTTGTTTGACCCTTACAACTACATGCTTACCTAGTATCTGAAAAGAATTGATTACTGATGACCTGAATTACTTGTCTGTAACTGCTTATCCTAGATTAATAATAAAAATAACTAACATTTATATGGTGCTTCCTATGTATTTCATCCCATGCTAAGTACCTTATGTATAGTCATTCATTTATTCCACATGACAACCCTATGGGGTAGATACTGTTATTATTCTATATTTACGGATGAGAAACTGATCCACAGAGATGTTAAGCAACATGCTCAGGGGCTCAGCTGTTAAGTCACCAAGGCAGGATTCAAATCCACACAGTCTGTGCTGTTGACAACTATACTATAAGACCCCTCTGCTCTTCTTCAAAGAGTCAGTGATCATCTTATTATCATAGCCAACATGTGTGAATCATTTGCTTTGAGGATATTAGCTATATTTTGTGGTTTAGAATTAATTTGATATTGATACTGATATTGATATTGAAAAGACTGCAAAAGTATATCACATGCTTCACCTCTCCCAACAACCTACCGAAGAGTCTTACCTTAGTCAAGACCTATATTGATCTTCCTTACGTGGAAGACTTTTTTATTACCTGAAACACTTTTCAAAGTGGCTCAGAGTTCTCCTAGATGCTACTCTGATTCCTCACTCAGTTTTCCCCCAAAGAATTAATCTTTTCTAGGACAAAATTTAAGATGGCCACCATAACTGAGAGATTCGTAGAACCTAAATATTAAGATGGTTCATCTAGGTGTTTCTTGAGATGCTTCTGAATAATGTCTTTGCTGACAATCACCCAGGCATGACCCCTCCCCTTTACTCTGGCTGGCATATGGTACCAGTCTTGGCATCTCAATTACAGTGGCTGAAGCCCAGCCCAGTCAAAACCAGTTTTCAAAGAGCAGGGTACAAAATATATTCTTCTTTGCCTTATATTTCTATTCGTGGTTCATTCATGTTCAATTCCTATAGTTGTGCCTAGCAGCAGTTAAGGGTAGAAACCAGTCTAGAGTAATACTTTCTCCCCCATTAAAATATTTAACAACTTTCCTGCCTATTATTGTAAACCCTTATACACCCTAAATTTCATGCTAAAATCATTTTTATTTGAACAAAAATTCCATCAGCCACACCAAATGAGTGTGGGGTTTTTTTTTTCATGAAATGTTTTATAATACTGGATGTCCACAACATTAGCATGCAGGCCTCAGGCTTTAACTCGGAGTGATCGAGAGTTACTAAATCTTGTTCCCATTCATTAATAATCATATGGCAGGCACTTATTGTATTCTAGGCAGTGTGCTGAATTCTAGACACAGAAAAATAAATATGACCTAGTCTTTATTTGGGGGAACTCACAGCTTGTAAGAGGAGATAGACAAATAATCTCCCTGAAATGAAATTATGCCTTTTGGTGCAATGGTAGAAGCATGTATGTATCACACGGGAGCAGAAAAGAGGGCGGGGGATAAAATGAAGGAGTAGTTCATTAATTGGGTGACATGGAGAATGAGATAAGACTTCAGACCGTCAGTAGGTAATATTGAACTAACACTTGAAAGGCACATATTTATTGTATGATATTCATGTATTCCATACAGCTCTTTCCAAACTAAAGGATATGATCCACGAGCAAGTATCCATCACTGGGAAGTGTGTCAAAGAAACTGATTATTAACAATAGAGTATCAGTTTGGGATTGATTCCATTCTATTTATTTTTAAATTAGGGTAGATTCAAAGTTCCTCCAACAATAAGTTTACTCTCATTCCTCTGCAAACTACAAGGCTTTTTAGATAAGGAAAGAAAAGGGTGGAGTTAAAACTACTTTGCTGGGATTTATGCATTTCACTAGCATTCCCAAGGGGCCGTATCCCTCATGTAAATGGTATTCCCCATAAAAGCTCTGGTGTGGGAGGAAACAAACAAACAAAAAAAAATGGCAAAGTGCTGCTCTAATACATACTATACGTTATTAATTTTATAAGTATATAGTTGAACATATATAACAGCTTGTCGCTATTGCATTGAAATAAAAATGGCCGATATTAATAACAAGGTAACATGATAAGGCAAACACAATTTTTGTATATTTTCTCCTACTCACTGGAATGGAACTAGTTCCTTATCTGTTGGGTTTGTTTTTTTTTTTTAATATAATTGCCAAGTTCTAGCCTTGATTATGTGTCCTCCAAATAAGGAAGTGAGTGCTCAGTGTCTGAGATCTCCAACAGTGGAAATTACAACCTGTCAGGACCCTGCCATCTTGCCCAAAGTGCGTGTTCTCCAGTAAACAGCCCCCTCCCCCCCCCACCGATATCACTGCATATGGCAGATCTCCAAAGGCAAGAGAAGGGCCAGCTAAAAATAGACAGTTTTAGGAAAATGCTATGGTTAATCAGATAACTGCTATCTGAAACATGCAGATATCAAAACATTTTAAAAGGCAGAAACACAGTCATTCACAAGAGAAAGCTTAATGATCTAATTCATGTTGTATTTGTCCAAAAGTGGAACTCCAAAATCATCTGTTTTGGGCATTCAATTATAAATGGAATTAGTGTAATTATTTATATATAATTAAGTGTAAAATGCCATTTTACACTTAATTATGTTAGGAATGTGACTAACAAAAGCATTTAGAAAAATGTTAAATGTAGTTGGCTACTCTTAATGATTCAAGATAAAGTTATTAACTTCTTAACATTTACCCATTTATTGTAGATGAAAAAAATATAGATAGCTTCTCTTGCAAAAAAATTGTAGTTTTATTTGCAATTTGTTCACATTTCTTTTATACTCTCAATGGGGATTGTTTTGATAACTTAGAAGGGCAAAATAAGTGGCACACTGACAAGAATTGTCTACCATCTGTGACAATTATTGCAAATCCTGGTGTCTTTTCAGCTCATCACTTTCAATTTGTTCTATTTATCGTACTTGATTATTTTAAAAAGGTATAAATATAATTTGGAAAAGTAATTAGATAAGTGCTCCATGTTTAAATGTTGTATTTCATATCAGAATTAAATATATACATACAACAAAGACAACATGTTTTAATAGAAAACATATCAATTATCAAGAAAAAAGTACATTTAGGCCTTCCATTTCTGGCAACAGAGCACACTACAGACCCTAAAAATTTCTCAGTACAAGCATTTAAAATGATGTATATCAAAAATATCTCCTCCAGCACTGACATTATGCTTCTAAGTAGGATGGAGTTGTTAACGTCAGACCAGTGATTTTGCCAGGAACCTAGAAAAGCTATGTAAAATATAAATATTGTCCGCTTAAAGGCATCACGTAGTTGCTGAAGCAAGAAGGAATGAAAGTAATAAAATTTCAGAGGGAAGACCCATGAAGCAGTGAGCTGAACTTCTGCAGCCTAACTTTCCCCAAAGGAGATTGGTTAACCCAATTCCTGGGTATGAGCAGAAGCTGAAAATCCAGTCTTTGCCTGATGAGAGAACTGTTCCTGGTTGATGGAGAAACCAACAGACTTTTTTCAGCTCGAGTGACATACTTGGAAGGCCTCAAATGGGGAAATTTTCTCTTCGAGACAGCTGCAAAGGATGGGAGGAAGAAAGGATGGGCTGAAACCCTCAGAAAAGTAAAGTAAAGACTTTGGCAACCTCAGTATAACGATTAGACAAGGATTGGAGTTCGTGATTTGCCCAGGGGGAGGAGCCCCAGCACACACATCAAGCTCTCAGCTGAGAGCCCTAGGGGACATCAGCATGTGAAGAGGGTGAACCAAATGTAAACTAAGCTATGCCAAAACTTCAATCCAGACTACAGTCTGCTTCAGCCCCTTAGTGAACTAACGTGACCAGCCCCGCCCCCCCCATCTGTACCTACTTAGCAAGGAAAAGGGTGAATTCTCTCTGGAAGAAGATAATGTTTTAAACACATACACACTCCACCATTCATTTAAAAATTACAAGGCATGCCAAGGAAAAGAACTCTATGGAATCCTTAAGGAAGAAATATATGTACTAGCAACAGACCTATAGCAGACAAGAATTTTAAAATAACTATAATATGTTCAAGAAAATAGAGGAAAAGATGGAGGAAAAGAAACTAATAGAGGATTTTACCACAGAAGAGAAATCTTAAAAAAAAAAAATTCAAATGAAACTCTAAAATGGGAAGTACAATCTCCAAAATTAAAACTCAGTCCATGGGTTTATGAACAATATGTAGTATAAGAAAGAATTGGTGAACTGAAAAATAGGTCAACAGGAAATATGCAAATTTTATTTTATTTTTTTTAAAGATCTTATTCATTTATTTGAGAGAGAGAATGAGAGATAGAGAGCACGAGAGGGAAGAGGGTCAGAGGGAGAAGCAGACTCCCTGCTGAGCAGGGAGCCTGATGTGGGACTCGATCCTGGGACTCCAGGATTATGACCTGAGCCGAAGGCAGTCGCTTAACCAACTGAGCCACCCAGGCGCCCAGAAATATGCAAATTTTAAAGCACAAGGGAAAACAAGAATGGGGAGGACACAGAAACATGTAGGATATATTGGAAAAGTTTAATATGTGTGTAATTCAAATTCCATAAGAGGAAAGTGAGAATGGTAAGGAAGAAATATTTGAGGAGTTAACAAAAGAGAATTTTCCAAAACTAATATGTAACATCATCTCACAGATTTCAGAAGCCAAAGCAGAATAAACACAAAGAAAATCACACACAGGCATATCAAAATAAAACTGCTGGAAACTAAAGACAAAAAGAATACTAAAAAAGAAGCCAATGGAAAAGAAAGCACCTTGTCTTCAAAAGTGTAACAATGAGATTAACAGCTGACTTCTCAGCAGAAATGATGGAAGCTAGCCGACAATGGAATGAAACCTCTCTGAATACAAAACGAAAATAACTGTTGACCTAGAGTTCTATATCCAGTGACAATAATCTTCAAAAGTGAAGGTGAACTAAACATATTTTCAGACAATCAAAAACCACAGCATTAACTTAATAATTCTAATCCCAATGTGGTAGACTGAATAATGGCCTTCCAAAGATGTCCACCTCCTAATCACCAGAAGCTGTCAATATGTTACATTACATAGAAAAAGGGACTTTGAGGATGTAATTAAGGTTACTAGTCAGCTGACCTCAAAATGGGAGGATTATCCTAGATTATTTGGGTGAACCATGTGTGATCATATGAGCCCTTCCAAGCAGAGCTTTCTTCCAGCTGAAGGTGAAGAGAAAGGCAAAAGAAAGGGCAGAAAGGAAGGTCAGAGAGATTTCAGTGCATCACAGTGGGCTCTAAGATGTGCAAGCCCATGTGGGAGAACTAGAGAGCGCCCTGTAGGAGCTGAGGGTGTTCCCCAGCTGACAGGCAGCACAGAAACAGAACCCCAGTACTATGTCTGAGGATTGGGGCATCTGAACATGTGTACAGGAGACTTCTAGCACTAAGAAACAGAGCTGGGAGTGCAAAGAGAGGGGGGAAGGGACAGGCTGGGAGCAAGAATGCCCTGGAATCAATGCCCTGGAATCAAAAAGTTCTAAATGAGAACCTGAATTTATAGGAGATTGTAACTGTGTAGTTACCAAAATAAAAAGATATACTAAGGTAATCAAGATGGTATGGTACTAGCATATGGACAGACATGTGGATCAATGAAAAAGAATTGAGAGCCCAGAAATAAATGCTTACATTTATGGTCAACTGGTTTTCAATAAGCGTGCCAACAAAATGCTGTAAGAAAGAAATAACCTTTCCAACTTTCCAAATAGTGCTGGGACAATTGGATATTCACAAATAAAAAACACCTCACACCCTACAAAAAACATTTACTCAAAATTATCATAGAACAACATGTAAGAGCTAAAACTATAAAAATCCTTTTAGAAAGGGGGTGCCTACGAGCCTCTGTCATTAAGCATCTGCCTTCAGCTCAGGTCGTGATCCCAGGGTCCTGGGATCGAGCCCCGCATCGGGCTCCCTGCTCGGCGGGAAGCCTGCTTCTCCCTCTCCCACTCCCCCTGCTTGTGTTCCCTCTCTCGCTCTCTCTCTGTCAAATAAATAAATAAAATCTTAAAAATAAATAAATAAAAATCCTAGAAGGAATGGGAATAAATCTTCATGATCTTGGGTTAAGCAATGATTTCTTACATATGACACCAGAAACACATGCAATTTAAAAAAATTGATAAATTTGACTTGATCAAAATTAAAACCTTTTGTACATCAAAAGATACTATCGAGAAAATGAAAAGACACCCCATATACTGGGAGAAAATATTTGCAAATCATGTAACTGATAAGGAACTTGTATCCAGAGTATATAAATAATCTTCAAAACTTAATGGCAAAAAGATAAGTAGCCCAATTAGAAAATCAGCAAAAGACATGAAGTGAATTATTTTTTAAGATTTTATTTATTTATTTGACAGAGAGAGTCACAGCGAGAGAGAGAACACAAGCAGGGGGAGTGCGAGAGGGAGAAGCAGGCTTCCCACAGAACAGGGAGCCCGATGCACGGCTCGATCCCAGGACCCTGGGATCTTGGTCTGAGCTGAAGGGCGCTTAACGACTGAGCCACACAGGCGCCCCTGAAAGTGATATTTCATTGAAGAGGATATACAGGATATACAGGTTTCAAGAAAAGATGTTCAACATCATTAACTATCAGGAAAATGCAAATTAAAACCGCAATGAGCTATCATTTTAAACCTATCAGAATGGCTAAAATTAAAAATAGTGACAACACCAAATGCTGGTGAAGATGCAGAGAAATCGTAGCACTCCTACATTGCTGGTGGGAATAAAATGGTACAGCCACCCTGGGAAAGAGTTTAGCAGTTTCTTCTAAAAGTAAATATGCAGTTACCAATGGCCCAGCAACTGCACTCTTGGGTATTTATGTTGGAGCAATGAAAACTCAAGTCACACAAATATCTGTACTTCAGTGTTCATAGAGGCTTTCTTCACAACAGTCAAAGACAAAACAGCTCAATGCCCTTCACCAGGAGAATGGCTAAACTGACTATAGTACATCTGTACCACGGACTACTAATCAGGAATAAAAACACATGAACCATTGATCCATGCAGCAGCTTGGATGATTTTCCAGAGAATTACATTAAGTGAAAAAAGGCCAATTTCCAAAGGTCACACACTCCGTGATTCCATTATGTAACACTCTTGAAATAACAAAAGTATGGAAATGGAATATTTAAACATGTGGTAAGTAGGTCTCAATTTGTGTTAGTCACACTAGTGAGACGAGGCACCCAGTGCTGTGTTCACATTAGGAACCAAGCCCCAAGAAGTGGATGACTAGCTTGAGGACCATGCCAAAGAGAGTGGGGAAAATCCGTGGGGATTTAGAAAGTTCTAATCGTGCTGACAGAAGCTGCCTTATACCTTACTCCTTCAAAGTGCTTAAGGTTCTCTTTCACTCTGCGGTTCTGCTAGTCACTGTGCAGGGGAAAGTACAGACTCTGAGCTAAGAACGAATTATAATTTGCTCCCCAGTTTCCTCCAGAAGGCTCCCATCGTTGTTCAGTGAAGCTCACGGACACATGTTCCTCTAGTCACAGCTCCTAACTCCTACAACTCAACTTATGGTCTGTTTTATATATCCTTAAGCCCTTTAAGTCTCTTCTAATCAATTCCATGGGTAAATTAAAGAACAATATATTGAAAATAAAAATAAACTTACTTAGTCATAATTTTGATATAATTCGGCATCTATACAGAATTGCCTGCCATCTACTATCATACCAGAGTGCAAGCCAGGGAACATACTGCCGCTAAATAAAAGCAATGATGCTGTGGTCAGACCAGCCCCAGCGTTGTATTCCCAGAAAGGGAAAATGCTTCTATGCTTTGTCATGCATTAATTAAGAGCTAAGTGCTCTTTCATAAATCTTTGCTCGGTGGCCCAAGGATCTAAGTGATTACCACCTGGATTTGATGAGTCAGACTCTAAATATTAAAACATCACCGTTTGGGAGGCTCTGGTCCCCAGGCTCTTACCCATCCCAACAGCCCTCCTCTCTAAGAGATCATCCTCCACAGAGGTTGCCTTGGCCCCAAGGGGAAACCCAGGGAAATCTGCATTCACGGGCTGTGGAGAGACTTTTAGGGACTGGGAGTCACTGAGGCTGTGGGCAAGCTACCTGCTGGATTTTTTCCATTTCCCCTTCAGACTCCTTCTCCGTCTTCCTCTCTCCTGCTCTCCACCAGGAGACATGGGCTGCCATGGATTGCACCAACGGGGCTCGCTTGCCCTCTTACTTCCAGTTAGATCTGGCCAATGAACAGAAATTGGCAAGACGTGGGGGACCAGGGGGAGAGAGACAAGGGGGTATTTATTTCCCAGCTGTCCCTGGTCAGACACCCGGGTTGGCCATAGGTGGTCCTCTACCCAAGACTAATAGTTCCTCTCCAGGGCCCTGTTCTATAATGGCGGGTCTTGCTGGGCTGGCAACCACGTCCTTAGCTTGTTCCTCAGGCCTAGGAGAGTAGCAAAGAGTCCCTGCTGCAGCTAGCCCAAGGATGCTTCACTACCCCTTGTTAGATTCCCATAACCCTACCCACTCCTTTGTTAATATTCCCTTCATAAAACTTTCTTCAATTCCCGCTTTTGAGAGTGTTGTCTGTTTCCTGCCACAATCCAAGCAGTTAATAAGAGTTACCATTGGTAAGTAGAATTAGGAGGAACTGATAAACCATTTAACATTTTATTTTATCCTGCTCTGTAATATTTTATATATTTAAAAATGAGTAGGTGTTACTTTGGTAATTAAATATAAGTGGGTGCATGCACAGAAGGGTACCTCTTTTTTGTAACATGCTTTCCATTCAAACATTTGCAGAAGCACCATTTATATCTTTTAAGTACCTCGCCTGCCTGCCCCAGTGGAGGAAACTCTAAATCAGCATCTCTTCCCCATTGACATGTTAACATCAAGCCCGAGATGTGCTTTCTTACCGTGCTTACAATGCCCACGCACCTTTCCAACACAAGGCACCTTATTAATCCAAGACCTTATTTCACACCAAGGTTGGTGTGTTGTAAACAGCAAGCTCGTCTGCTCACCAATTCTAAAGACATAAAATTGCTTTATTATTGCTTTTGCTTTGTCTAGCCAACTATTTGTGCTTTGATCAGAAGTACAGGAATAAGTCAACTTCCCAGCCTCAGATTTCAGCTAACAACTTAACTTGAAGCTATTATGACTCTGGCCCCATTTAACTCAATTTGAAGGCCCACTGATGAAATGGATTTAAATCTGAGAACCTTAGACTCCCATCCTGTGCTTAGTTGGAGGCCCCTCTGGGCTGCTATGTGATGGTCCAATGAACTTGAGCTGACCTATTGCTTCTTTCTGGTTCCCCTACAGGGAGAAATTCTCACAATTACCTTCATTCTCGTTAGGACTTTTCTACCTTCTCCAATTTCCAGTTTTAATTTGCTTTTGCTTTCTAAGTTCTTTTTTCCTTAGTGAAAATGCTTACTTCCCAACACTCATGAGAGATTTTGTGCTTCCAAAATGAGATAAAAAAAAAAAGGCATAAATCAATCAAATCGAATGGTGGAAATATTGGTTGAGTTGTTTGGAATCAAGATGGTTCTTCCTCATAGACCACAGTTGCCATAACCACACACACACGGACACACAACACAGACACACACACTTGTTCCAGAAACACAAGTATGCCAACACTAAATGTAAAGCAGACACAATCCCCATTTTCAGACCTTATATTTAGAGGAGCAAGAATAATATGTTCTATATGCTTGTGGCTCATCTATGTCTCAGTATATTTTTTCTTGCACCCCAGATGTGTAAGAATTATAGCTCCATTTTTCTTTAACTCATACCATTTTATCTTTCAAGCCACCAGTACACCGTTACCATTTCATCAGAGTGGTAGAAACTAAATCTCATCCAACCCTTTACTGAGGTTGTATCTAGGTTTTGGGTGGTGGTAGCAGGGGTCGTATGTCATGCCAAGGTGTCCAGAAGGGGAGAAGAGTCAGCCAGGCCCTCACTGTCCTCAGTCCACATTGGCATCCACTTGGACATGCATTATGTGCCTGGTCCTTGGTATTTGGTCTACAGATGTGATCACAGAGATAGATGCCTTTCAAGCCACTTGCTCCTTCAAGTTTTAGGGTCCTCTCCCTGAATCCTGGGGTCCTGCTGTTTCTGGGACGTGAGGAGGGGCAGGGTGTCTAACCCATCCCATAGCCACCTCTTTTCCAGGATCCGGTGGCCTCCCGGGGCCCGAGGAGGGCGGAGAACACACACTTTGTCCGCTCTCGGACACACAAACCTGTCCGTGGTTTTGCGGCTGCCCCAAACCATGATCGGAGAAGCAGATGCTGGGCTCGTCCTCCTGGAACCCACCAACATTGCCACTCTTACTGCCTTCTATCACTTTCACTCTACTCTTACCAAGAAAAAACTTGTGGAGGTCAAATGGCAATGCTGAGAGGAACAGGTGGTTTGCACACATGCGGGATGCCCCAGGACCTGGTCAGCACAGAAAGAGCCTCTGGAGGAAATACTGCACCACCCCTGGATCCGTTGAAAAGAGAAATACAATAATTGTATTTTAAACTATTAGTTTTATAAGACTCTGGAAATTAAATCTCATTTAAATGTATTTCAACTTATGATTTTAAAAATTGGGAGTATCACCAAACTGATCATCTACAAGGGTTAAGTGATCTTCCAAAATCTTTTTAGGGGGTGTTGACCAAAAAGTTTGAAGGCCAACTACTCCAGAAACTAGAAGACTTGCATTTGAAATGGACCTTGAAAAGCGAGTTGAACATTGCAGGGTGGACGTGTTGGGGAAGGGAGGTCAGGGTAGAGGACTGCCCTCCAGAATCTTGGAGAAATGAAAATGCAGGCATATTTGGAAATCTATGGGGAGCTGGTGTAACTGGAGTGTGCATGGAGGGCCTAATCTCTCCCTCTGATGAGCCTAGACTTGTCCTTAGGCAAAAAGCAGAAATGAGTACATCTGATCAAGATCAACCCTTGGCCAATTCTAAGAGGACACTGGTTAAAACTTTTGTAAACTTAACATAGAGAATATAAAGAACTCCTACAATTAAACAATAACAACAAAACCTGATTTGAAAATGAGTAGATTTAGGGGCGCCTGGGTGGCTCAGTTGGTTAAGCATCCAACTCGTGATTTCAGCGCAGGCCCTGATCTCAGGGTCCTGGGATCGAGTCCCATATCGGGCTCCTTGCTCGCAGAGTCTGCTTCTCCCTCTGCCTCTGCCCCTGAGCCCCCCTCGTGCTCTCTCTCTCTCTCACAAATAAATAAATAAGATCTTTTTTAAAAAATAAAATAAAATATACATAATATAAAATGTATTATTTTAACACTGTAAAACATGTTTTAAAAATGGTGGTAAAATGCAAATAACATAAATTTACCATTTTCATCACCTGAAAGCACACAGTTTGATGGCATTAAGTTCATTCACGGTGTCGGGCAGCCAACACTGCCATTTAGCTCCGGAACTTTCGTCATCTTCCCAAACTCCACAGCCAGGTGTCCCTATTGTGTATGTTTTAAATGGAAATATACATTTTAAAGTTTTTCTGGAAACTTAAACCTCTTCCTTTGGAGACTAGAAAAGACCTGCTCAGGCTGTCCACAGAGTCTGAGCTCACATTGAGCTGATCACCCTTTGCCCTTTGTTAAAACCCAGCCACGCAGGGGCTGCTCGCCGGGGCCAGCTGCCTGCCATGCCCATGTTCTTCTCTTGGCCCGTGTTTTCCTCCACCTGCCGGCTTGCAGCCTCCATCCCTGCTGACCCCAGCACAGGGCTCGGTAAACTCTTTGTCTGGAAAAAAAAAAAAATTCATATTTTCTGTCCCCGAGAACGGGTCATTAGCTCCTCAAATATTCCCTTGGGCTATGTTCCAAGCTGCTTAAGCCTCTATCCTAACTGCATTGAAGTCTGTTTCCTCTCTTCCTCCGATGCTTGCCAAACGCTCTCCCTCTTGAAAAACAAATCGTAAAATGAAGTAAAAACAAACCCCGCTCCACTTTATCCCACGTGCAGTTAAATCTTACTCCACAGAGTTAAGTTCAGATCTTTGCAAGCTGATGGTCTCCGGTCCTTCGTCCAACGAATGTTAACTGTATGGCCGCGAGTGGCAGGGATGGAGCTTGACAGAGGCAAGGAGGACAATTTCAGTCATTGTGACCTGTGGCTCAGCGGGGGAAACAAATAAATAAACAGGAAATGACAGCCCAGGGTGAAAATGCAACGTGGGAGTAAGCACCCTGTGGGAGGGCGGGCTGGGGCCCCTCACCCAACCCAGTTGAAGAGATGGGAAGGAGGGCATCCCAGAAGGAGGAAGCCTCAGGAGAGAAGCTTACAGCAGAGACAGGTGCTGACACCCGAAGTAGGCAGGTGCGTGTCCCCCAAATCCCACAGTCACCGCCTCATCTGTTTCCTACAAAGCCAGACCTGTTTCTTACGGGTTGATAGCCCTCAGTTAGTTTTTCCTACTTTTCCTGTTCAAAACTTCCAAAGAACCAATACGAGAAAAACAGCGCCTCATCTTTTGAGCTGTCACTCCTTGGAGAGACCAGGCTTTCAGGACGTTCCACACCCGGTGTTATCCTCCTTCCCCTCCTGTTTTCCTCCTTCCTTAGCACTAGGTTCAGGGGCACTGAGCAGAATATGAGTTACGAGAAAGCAACTTGAAGGCTCTGAAGTGCGATCAAAATGGTGGGTATGAATCATCATGGTTAATAATAGGATGTTTTGTACAGAGGAAAGAGCAGAGGCTGAGATCCCAGGAACCTTGGGTCTAGTTCCTTCCTCTGACTCTGTGCCCCAGAGTAAATTCTGAATGTCTCTGCAGTGCATGTTGGCACTTTCCTGTGTCTTGCACTCCATATTCTTAGACACATGCTCATCCCCAAGCACACGTGCGCACACACACACACACACACACACACACACACACACACATGCATGGATAGGTGATACAAATGTGGGGATATGTTTACATTTTTTAATACAAATTGTAGCTTTCTGGGCGATCACTATGCTATTCTTTTAATTTTTCTGAATGTTTGAAACTTTCGTAACAAAAATTTAGCAAACAAAATTCCTACCTTCCAGTTGCCTTCCGTCTGTGACCTGTGACTTTCCCTCAGTTCAGGGCACCCTTCCGGCTCCCAGGCAATTTTGTACCACCCCTTCTTCCTATATCAAAATCTGCTCAGAAATGGATAATTACCCATTATCACCTCTCCTTCGCTTCGTGCATATTTATGCTAAGTTCTTATTTTTTTTAAGAGCATTCCCATGTTATCTCTAACTGTGACATAAAAGTTTTGTGTGTTCTTTAAAGGATTTCAGGATGAGCGCGTGAGCGAGGATTGGAGGGCCAGGGAGGCTGTCTTCCCAGAGCCCCTTAACGCATGCCGTGGAGACTATGTCTGCCCGTCTACGCCCACGCCTGCACGGCACAGTATCGCTTTTTTTTTTTTTTTTTTTTTTAGGATTTTATTTATTTGGCAGAGAGAGACACAGCGAGAGAGGGAACACAAGCAGGGGGAGTGGGAGAGGGAGAAGCAGGCTTCCCGCGGAGCAGGGAGTCGGATGCGGGGCTCGATCCCAAGACCCTGGGATCATGACTTGAGCTGAAGGCAGATGCTTAACGACTGAGCCACCCAGGCGCCCCCACAGTATCGCTCTTGAAGCTACATGTCTCAAGTGGGTTCTGCTTTAAATTGGCTTTAAATTGGATGCTGTGCTGAGTTCCCTTAGCCCTCTAGACCACCGACTGCTCATTTGAAAAATAAGGCCATTGCACCAGCTGGGTACAGGACTAGCTCCCCTGGGCTGCTCGTTAAAGCATGTGGATGCCGGGGCCCCGTACGAAACACTGCCCTCGGTGCCCTGCACAACTCTCTTGAGCTACAACACACTGACGTTTATGACGAAACAGGGTGGGCTGTGTCCTCACGAGAGAGCGTCTC
This sequence comes from Zalophus californianus, assembly GCF_009762305.2. Lineage (NCBI taxonomy): Eukaryota > Metazoa > Chordata > Mammalia > Carnivora > Otariidae > Zalophus > Zalophus californianus. The sequence continues at coordinate 188,301,498 of NC_045596.1, forward strand.
TCCCACGCCTCCTCTCCTCCCCCCCCCCCCCACCCACTCACACCATGGAGCTGGATCCTATCAGCCCATAGGGAATGGCTCTCCCAACTCTGCTGACCTATGAGCCTCAAGCAAGAGAACTCCGAAGAAGGTGGAGTCGAGGCAGATACTCCACAGTCCAGAAGTATTTTATTTTTTGGTCACCCTTTAAAATAAAACAAAACTGCTCATCTCTTTCTCATTACATTAGACTGTATTTCATAAGCCCCACTGCCTTCGCTGCAGTTGAAGCGGTGTTTTTCTGGTTCTTCAAAGCTCTCTTTTTTTTTGATGTGTTTTTTGGGAGAAGCTTTGTAAAAGCATATTTCAGCCTAAAAATATAAATACTTTCCTTTAGGAAGTCACCGCTCCCTTCCCCTTACATATTTGAGGAAATACTGCAGATATAACTGTAATGATGTTAAAAAGGAAACCCAACCACAAAACAAATTCCCTTCCAATGTTTTCACGGATAACAGCCAATAACAGCCGATGCCCAAATGATGGGAGGTGGGTGGGGGCCTCTTTCCCCTCAATGTCACATGCGGCCTTCCGTTCTCTGTGGGCCGACTGTTAAATAAATCAAATGAAAGTCAACAAAGGTCCTTTTCATTCTGGGACATACACAAATGCAGGGCCTAGTCCTGAAGTTTCAAGTCTCTGAGACCTTCCGTCGGCTGAGTGAGCTACAGGAATTCCTTTCATAATCCTGTGGAATGATCCTTGTTCAGAGAAGATGGAAGCCCAGAGAAGCACCTGACCAGCTTCAGCAGTGACCTCTCATTCTTCCCCGACTGTTCTCTTGCCCCGACTTGTCCGGATTATGTGATTATCATAAGACCAGCACACGGGGGAATCCTTGAAGGAGCCCTGACCGTTTTCTCTTTTCTTCAGCACATTTCAAAGAATTGACAAAAGCAATTGAGAAAAGATTTCTTTCCGACTTGGTGTGGCTCGGGCCACAGGTGCACACACCTTGCTCTTACCGTCAGAGGCGTTATGTCAACGCCAAGAAGAAGTTACAGGTGCCGGCTGAGTGCACACCATGAGCAGCTGAGCCAGCATGCAAAAATAAAATTCATGTCATCTCACAGTTTGAAGTCCAGCTGCAGATCATTATCAAGGAGTTACAGGACAAAACAGTATGAATGCAATAAACTGCTAAAATCTGTGATATGACCTGAAAGACGTGTACAGTTTGAGTATCTGGGGAAGGCTTTACGCAGAATAAATAGAATAGTAGTTACTGCTGTGGGCTTTGATGGCCAACTGCCCTGGTCCAGAACTTGGATCCGGTACTTATGAGCTGTAGGACCTAGGGCAAAATACTTAACCTATTTCTGCACTCGCCCTGCTCCTGTCCCCAGAAATACTCCAGTCCTGAAGAGTTTCAGCAGAAAGAACCCTCCTGAATCTAAGGAATAAAGTTAGCTGCCCGGAGTTTTCTTCTTTTAAGCAGATTCAATCCCCAAATACTCTTTGTACTCTTAAATTCTGCTTCTTATTTTGAAAAAAAAAAAAAAACCAACACTCTCTTTTGAAAAAACAAAAAACAAAAAAACTCATTCTTATATAAAGACCTTAGCCCTTAAAAGGAAAATTTTAAAAAAGAAAACAATTATGCAATGGCCTCTTAGGAATCTAAATCCCAATGTGTGACCTAAATGAATGATTTTTTAAAACTCTGGGTGTAAGTAGGAAGAGGAAAATTGTTCTGAAAATCATTGCCCACTGTTGAGATCATGTATAACATCCAGGTATGTTGGTATCACTTATGCTTCTTGAAATTATTCAAGGGGCAAGACTGGTTTCTTTCTCTGAACTTACGTGGAAACTACCAATTTAATTTTAATATATCTTAATCTATAATTTAAATTTTTGTTTAGAAAATTTTATTCCTTGAAGGGGGGAAAATTGGAGGGGGAGATGAACCATGAGAGACTGTGGACTCTGAAAAACAAACTGAGGGTTCTAGAGGGGAAGGGGTTGGGGGATGGGTTAGCCTGGTGATGGGTATTAAAGAGGGCACGTTCTGCGTGGAGCACTGGGTGTTATACGCAAACAATGAATCATGGAACACTATATCAAGAACTAATGATGTAATGTATGGTGATTAACATAACAAAAAAATTAAAGCTAAAATAAAAGAAAATTTTATTCTTTATTGCACCAATACCAGCAGGAAAGTTGAGCTATTGCAGCGTAATGGTTAGCTCAACACCTATTATTCATTCAAAATATGTAATCAAAAATCTAAGATTTGGTTAAATGCTGTACCATGTAACCCCAACATATTTGAATTTCAATTTATAAAATTATTAAATCCACAGAAACGTATTACAGTTTTATGTTTTCCCAATTGTAAGATAAGAAAAATAATATTGTCTATTGTTACCACTGCTTAAGAACCTGAACAGAGTTTTGCAGGCACAACTAGCTAATAATTGCTATTTTGATTTATACCACTGTAGCAATTTTATGCTAGATTTTCCAGGATCAACGCAGGGGTATAATCATTTTTTAAAGATGACCATTATGCAAGTGCAAACTTAAACAATTCTGCTTACTAGAATTTGCAACCTGAGACATCCCCTTAAAGAAATACAAAACATCCAAAGAATGTATATATGTTGAGCGAGGGGGTGGGTGTGTGTGTGTGTGTGTGTGTGTGTGTGTGTGTGTGACACATACACATGTATCACCTTTTCTCACAGGTGCCGCCTTCATGTTCTTCCATAAGCATGACAATATTTACTTTATAGCAAATCTCACTATACTAGTAAAAACATTAAAATAATTTTTCATCTAAGTGAACAAGTCAAAAATCTTTAGATCCACACTCCTGAACTTCCCCTAAAATGTGTCTAATTCAATGGTAAGATTCATGAAATGTAAAGATTAGTAAGTTCTTTTTTTTTTAAGATTTTATTTATTTAAGAGAGAGAGAGATAAAGAGAGAGCAAGAGTCAGGGGAAGGAGAGAGGGAGAAGGAGAAGCAGACTCCCCACTGAGCAAGGAGCCCGATGTGGGACTCGATCCCAGGACCCTGGGATCATGACCTGAGCCGAAGGCAGACGCTTAGCCAACTGAGCCACCCAGGAGCCCCAAGATTAGTAGGTTCTTATAAAATATCCAGTTCATCTCATTCCTAGACATTTTCTATAATTTTTGGACATTTTTAATGAAGAATTTCAATGCTATTTCTTTTCTTCTTGGATTTTTCTGCTGTGGCAGCTACAATTCGATTTTTAAAAAATGATGATCATTAAATTAAGAAGTTCTTGGTCTTGATTAATTGTTAAGAATTTTGATGCCCAAAAGATGTAGGGGGTCCCCATAAATCTCTTTTAAATGACATCTCATGAACCAGTTCTTCTTACTCTTGCCGTTGATTGGTGCTTTCTGAGACATTTCATCGAATCCTAAGTAGGGTTGCCCAATAAAATACAGGACGTCCAGCTAAATGTGAATTTCAAATGAATAATGAAAATGTTTTCAGTAGAAATATGTCCCAAATATAGCATAGCATATATTTACCCTAAATTTATTTCCATAGTTAATCTGAAATCCATATTTAACTTGCCATCCTATATTACCAAAAACTTTATTAAGCTTTATTAAGATATTCATGTATCATAAAATTCCACCACTTTAAGTATATAAGGCAATGGGTTTTAGTATATTCACAGAGTTGTACAGCCATTATCACAATCTGATTTTAAAACATGCTATCACCCCAAAAAGAAACCCTGTAGCCATTATCAGTCACTCCCCATCCCAGGGGCCCCCTTATTCTGCAGCCCTAGGCAACCACGAATTTACTTCCTATCCTTATATATTTGCCCATTTTGAACATTTGACCTATATGGACTCGCACGATATGTGGTCTTCTGTGCCTAGCTTCTTTCACTTAGCCTGATTTCAAGGTCCATCCATGTTGTGGCATATTATCAATGCATCTGTATTTTTATTTCTTAATCTGGCAACATTAATCCTAAGGCAATATGGAATAGAACCATTTTGCCTAGGATAAGGTGAAAAACTGTTCTTTACTACCAGACTCCGATCCAAACTGATCCCTGGAGCTCCTCTATCAAATTCTCACGTCTCCTTTGAACTCTCAGAATTTGCCATTCTGGATTTGGAGACCTGGGGTCAGAAAGAACTAGGCTCAAGGTAACAGGATTGGGGCAGTTAGTGGAGAAGTTGCCAGGGGTCCGAGGTATAGGATGGAGAAGGAGCTAGTGCTCTGTTGGTGGTCAAAAGGGCCTGAGCTGGTCCTCACACAAATACAAGGTTGGGGGGGTCAGAGCTGGGTGTCTGCCTTCCACACCTCTGGGCCTTTGATGAGGCCTTCTGTCCTTCTTTCTGTTTAGCTCTGCCCTTGATGATGGTTATCACCAGATTTTCCCTTTGTGAGATTTGAGAGGAAGGATAAATAACACAAGGGGGTTAACCCACAAGCTGAAGGTCGGGCTAGCCCTGCCAGGGATAGTGAGTGGTCTTGGGGTAGGAGGAGGAAATCATATGATTTGAAAACAGTCCTACTGTGCAAGTCTGAAGGGCCTGATTTCGCATCTGCCGACACTGCTCTCCCCGCACCTCCCAGATTCCAGTCCCAAGCCCCCAGCCCTGATTCCTACCACCGCCTATGATAGCTACCAGCAAGTACGTGGTGATTTAAGATGCAGGGCCCTGCTTTTGACCCTGATAGTCCGTGGCATTCATGGCCTCGAGAACTCTGGTCTGTGAGCGGTAAACCACTTCTCCAAGATTTTCCTACTAGGACTATGGAGGAGGAAGCATTAAAATTTCACCAAACAACTTACCCATGATTACTCTGTTTTGTTCTTTCTCTGTGCAACGTTACTCTTGGCCTTCCTCAGAATCAGAGAACCATATTTTCTTAGTTTGGACAGGTCTCCGGAGAAGTTATATGACTGTTCCTGAGGATGAGTAAGAGGACCTCGTCTCCTCAGGGATTTGAGGAGCAAGCTCAACCCCCTTCTCTGCCTTGCGTGACAGGAGGCTCTGTGCATGCCTGATGGAATCCAGGACACCGTCCCACGCCTTCCCCTGGTAAAATATGTATTTCAAACTTGATGTATCTTTCAGCTTAAACCTTCATCAAAGCTGTAGCCAGCATCAAGAACTCGCCCAGAGGGCCTCACTCAAACACTTCTCTCCCCCACAGAGAAAGCAACCTGCTCTCACCCCATAGCACATACTCAGCTGGCAGAGCGAATTTTTATTACATTAAAAGAAAAAAAAAAAAACCCACTGAACATCATTCTCCAGAAACCCTTGCAAAAAGGTCAGCTTTAATGCAATGCTTATCAAATGCATTTCAAGGAATCCAGCGTTTGGCTAACTTGTTCTCAAACTTTAGTTTCTTAAGGTGTTTTGTTATTTTGGGTTTTTTTTTTTTAAGTCCCCAATCCACTTCAAATTCCAAATATTTATGGTTCCCTGAGAGCAGGCTGTCATACTTTGCAGCACGGCAGGCAGCCCTGAGGCAGCATTCTTGTCTGTCAGGATTCTAGAGGGAGATGGAAGAATGATAAGTAGAAGCCACTGTGCCTGAGTTTGGTCTAAAGGAAATGATGTTCCTTTTGTGCTGTGGGAAAGCGATCCGTGAGCCATGCTGCTCCTCGGAGGCACATAACCAGAGAAGCCCGGAGCCTTCAGAAAGATGCCATCCAGTTCTCGGCTCTCCCCAGCCGCTGTTCTCCTCAGCTTACTTCTCACCCCTGACCAGCTCGGTGGAGAAACGACTAGCATTTCACAAGTTAGATTTCATCATGTTCGCCAATTAACAACAGCAAAACATGATGAGACTAAATGCATACTGCGTGTGTAAAAACTAAATAAAACTACCTTACAAATGAGAAATGTGTAAGAAAACAAAACATAGAGCCACCAAATGATCTAAGAGATTCACTTTCTAGCCGTGGGCCCAGTAACTTCTGAACATATCTCCCTCAAGACACCTCTTGTGAGGCACGAGTTATAGTTATTTTATCCACCTATCCATCAAGTATTACATACTGAACATGCCTACAGCATGTGAGGCATTATGAAATTGCTCCCTAAACTGAAAGTACCAAATGCATTTCTTGCAACTGCACGATTCGCTCATTATCTCAAAATAAAAATTCTAATTAAAAAAAATTACTGAATTCCAAGATTTTTAAAGAGACTTGTGTCCTCGTAAATAAAGAGTGAACTCTAATAGCAGCAATTCCCCGGGAAGATAATGGCTCACCAATGTCTCCTACTTGGTGTAACACTATGTCTTACGTGGCTCAATGAACAAAAGCGAGAAGATCATTTCAGCTGTGTGTCATTTACTGGGCAGGTCTTTGGGGGGAATAAATCTTTGACGTGGAGTAATTGGGAGGACTCCCCCCACAGCACCCAGTACATTATACTTCTTTTGTATCTGTGTGGGTATATATGTATACATGTAGACATATACACCTACCTACACCCCCCACCCACCCACAGACACACCCCCACATATATATGCATATACCTATACCCTTTGTCCTGCTCTTTACCAAAATTAATCCATCTAATTTATCTTTAGAGTTCTTTTAGCTTGAAATTCCACGATTCTGCGTTGTGTTAGTCAGCATCTAGCTGAACCCTGAGGAAACAGACCCCAGGACAGGACTATGCTTTTAGAAATGGGATGTTCTGGTGGAGCAAGATGGCAGAGGAGTAGGAGACCTGGATTTCGTCTGGTCTCAGGAATTCAGCTGAATAGGGATCAAACCATTCTGAACACCTATGAACTCAACAGGAAATCGAAGAGGAGAGTAGCAACAACTCTCTGAACAGAGAAGCGACCACTTTCTGGAAGGTAGGATGTGCGGAGAAGTGAATCCGAGGCGATATTCGGGAGGATAGACGGCGGGGGAGGGGGCCTCCGTCGGCCGCTTCTGGCAAGTGCTAGAGCCGCGGAGCACAAAATTGGAACCTTTTAGAAGTCGGCTCCGCTGAGGGACGTCGCTCCAGTGGCTAAGCGAGGGGTGGAACCCTCCCAGGACAGTGTGGTCTCAGGACCCTCGGGGTCACAGAAAGACCGGGGGTGCCTGAGTGCAGCAGAGCTCCCAGGTATCGGAGTGGGGAAGCCGGCTGCAGAGACGGAGCCGAGGCGCGGGCTCTCAGCTCGGGGTGGCCATAAACTGTGATCAGTGGCACAGTCGGGCCACTGCTCCTCCAGTAGGGACCCAACAAGCGGCAGAGCCAGGGAGACTCCCCTTCCTCCCCCGGGAGGAGCGGCGCGGGAGCGCACCGCAGGGATCTGCTGGGTTTGGAGACTCCACATGGGGTCGGGTGCCAGAGATAGAAACGCTCGGTCACAGGCCGGGTGAGCACGGAGTGCGGCCGGAGACCGGGGACACGGGAGTGACTGGCTGCTTTTCTCTGGGGGCGCACTGAGGAGCGGAGCCCCGAGTTCTCGGCTCCTCCGGGGGGAGATTGGGAGGCCACTATTTTGACCCTGGTCCTCCAAAGCTGTACCGAGAGCTTCCAGGGAATAAAAGCTCCTGAGAGCAAACCCGAGCAGCCTGCTTAGCCCGGACCGAAAAGGGCGGGGCAATTCTGCCTCCGGCAAAGACATTTGGGAACCACGGCAACAGGCCCCTCCCCCAGAAGATCAGTACGAACAGTCAGCAAGACAAGACCAAGTTTACCGATCAAGGAGAACGGGAGAACTCCAGCACTAGGGGAATACTGCACATAGAATTCATGGCTTTTTTTTTTTTTACCATGATTCATTAGTTTCTCAAAGTTAATTTTTTTAACTGTTTTTTTTTAATTTTTCTTTTTCCCTTTTTCAACCAACATCTTATCAATCCCTTTTTTAAAAAAACATTTTTTATTTTTCATTTTTAGAGTCATTTTATCCCTTCATAGTAGTTACCCTTATTTTTGGCATATATATATAAGTTGTTCTCTCTTAAAAATTTTGAGATACAGTTTCTTCTAACAGATCAAAATATACCCTAAATCACTAGTGTATGGCTTTGTTCTAGTCTCCTGCCTGATCACATTCTCTCCCTTTTTTTTTCTTTTTTTAAATCTTCTTCTTTTTTCAAACAACTTCTTCACTTATCAATTCCTTTTATAAAATCTTTTATAATTTTCATCTTTACAGTCATCTTCCATCCCTTCATTGTATCCTTATTTTATACATATATAAGTCTTTCTTCCTTTAAAATTTTAGGAGGCACTTTTTTCTAACACCAAAATACGCCCAAAATCTAGTGTGTGGCACTGATCTACGCACTAGCCTGATCATATTTGATCATATTCTGGTTTTTTTGTATTCTTCTGTTTTTGTTTTTATCTTTTTCTTTTTGTTTTTTTTTTCCTCTTTCTTTTTTCTTTCTTTCTTTTCCCCTGGTTTCAGGTCTTTTCTGACTTGTATAGAGTATCTTTGCTGAGGATGCTGTTAACCTGTTAGCATTTTGTTCTCTCATTCATCTATTCTCCTCTGGACAAAATGACAAGACGAAAAAAATCACCTCAGCAAAAAGAACAAGAGGTAGTACCGTCAGCCAGGGACCTACTCAATACGGACATTAGTACGATGTCGGACCTAGAGTTCAGAATCATGACTTTAAAGATACTAGCTGGGCTTGAAAAAAGCGTGGAAGTTATTAGAGAAACCCTTTCTGGAGAAATAAAAGAACTAAAATCTAACCAAGTCGAAATCAAAAAGGCTATTAATGAAGTGCAATCAAAAATGGGGGCACTAACTGCTAGGATAAATGAGGCAGAAGAGAGAATCAGCGATATAGAAGACCAAATGATGGAAAATAAAGAGGCTGAGAAGAAGAGAGAGAAACAACTACAGGATCACAAGGGCAGAATTCGAGAGATAAGCAATACGATAAGACGAAACAACATTAGAATAATTGGGATCCCAGAGGAAGAAGAAAGAGAGAGAGGGGCAAAAGGTATATTGGAGCAAAAAATAGCAGAGAACTTCCCTAATGTGAGGAAGGAAACAGGCATCAAAATCCAGGAGGCACAGAGAACCCTTCTCAAAATCAATAAAAATAGGTCAACACCCCGACATCTAATAGTAAAACTTATGAGTCTCAGAGACAAAGAGAAAATCCTGAAAGAAGCTCAGGAGAAGAGATATGTAACCTACAACAGTAGAAACATTAGATTGGCAACAGACCTATCCACAGAGACCTGGCAGGCCAGAAAGGATTGGCATGATATCTTCAGAGCACTAAATGAGAAAAACATGCAGCCAAGAATACTATATCCAGCTAGGCTGTCATTGAAAATAGAAGGAGAGATAAAAAGCTTCCAGGACAAATAAAAACTAAAGGAATTTACAAACATGAAACCAGCCCTCCAAGAAATATTGAAAGGGGTCCTCTAAGCAAAGAGAAAGCCTAAAAGCAGCATAGATCAGAAAGGAACACAGACAATATACAGTAACAGTCACCCTACAGGCAATACCATGGCACTAAATTCATACCTTTCAATAGTTACCCTGAATGTAAATGGGCTCAATGTCCCAATCAAAAGACACAGGCTATCAGATTGGATTAAAAAACAAGACCCATCCATATGCTGTCTGCAAGAGACTCATTTTAGACCCAAAGACACCCCCAGATTGAAAGTGAGGGGGTGGAAAACCATTTACCATGCTAATGGACACCAAAAGAAAGCTGGGGTGGCAATCCTTATATCAGACAAATTAGATTTTAAAACAAAGACTGTAATGAGATGAAGAAGGACACTATATCCTACTTAAAGGGTCTATCCAACAAGAAGATCTAACAATTGTAAATATCTATGCCCCTAACATGGGAGCAGCCAATTATATAAGGCAATTAATAACAAAAGCAAAGAAACACATTGACAACAATACAATAATACTGGGGGACATTAACACCCCCCCTGACTGAAATGGACAGATCATCTAAGCAAAAGATCAACAAGGAAATAAAGACTTTAAATGACACACTGGACCAAATGGACTTCACAGACATATTCAGAACATTCCATCCCAAAGCAACGGAATACACATTGTTCTCTAGTGCCCATGGAACCTTCTCCAGAAATGATCACATTCTAGGTCACAAATCAGGTCTCAACTGGTACCAAAAGATTGGGATTATTCCCTGCATATTTTCAGACCACAATGCTTTGAAACTAGAACTCAATCACAAGAGGAAAGTCAGAAAGAACTCAAATACATGGAGGCTAAAGAGCATCCTACTAAAGAATGAATGGGCCAACCAGGAAATTAAAGAAGAATTTAAAAAATTCATGGAAACCAATGAAAATGAAAACACAACTGTTCAAAATCTTTGGGAAACAGCAAAGGCAGTCCTAAGAGGAAAGTATATAGCAATACAAGCCTTTCTCAAGAAACAAGAAAGGTCTCAAATACACAACCTAACCCTACACCTAAAGGAGCTGGAGAAAGAACAGCAAATAAAGCCTAAACCCAGCAGGAGAAGAGAGATAATAAAGATCAGAGCAGAAATCAATGAAATAGAAACCAAAAGAACAGTAGAACAGATCAATGAAACTAGGAGCCAGTTCTTTGAAAGAATTAACAAGATTGATAAACCCCTGGCCAGACTTATCAAAAAGAAAAGAGAAATGACCCAAATCAACAAAATCGTGAATGAAAGAGGAGAGATCACAACCAACACCAAAGACATACAAACAATTATAAGAACATATTATGAGCAACTCTATGCCAGCAAATTAGATAACCTGGAAGAAATGGGTGCATTCCTAGAGATGTATCAACTACCAAAATTGAACCAGGAAGAAATAGAATACCTGAACAGACATATAACCCCTGAGGAAACTGAAGCAGTCATCAAAAATCTCCCAAGAAACAAAAGCCCAGGGCCAGATGGCTTCCCAGGGGAATTCTATCAGACATTTCAAGAAGAATTAATACCTATTCTCCTGAAACTGTTCCAAAAAATAGAAATGGGAGGAAAACTTCCAAACTCATTTTATGAGGCCACCATTACCTTGATCCCAAAACCAGACAAAGACCCCAACAAAAAGGAGAATTACAGACCAATATCCTTGATGAACATGGATGCAAAAATTCTCACCAAAATACTAGCCAATAGGATCCAACAGTACATGAAAAGGATTATTCACCATGACCAAGTGGGATTTACCCCTGGGCTGCAAGGTTGGTTCAACATCCGCAAATCAATCAACGTGATACAATACATTAAAAAAAGAAAGAACAAGAATCATATGATCCTCTCAATAGATGCAGAAAAAGCATTTGACAAAGTACAGCATCCTTTTTTGATCAAAACTCTTCAGAGTATAGGGATAGAAGGTACATACCTCAATATCATAAAAGCCATCTATGAAAAACCTACAGCGAATATCATTCTCAATGGGGAAAAGCTGAGGAGCTTTTCCCCTAAGGTCAGGAACGCAGCAGGGATGTCCACTATCACCACTGCTATTCAACATAGTATTAGAAGTCCTAGCCACAGCAATCAGACAACAAAAAGAAATCAAAGGCATCCAAATCGGCAAAGAGGAAGTCAAACTCTCACTCTTTGCAGATGATATGATACTGTATGTGGAAAACCCAAAAGACTCCACCCCAAAACTGCTAGAACTCATACAGGAATTCAGTCAAGTGGCAGGATATAAAATCAATTGCACAGAAATCAGTGGCATTCCTATACACCAACAACAAGACAGAAGAGAGACAAATCAAGGAGTCGATCCCATTTACAATTGCACCCAAAACCATAAGATACCTAGGAATAAATTTAACCAAAGAGGCAAAGGATCTGTACTCAGAAAACTGTAAGATACTCATGAAAGAAATTGAAGAAGACACAAAGAAATGGAAAAACGTTCCATGTTCATGGATTGGAAGAACAAACATTGTGAAGATGTCAATGCTACCTAGAGCAACCTACACATTCAATGCAATCCCCATCAAAATATCATCCACTTTTTTCAAAGAAATGGAACAAATAATCCTAAAATTTGTATGGAACCAGAAGAGACCCCGAATTGCCAGAGGAATATTGAAAAAGAAAAGCAAAGCTGGCGGCATCATAATTCCGGACTTCCAGCTCTCTTACAAAGCTGTCATCATCAAGACAGTATGGTACTGGCACAAAAACAGATACATAGATCAATGGAACAGAATCGAGAGCCCAGAAATGGACCCTCAACTCTATGGTCAACTCATCCTCGACAAAGCAGGAAAGAATGTCCAATGGAAAAAAGACAGTCTCTTCAACAAATGGTGTTGGGAAAATTGGACAGCCACATGCAGAAGAATGAAACTGGACCATTTCCTTACACCACACACAAAAATAGACTCCAGATGGTTGAAAGACCTAAACGTGAGACAGGAGTCCATCAGAATCCTAAAGGAGAACACAGGTAGCAACCTCTTCGACCTCAGCCGCAGCAACCTCTTCCTAGAAACATCGCCAAAGGCAAGGGAAGCAAGGGCAAAAATGAACTCTTGGGACTTCATCAAGATAAAAAGCTTTTGCACAGCAAAAGAAACAGTCCACAAAACCAAAAGACAACCGACAGAGTGGGAGAAAATATTTGCAAATGACATATCAGATAAAGGGCTAGTATCCAAAATCTATAAAGAACTTATCAAATTTAACACCCAAAAACCAAATAATCCAGTCAAGAAATGGGCAGAAGACATGAACAGACATTTTTCCAAAGAAGACATCCAAATGGCCAACAGACACATGAAAAAGTGCTCCACATCACTCGGCATCAGGGAAATCCAAATCGAAACCTCAATGAGATACCACCTCACACCAGTCAGAATGGCTAAAATTAACAAGTCAGGAAACGACAGATGTTGGCCAGGATGCAGAGAAAGGGGAACCCTCCTACACTGTTGGTGGGAATGCAAGCTGGGGCAACCACTCTGGAAAATAGTATGGAGGTTCCTCAAACAGTTGAAAATAGAGCTACCATACGATCCAGCAATTGCACTACTGGGTATTTACCCCAAAGATGCAAATGTAGGGATCCGAGGGGGTACGTGCACCCCAATGTTTATAGCAGCAATGTCCACAATAGCCAAACTGTGGAAAGAGCCAAGATGTCCATCGACAGATGAATGGATAAAGAAGAAGTGGTATATATACACAATGGAATATTATGCAGCCATCAAAAGGAATGAGATCTTGCCATTTGCAACGACGTGGATGGACCTGGAGGGTGTTATGCTGAGTGAAATAAGTCAATCAGAGAAAGACATGTATCATAGGACCTCACTGATATGAGGAATTCTTCATCTCAGGAAACAAACTGAGTGTTGCTGGAGTGGTGGGGGGTGGGAGGGACGGGGTGGCTGGGTGATAGACATTGGGGAGGGTATGTGCTATGGTGAGCGCTGTGAATTGTGCAAGACTGTTGAATCACAGATCTGTACTTGTGAAACAAATAATGCATCATATGTTAAAAAAGAAAAAGAAAAAAGAAGAAGATAGCAGGAGGGGAAGATGAAGGGGAGTAAGTCAGAGGGGGAGACGAACCATGAGAGACGATGGACCCTGAAAAACAAACTGAGGGTTCTAGAGGGGAGGGGGTGGGGGGATGGGTTAGCCTGGTGATGGGTATTAAAGAGGGCACATTCTGCGTGGAGCACTGGGTGTTATGTACAAACAACGAATCATGGAACACTACATGAAAAACTAAGGATGTAATGTATGGTGATTAACATAACAATAAAAAATTTAAAAAAAGAAAGAAATGGGATGTTCTGGAGCATACGGTGCTGCCTAAGGGAGGGAGATCCAATGGGGGACCTGGGACAGAGAAGGGACTATCAGACAGGAGGAGGACTCAGACAGGAGCTGCAGAGGGAGCAAAGTCAGTTGGCCATTTTTTTACCCAGAGCCAGGCCTGTACCTACAAAACTGGATTTAATGGCAAATCATCTAAAAATATGCTCATTGAAAACAGTCTACTGACCCTTTTCTCAGAAGAAACGATTGCAGGAGACCATGGGGTCAGTATTTGAACTTTCATTTTAATGCCTAGAAAAATCTGCATTTACACAGTCAATTTTCTCCTACCCTGGAGTTAAACTTTTGACTTCTTTGTCGAATCCTGGCAGAAAAGGGGCCAGAGGTTAATGCGCTTGGGAATCCAAGGCTCAGTGATACAAGAACTGTACATTCCATTATTACTTGAGCTTCTACACGTTATCATACTGAGTAAATACAGTCACACCCCACTCATCGGCAATCCAACTAGATAGCAAATGCAACAGTGGGAGCCAGGAAAGCAGAAGGCCTTGTGATGGGGTGGAAATTACAGGCATCAGAAAACAATGCCTGGGGTAGAGAGAGAGAGAGACAAACAGATGGACTGACAGAGCACTCTGCAGCCGTTCCTATTAACCCACATTTTGTAGAGTATATTGGAGGGAAGCAAAGTCTTCTAAAGAAATCAATTAATGAACTTGCATACTTCAAGACTTTGCTTTGAACAAGTGCACTGATCCATGATTAGTGATGCAAGCCTGCAGGGGTGAAAAAAAGGAGGGATTCAACACAGAAAAGAAGAGCCAGACACAGGAACATTGCAAAGAGCACAGGTGCTCTGGATGGCTGGGACAGGGTCCCTTGCCCTTAGCTGTGAGGCCAAAATGTTATCAGCTGACCTCTAATTACAAGGAAGAGGAAATCAATATCAACACCTAGAACTGTTTATATTCCTGCCTAAATGAGCTATAATATTATTTCATTGAGGTCAAGCTTTCTCGACAAGTTCCAAGTGAGGAAACCTCTAGAATTCTGGCTTATTTCTGTGTGTGCTGCATGTGACATTTGCATTCAATACACTATTCTAGTCGAGGGAAGCTCCTTGGCCTGTTATTAAGACTATTTAAGGCTAAATTGGACAGTTACAGCAAACTTAGAGTTGTGGCTTTCTAACTGACATAAATTAGAAATGACAGAGGATCTATTTACCCAAACACAAATGCTAACATCAGGAAGAAGTGGCAGGTAATAACTATAGAAGGAAAGAAAAAAAGACAAACTCTCTAGTGCCAACCCAAGTACCAGAGAGCGCAGCAGACTTCAAACCTCATCACAGACCTGTGACACACATTTGATAGCTGAAGTCTACCAAAAAAAGCACAATTGGAATCTGTACCTTTGACTTAAAATGTCGAAAAGTAAGCAAAGGGAGTTTTAAAATATTTTGTCCAAAGGGGTTCAAGAAAAATAGAAACTTGACTATCTCCACCAAGTTGTCAAGAGATGTGGACGGTTGAGGTCTATACTGGGTTGGATAGTGTCTCCCCCAAAATTCTTGTCCACCCAGAATCTGGAAATATGGCCTTATTTTGAAATAGCATATTTGCTATTTGGTGAGTGGTAAACGAAATACGGTTGGCTTTGAACTTGTCACTGAAGTTGCACGATGGGCACAGAGGCACTGCAGTGTTATTTTGATTTTTTGGTAAAGTATTTTTAGTGTAAAAAGGACAGCTAAACTCTTAGTGATTTCTATAAACAGTAAAATAATCAAAATTTCTCTTCTATTTTTGCCTTTTGCTACCTGTTGTCCCTGGGGAGGGTGGGGTAGGGCCTCCTTGAAAGAGATTATTTTATTACCCCTCATTCTACTCCGCCCAGGATGAATATGCTGGGGTAATATTGGTGACAATTCTGTAGAGTGTGCTACCTAGAAGGCACTTAACCTCCTACCAGGAGACAGGACTTGACTTGCCTTTTTCTATTTGTAACATGATTTGGCAGAGGTCCTGGACCTCAACACAGCTTAATGTTTAAGGGCACTTGATTCAGCCAATGCTAAGAAAACCATCTAGCCACTTAGTAGTGGATCCTGTCTTCTACACAACCCTGCACTGGATTCCTTTCAATACAAGGGGCATGGCAGAAATGAATGCCTCTGAACTGTGTGTCAGAGGGAGGGGATCCCTTCCAGTTTAGACATTCTGTGATAAGACAGCAGTCTGGTCCTTCATCTCTGAGTCAAGCACAAATCCCATGGGGACAGGTAGGAACTTGGTGGAGCAAGCTGGTAGGAGAAGCCCAAGAAACAACCACTCTTTACTTCCCTGGAAGTTGACAGGGTAGTGTTTCTACCCAAGTATCCCTTCCCACCCCTTGGGAAGACAACAAAGCAAGAAACCTGCTGGATATTTCCAGTCATCTCAGCCTCGAGTCCCATCTGCCTGTGAATGGAGATTTTCATTGTACTCTGAGTTGTTCATTTAACAGATATTTGTTGAACACTAACTATGTGTCAGGTGTTCTTTTAAGCCAGTTCAGGTACATCGGTGAAAAAATATAGCAAGATGCTTATCCTCATGGGTCTTCGAGGAATGCAGATAATCAACTGTAAAGATAATCAAGAAGTAACTCATGAAGTATTTTAGAAGGTAATAAATACTCTAGAAAAAGAAATAGAGCAGGTTAAGTGATTGAGGGGCTGCAGTTTTAAATAGGAAGTCAGAATGGGGCTCACTGAGGAAGCAGAGTTGGGATAGAAGAGGAGGTTGGATTTGAACTAGTTGGAGAGACAGGGTTCCAGGCACAGAGAAGAGAAGAGAAGAGAAGAGCTAGCTCCAATATTCTGCCCTAGCAGTACACGGCGGGTTCAAGGACTGTCAGGACAGCGTGGGGAGCAGGGTGAAGAGGGGCTCGAGTAGCAGGAGAGGAGATCAGTAGTAGGTGAGGTCTGATCTTGTAGAACCTTCCAGGTCATTGCATGGACTTGGCTTTTCCTCTGAAGGAAAGAGGAACCACAGGGGAGATGGAGCAAAAGAGTGACAAGATCTGAGAGCTTTTCCAGGCTTGTTCTGGCTGCTGTGTCGATTCTAGACCATTGGGGTGTGAAGATATGCAGCAGATGTTGCAATGATCCCAGTGGCTGGAGAGTAGTAGCTGCGGGACGGTGAGAAGGAATCAGCTTCTGGGTGGAACTGAAGTGACCTGTCCGAGATCACACAGCTAGTCAGTGGCAGAGCCAGGTGAGAGTAAGGTGAGCCACACCTTACCACCGATCTCCTGCTTACGGCACGACTCCTCCCCGCGGGTCTCTGGGCGTCCTACTGCCATCTATGAATGCAGCTTTCTGTGTGGGGTTGTTGGTTGTCTTGGAACTATCAGTGCATTTTAGTATATATCTTGCTGCCTGCTCGGAAATGTTTGGGGGCAAGAAGGTAGTATGTCAGCTATCTGCTCTTTGCAAGCTACTCGTCTACTCATCTTGTGATTTCTAGATGATTGTTACAAAAACTTCTGGGGCATATTCTGCTCTGCAAAGGAAGGACGAGTAACCAGGATACCAATATGCCAACCGGAAGCACCCCATGGGGATTCCATGTGGAGAGATTCTGCCCTGCTGAAGATAAACATGTGCTCCTGCCCCACGGCTACTCAAGGAGGAGGCAGATGAGCCGCCACTGTAATTACAACCATGCTGCTTTTCTCTTACCCAGAAGGTTTCCGAGGATTTGGTGACTCTGATCTGTTGCTTGGCAACATTCTCACTGAGTCGGTTCTCTTCCAATTTCCAATCCTATCCGGCCAGGGAGAATTCTCATAGCAGACACTCTGCCGTTCCTCGGCTTTTAGATTGTAAAAGGCAGATCTCGATTTAGATCTCTGACCTAAGGGATGACGCCAAGGGACCCAAAGAGCTACAAAGTCTTAACTAAACCGGACTTCAGTCTTGCCACAACTTCCCAAATGGGCCCTCCAGCAGAACCACTACAATGCAAGTGCCAGAAAGGCATGTTCGATTCACTGATGTGTCTCCAGCTCCTAGAACCATCCCTGACACATTAGAAGGGACTGGCAAACATTTATTGCATATATATGGGTAAACTACAGAATTACTCTATGGAAATTTTTATATCCCAGTCCTTTGGAGTTCTTTTTTCTGTTCTTTCTTATTTCTTGTCCTTTCTCCCTCCCCTCCTCCTCATTCTTTCTCATTTTTACATCTATATTTGAGAACTCCTCCCTCACCCCACCCCTGCCCATTTGTCATTTGCCTACTACCATTCTAGTCATTCATTAAAAAAACTGGCCCATCTGAATGACAACTGGAACCACAAGACACAACCAGGTATGATCCCTGGAAGCTTCACAACGAAGTCTTAAAGCATTTAGGAGGAAACACCAAAACCCAAACAATTCCAACTGTGCCCTTTTCATTTCCAGCTCCATATAAATTTTAGACGAACATATGGTCATGTGCATTAGTGATAGCAATGGTTTTTTTTCCACACATGAGAATGAAAAAGTCTTCTCAGACACCGTAGGCACCACAGGCCGACTGACCTTCTTTCTCTTTGCCCCAATCCTTCTGTCTCTCACCAAGCTGTGTTTCTATGTCCCTTGCCCCAGTGAAAACTCTAGACGGTGTTTTCTAACTCAAATCAAGTGATCTCTATCAAAGTGTATATACATTTGCTAAATATGCTTAGGTTGAGCTAGTAGGCTGTCAAAGTCTAGGATGGCATTCAGATCTCCGACCTCTCAGGGACTAAAGGTCCAAATATTTGCCTGAATGGCTTCATTAGTCATCCTCACACTGAAACAACCTCTGTCTCCAGCTTCTCCATTTCTGTCAGTGGTACTGCACTCTTGTGGACACTCGCGCTCCAACCTAGAAAGCAGGGTGGCAGTGTTTCCTCCATATTGTAACTCAGGAATACCAGAAAGTTGTCTTCCCTTTTCCTCGTCCTCTGGTTCACGGATGCCTGAAATTTCATA
Organism: Zalophus californianus; assembly: GCF_009762305.2. NCBI lineage: Eukaryota > Metazoa > Chordata > Mammalia > Carnivora > Otariidae > Zalophus > Zalophus californianus. The sequence continues at coordinate 188,320,304 of NC_045596.1, forward strand.
ATTTGTTTTGGCTTAAATCCAAGAGAAGGGAAAAGATGTAAATTTCTTTTCTAGCGCTGACTGTTTGCCAGGTACGATCTTATTTATTCTCCATATCAATCTTATGCCTCAGACCCTTTTTATATACGAGGGAACTGAAGCACAGATGCTGAGTGATTTTTTTCAGGGTCACAAAGCAGGTAAACAGAAGAAATGATTGCTGAACCCAAGGTGGGTTGACTCCAGAATCTGATTTATCTACTACCCCCGGCTAATATCTATGTGAGCCTAGCACTGTATTAAATATTTGTCTTATTAGATATATATTGTCAGAGTCAGTAAGTTTATCAGGGTAGTACCTGATGAAGGTGCCCCACCCCCGTGGCTCTGACTGAATAAACCCCTCACCCCAACCCCAGCAGTCCTCATTCAATGACTGATGCAAGCGCCATACAAAGACCGAAGCTCCCTCGCCCCTAAGGTGGGATAACCCTACACTGACTCCCAGAACTCCCCACTGGCATTAAGCTCCAGATGTCCACAAAGAGATGTGCTTTATAATACGCCCTGTATTGGCTGCCATTCTGTTCCTCTCTCAGTTCCCAACTTACCCATAGATGTTTCTTGGGATCCTTTCCAAAATAAACTCCTTGCACTTGAATACTTTTCTCAGGGTTCTCAGGGTCTGCCTCTTTGGAACCCAAACTAAAGCAGTCGGTAACTGTCCTAAAGATAGATTTTCAGGGGAAGAATCAGCAGACTTTGAGATCATCAAACATTGGAGGGGACAGAAGAACCGTCAGCTCTCATTTGCTCCCAGAGAGTCTTAACTAAGTCAGCCATTTATTCCTTACCTCATTAGCTACAGCAGGGAGATGAATTCATGTATTTGTCCATGAACAAATATTATTCCAGTTCTAGGGAAGAGGGATAAAGCAGTGTACAAAATGGACAAAATGCCCTGCCTTTATGGAGGTTATAGTCTAGTGGCTGCAAGGAGATTTTAAAAAAGAACCAACTAGATCCCCTGGAATTAAATAATACGTATCTCAAGTACCTTACACTGTATAGGTTCCCTCTTCTCCTACCACTCGCTTTGTTCTTTAAAATTTGTCAGGGGCACCTGGGTGGCTCAGTCGTTAAGCGTCTGCCTTTGGCTCAGATCATGATCCCAGGGTCCTGGGATGGAGCCCCGCATCGGGCTTCCTGCTCAGCAGGGAATCTGCTTCTCCCTCTCCCACTCCCCCTGCTTGTGTTCCCTCTCTCGCTGTCTCTCTGTCAAATAAATAAAATCTTTAAAAAAATTTTTTTATTTGTCAGAGAAGCTTTTGTCCCCTATAGCCTGCATTTTGCTGCTTAGGTCCTTACAGGGCCACTTAATACTTCACTGTATTTTCTGAAAATTGCTAGTTACATCTAGAAGCACGATCAGAATCAGGTTCAAATTTTGGGCAACATGATTTCATAGGACTGTGTATTTCCATCAGGAGGCATATAGTGTCAGCTTGTCTCTTTTTGTGATATCACAAGCTGTCGATAATCATTACCAAGAGTTATTATTAGCTGGAATACTCCCATAAGGAAAAATTATTCCATCAGCTATTTGGTTACTCGAAAGTACAATTCATTTAGGAACACCAAAATACACGATTTCTTTTCTGTCAGTTCTCAAAATAAGACGGTTCTTTTAACATCTTCCAACATGGCCTACGAAGTTTGTTTCTTTTGAGTGACACTGTGAATTTATAGATCCACTGGGAGCCTCTTCGGCTTCACTCCAAGGTCATCCCGGCATGACGCTAGCAATATTTGGTTATTCCCTGCTTTCTGGTATGACAAAGTGTTCTGAACTCATCTTTACATTTCTTGTCTTCAGACACGGAATCAGCAATTTCTGCCAGGATTAGCTGCCTTTTAATTCCATTCTTAGCAGGAAATATACATTTAAAAAAATTCTGTCTGATCAGTAAATAAATCCTTGTTCGACTTCAACAAGTAATGCTAGGTGTTGACCCACTGCTTCCCAAGACGTAAGATCCTGAAGGCAGCCAGCTGGACATCCTGGGTGCTCTGGCTGGGACAACTTTCTCCCTCCTGACTAAATCAATAAGGCAGCTGACCTCAGTTTTGGATTCCCTCTCTTCTCCGTCCAGTTCAGTAACCGAGTAAAGAGCACCTGGTTGTTAACTTTGGTATTCCATCCACATAACTGTTCTTAGTAATGCGCGAGGACAGCACAGGTGACACACTTCTGACCATCTCAGTCACTTCCTGGCCATTGATGGCGGTGTCCAACTCTCTCCGGAGCCCTGTACCAGGCACTGGAGAGCAAAGAGGTGAAAAATAAGGAGCTCCTGTCCAGTCTGGGGACAGAATGCATCCTCTAAAAAGTCACAAGATGGACAGTATGCACAGGAAATGCTAGAGGATTCTGGAGGGCTATGGAAGGACCCTGATTGCTATGGAGGAGGTAGTGATACAGCTGAAGGGTTCCTGCGGCAGAGATGATGCTCTACCATTTCCACTTCCTGGGCACCCAGGGAGATGGCATTTCCTTACTTCCTCTGGCCACTGGAATGTCTGTGGGAACATTCCAGGTCTGGCCTTTGAAAGGGAAAATAATGACCCCTCAAAAATGTATCTTTGTGTCTTTCCCTTGTTGGTCTCCCTCCCTTCATGCTCCGCCCCCTCGGAGCTCCTATAGCCAGGCCTGTGCCTCTGGGCAGCATGCTTCTCAGGTGGCTGGCTGCAGTCACCGTTCACAAGCAGACATATCTGTGCCTCAGAGTTGAGGAGAAGGTTCCTGGTCTCAGACACCTAACAATTCTTTCACCCAAAGGGAATTTCGGGGTTACACTGAGACATGTAGAACCTTTTACCTTCTCCCAAGTCATACTGCCAAAGATCCACCTACTACTCCTGTGAGCAGAACTTCTCAAATAGGAAGCGAGAGTTCTGGGTGGGGATATAAACTGCTGAATCATAGCCTCATCCTAGAATATTACGCAGCCTTCACACACCTTACCTCCAGGGTGACTGTCACGGGTCACTAAGGAGCAAGGTCATGCCCAGGATCCATCCACTGACTCTCTTCCCACCGGTGGCTGTGATACTTTCCTTCTAAAAATAACATTTATCATTTATTCTCGTTAGGAGAAAAAGCCATTTACCGTTGAAACCACTTAAAACAGATTAATAAAATAAAGAAAATGAAAATCACCTATAATCCAGTAATCCAAAAATATAGTCTGGGGTGTATACTTCCGGTCATTTCGAAACCTCAGGGTATGTGTGCCTAGTGTTGGTTTTGTCCTCTCAAACAAGAGCCTATCGCCCGTGCTGTTTCGTAACTGGCTTTCTTCCTCGACAATATCGAGTGGCCATTTCCCGATTAAATATTTCTCTAGGACCAGACCCATATATCCGGAGTACAGGTGGTTTCACCAGGGAGGCGGGCCTTTCTCACAAAGAAGGATTTGTCTGTCGAGGCTCCGGGCGCCCGGGGTCACGGGGGGGGGGGGGGGGGGGGCTCCGCACATCTGCCAAACCAAACAGACGGGAAGGATGAAGGCCTGGGGGGCAGCGCTTGGCCTGGGCAGCGAGGAGCAGAAATCCCCAAAGCACCCACCTGAGTCAGCCCGGAAGCCTTGCGGCCGCCTTGCTGCACTCATCCCCAGGCCTCCCTTTCAGACACTAGTCGCTGGGCTCTGGAAAGCGGAGTTTCTCCACTTCTCTTCCACTGGACTTCTGAGGTGGGGGTGAGCACCCGGGGCGGGCTAGGCGGTGTGTGTGTACGGAAGTTGGGGGGGGCTGTCTAAGCCGACGCGTCCTTTCTCTTTCCGGACCCTGCCGCCCCCTGGAAAGAAAAGGTCGACTTAACACCGCTTCACCTCCTAGGTGGGATTTGCAAAATCCTTAGAAGGCATTTTGCGTTATGCTTCGGAATCGCAGCAGGGGGCGGCGGGCTTGCTGCCGCTCGCTGCCAGTTGCTCACCGTCTTTCGGACGGAAGGGGGCACCGGCGGCGGGAACGTAAAGACTACACCTGGACCGCGCGTGCGTGCGCGGCGGGGGGGGGGGGGCGCGGCGCGTGCGCGTGCGCGGCGGGGGGCGGTGCGTGCGCGTGCGCGGCGGGGGGCAGGCGGGAACGGCTGCACCCGCGGCCGTGGCATGCGGTTCTCCTGCACGGAGTCCGCAACTCGGGTCCGCTAAGTCCCCGGAAACCTGCGTTCGTCGCAGCTGGGTTCCGATTTTAGAGCAGAAAGGCTCATTGTCCTGAAGTCACCCAGCCTGTCTGACCACTTTGGAAGTTTCTTTATGCTCCGCGGAACTTGTAGTCAGTCGTCCCAGGGGTCACAGGATTATTAATGCAAGAGCTTTACCAGGCGAACCTCTCTGGGAAGGGGCAACCCTGGTTTTTTGGGGGGGGTTTTGTTTTGTTTTTGTTTTTGTTTTTGTTTTTTTGCAACCCTGGTTTAATTTTCTGTGAGGCGGGGGAAGCAACGCTTGAAAAGAAGGGTTCTGCTTACCCAGTGCGCTCAAACTTTAAGAAAAGTAAACACTTCACTATTGGACGGGGGAGGGGGGGATTATTAACCTGAAATTAAAATTTGGTGGGAAGTAGTTGTAAGCAAGTGTGCATCGACAAAGACTGTGCTCTGGCCAAACTTTTCTTCTGGCTCTTGTAAGCACCCGAGGTCTGCCCCTGGGCTTCTCTCTGACCTTGGAGAAGCCTGTTTGAGCAAGAATGCTGCTAAATCAGTTTAGGGGAAATCCTCCACCCTGGTATCTGATCCCCTGGGCTGCCTGCAGAATTCTGTGGAGTTGGTCTAGCAAGAATGCCCTCACCCTTACTTCTTGGCGATTTTCCATCCACTGACCCCCACCCTGTGCCTTGCCGGTACATCCCCATTTGTCCTTATTAGAGTCCAACTTCCTTGAGTCCGACCTCTCTCCCCTACAAAGCCCCACTGCAGTAGCCCCTCTTGAAAAAGACTGCCTTACTGTCTTTATTTAACAAGTGTTCTGAATAATTTTTTAGCAGTTTCTGATGGTATGTGTGTGCATGTGTGGGTGTATGTGGTGAAAGAGCCATCATGTAATGATTACCTGTTTTTAAACAATCAGTATGTAATATTCATTAAGCAATTTCATCTTTCTTCCGTGTCAGGCTCATGCGCTAATTTCCCAAGGTAATCATTTAGAACATCTATAATGCTGATTTTTTTTTTAAAGATTTTATTTATTTATTTGAGAGAGAGAGAATGAAAGATAGCACGAGAGGGAAGAGGGTCAGAGGGAGAAGCAGACTCCCTGCTGAGCAGGGAGTCCAATGCGGGACTCGATCCCGGGACTCCAGGATCATGACCTGAGCCGAAGGCAGTCGCTTAACCAACTGAGCCACCCAGGCGCCCTATAATGCTGATTTTAAGTGTATGGTTGAAAAAGGTTCTCAGGAATGAATGTCTGATATCAGTATCAGTTTGAAGTTATCTCACTGATTTTATCCATACAGCCGAAGATTCCTCGTAAACTTTATTCTTCAAAGCAGAAGCTTTAAACGGGTGAACATAGGCACAAATATCCCTCTGTTCAGATGGAGGGTGCTGGATCTCCTTTAGAGAAGATGAAAGCTGCTACCAAAAATGTCATAAAGCCATCACACCAACCTGACATTCCTGTCTTCCAGCTTTTCATTCAGAAGATTCTTACATAGAATAGAGGGGGAAGGAGAGGACAAACCAAAACAAAAACCAAAGTTCTTGAATAACAGGTTATTGAAGAGATGTAATATAATGGAGGATCTCGTTAGGATGCTGATTAAACTATAAAAAGACTTCTTGGTCAATCAGGGAAGATTGACTATGTATTGTGTATTAGACAATCATAGGGAATTTTTGGTAATTTTTTAGATGTAATAACGCATTGCGGTTTTTTAAAAAAGTCCTTTTATTTCTGGGTGAAATTATCTAAGAGAATTAAAAGTACATAGCCAAGTATTGATAGGGATTGAAGCTGAGTACAAGCATGGAAGTGTGTTATAGTCTCTATTTTTGTGGATGTTTGGTTATTTTCATGATAAAGAAGATGAAATAAAGGGAGGGTAATCAGAAGTGAAGAAAATATTGTAAATGTCGTCTGAGTACCTGAGGGTCCTGATCACCTCTGATAAACATGGGCTATCACAGAGCTCCTCCCATCTTGTATTTAAATAATTCCATATTTCATCTTGAAGATAGAGCTGCTTATTCCTTCCAGTTAAATTTGGCATTTGAGTTTCAGTCCTTTGATGAGGCAATGGTCGTTGATGATCACCCAAGATCAGTTTTCAAACGATACAGTTCTTCAATCTGATGAGCATTTTAAAGCTAAAAAGAAGACAAGCTTCATCCCTAAAGTCCTTGAATGCCAACGGAAAAAGCCCTGCTCTCCAGGAGCAGTGGTGAGTTTCATTCTCTCCCCTCCAATTCTCTTAGCACTGAATGTGAACCTCCCAGGTAAGAAAACATCGCTAGCTGACTCAATAGCTGACAGGTCTACGCTCAAAGCACTTGGCATGCCATGATGCTGGAAGGAGTGGATGCCAGCCAGCATACCCTTCATCACCTGCAAAACTCTTCCCTGCTTTATTTTACCAACTTTTGTATGTCCTCCCAAACTCACTCACCTAAGAGTGTCTGTTCAAGGATAATGGAAATGCATTTCCATACAAGAGAAGCACAATCATTTTATTACAAATATGAAAGCAACTCCGATGTTGCTCCTGGAGGAGCCCTGGCCTCCCTGCAGCTTCCTCACCTCCGCCTTATGCTCACCTCCACTGTGGTTCCTTTCTCCCTTGTATTTTTAGTATTTCTTTAATCGCGTGCATTTTCAGACATATCCAAAAATAGAAAGAAATGGGCCCCCCAGGCACCCCTTTACCCACCTTTAGCAATTACGAACACTTTTCAAATCTCATTTCATCCATTTCTCTCTGACCTAGTTTGTTTCTCCACCCCACCCCCGCCCCCGGAACATTTTAAAACAAATCCCAGACACCCGTCAGTTCACCAGTCTTACACCCACTTCTGCATTTATCACCCTGTAGTGGAATTTGTTTGCAATGGCATTTTCCCATTGGTCTGCAAGAATGGGGTGTCCTTTATGGCTTTAGCAACCAGCACGCAAACTGACCCATGGTAGGTGGTCAGGAAACACTTGGAATTCAAATGTGTGAGTAAGGGCAGCTGCTTTATTGCCATAGACTTAAGAACATAGGTCTTGGGGCACCTGGGTGGCTCAATGGGTTAAGCATCTGCCTTTGGCTCAGGTCATGCTCCTGGGGTCCTGGGATCGAGCCCCATGTTGGGCTCCCTGCTCAGCAGGGAGCCTGCTTCTCCCTCTCCTGCTCCCCCTGCTTGTGCTGTCAAATAAATGAATAAAATCTTAAAAAGAAAAAAAAAAAAAGAACATAGGTCTTAACTCACAGAATGCACAATGCCTCAGTCATCAAAAACATGCTCAGCCCAAGACTCATTATTTAGGACCAAGCACCTGCAGCGTTAGGACGGTGGCCACGTGCAGTGCCTGGACTTGAATCCCAGCTCTGCCTCCACTTGTGGTGTCGCTGGTATGACGGACTGTATGTTCCAGAGCCGGTGGCAGTTTCTCCTGTCCCACAGTGTTCTTCCCGTTTCCCCATTTGGAGGTGGAGTTTATATTCCCTCCTCTTGAAGCCGGGTGGGCTTGTGGCCACAGTGGAAGTGCTGTTACATGGTAGCCCGGGCGAGGTCACAAAAGGCAGGGTGGTTTCCACCTTGCTTCCTGGGGCCCTCATGCTGGAGCCCCCAGGCCCCTGGTAAGGTCCTAAGACTCGATGAGCACAGACTCCCAGCCAGCCCCCGCCCGCTTCAGCTCCTGGTTCCATTCCCGCCTATTCTAACTGCAGTTATGGTCGGACCATAACTGCCCGAGTGACCCCAAGCCAGAATTGCACAGCCACACCCCTCCCGAATCCCTGACCCACTATGACCGTGAAAGATGATGATTGTTGTTTTAAACCGTCAACTATTGGGGTGATCTGTTCTGCAGCAAGAGAAAACCAAACTATTGGCTCTCTGTGCCTCAGTTTACACATCTTTAAAATGTTTCCTACACATTAGGCTATTGGGGGTATTAAAGAGGTAAGAACATCACTGGCACATGACAGCACTGAATAAATGCTGGCAATCATCACTTGGGAAACACACATAGTTTAGAAATCTTGCCCAACCTAATAAAGATAATATTTGCAAGATCTCATTTGCCACGCATGCTGATACCTTGAATAAGGGTTGTAATTACATAAATAAAAAATCAACTTCAAAGTTGCTAGGAGTTCTTTCAATAATTAGAGAGAAAACAGAATTTTTTAAAAATGCTTTGACTTCGCTTCTACTTCCCTGTCTGGTAAAACATGCTTCAGAAAGCAGACACAAGCATGAGGAAATTGAGTGGAAGAGAAGGTTTCTCACAAATCGGATCTTTGAAGAAAACCTGAGTATAATTAAACAATGAATTTATTTTTCACGAAAACATGGGATTTTATACTCATTTAGGGAGTCTTACGGGGCTCAGATGTGTCTGAGAATGACACTGTGTGCTAAAATAAAAGGAAGACATTTTTGGAGCTCACCAAAGGATGGCATGAGTATCATTTGTGAAAAATGTTTCAAAACAAATCCATATGCATTAAAAAAAGGCATCTGAAATGCCAGGATAATAAAATAAAATGTGAATTTGTCTTCTTATATATCTTAATGCACAGGATCCATGATTTTTAACTTAGCATCCATTCTTAACACTTCAGTTAGAGAGGATTTACAGCGTGAGAAAAAGGGGAGGGGGAAGGGGGGGCAGGAGAAAGTGCACATCCCTATCTGGTGTCACGTACTCATTTAATAATCTCTCATCACCAATGCTGCACATCACTGCTTCTCGAAAATTACAGTCACAGCTATTTATTTACTGTACCATTAAGTAATACAATTCATCCCTAAGTATTTTCTACATTAGGAGTTGGGACACTTAAGGTGCCTTTTCAGGGGTTTTAGGTCAAGAGGGGGAGCTTCAGGAAGGTATTTGCTGGGACATGAGCCCTCCCCATTAGAAGGGTAAGTCTGACTTTTCCACTGAAAAGCGGCCTGTCACTCATTACAGTGCCAACGTGGGAATCCCAACTCAGAATTCTTAACAGCTATTATCAGGGACAGTATCAACTGGAAGACGTTTTATATTCTGGGTGGAGATACAATATGGGCCATGAAAGAAAGGACTGAATTAAAACAAAAGAATCCTTCCTTTAAGTAACATGGAAAACATTTTTTAAAAAATCCACTCTAGGGGACGCCTGGGTGGCTCAGGCGTTAGGCGTCCGCCTTCGGCTCGGGTCATGGTCCCAGGGTCCTGGGATTGAGCCCCGCGTCGGGCTCCCTGCTCGGTGGGAAGCCTGCTTCTCCCTCTCCCACTCCCCCTGCTTGTGTTCCCTCTCTCGCTGTGTCTCTCTCTGTCAAATAAATAAATAAAATCTTAAAAAAATAAAAAAATAAAATAAAAAATCCACTCTAGGAGTCATGCTCCATAAAACCTTTTAAAGAATTCAAGGATAAGGAGCCTACGACTTTATGAGGAAAACTGAGTTGAAATCGCAAATTTAACTTTTAGGGCCGTAAAATACAAAATTAGGCAAATTAAGAATTTTTTCTCCCCTAGACATTATCACCCACCTCCTCCTCACACTTGACACTCAATAATCTCATCTCTGATTATCGAGTGCTTACCTTCATGATACAGGAGGTCAAACTTCAGTGTATCCCTCCCCCAAATTTATAATGCTTTATTAAAAATGTATCCCTGAGTGGTGTGTGAGACTGGCAGAGCAATAGAGAGCACCAGACGGCATGCAGTAAAAAACAGAAGGTAAGAGACTTCCATGCGGACAATGATGGTGGCTGATGGCCCGGAGGCAGGAAGGGAAAGGCTGTGAGGTTCCCCCCAACACCTGTAACCTGACTTCATCAACAGCTCCTGCAACACGGTGACAGTTTTGATTTTTTGGACCCAGGGAAGATGATGATTTCATGTATTTTTGAATTAAAATTTTCCAATTTAAAAATAAGAAAACAGAATATATTCACAGTAGAATTCATGATATGGGAGAAGTCCCGGTTGGGAAAGGGTTATTCTATTGCCAGCTCTGAGGATGATCGAGGGAAAAGCACAGAGCTGTTTATTTGGTGTAGAGTAGCAGAGTTACACAGACCACAGGGACGTCAATGCCAATAATTTTAAGGTGCATGCCAGTGACTGATTCATTCTAACACCTACTTCGTGTTTGACAATGGCAGTGTGAACATCTGAGATCTTTATTACATAAGCCCTGCACCAGACCATCTTCATATTCAAAGGAACCTGTGAATTTTTCAAGCTGCAGATTATATCCCGTTAGTGGGTCATGAAGTCAGTTTGGTAGGTTACACTAGGGATGTCTTTTAACAAAACAGAAGAGGATATAAAATATATGAGCATATAGAATATAAGTATTTCATGATCTTTTCAGTTTTAGACATTTACACATATACACATGTATGTACTCATGTATGTACTCAACTATATAAACACTGACACATTCTGATAACACAGACCCTCCAGTAGATGCAGGCATATTCTTTTCAGCCTTTCCATTAAAAATAATAATAATAATAACAACAATACAGATGTCACTGGTTGAGCACTACTGTGGGTCAGCCACTGTTCCCAAGCTCTTCTCATGTATTAATTGTTATTATTCTCCTAATAAGGCTAGGAGATAGGGATTATCATCATCTACACCTCACAGACAAGAAGACAGAGATATGCAGAGGGTAGGTAACTTGAACGGCACGTCCCCAGCAAGCAGCAGAACTGGGATCTGATCCTGGACAATCTGTGGAGACAAGCTCCTGTGGTCTCTACCTGAAAAGCCAAGAATGAAGGGAACCCGTGTCCTCCTGAGACAGAGAGCCCGTTTCACTGTCCAAGTCTCCCCGAAGGCTAGCAGAGCAAGTTCTAGAACGCAGATCTCCCAATTTCCAATCCTATGCTCTCCCTAGACCTCATACAACAGTATTCTTAGTAAAAGCGACTTTGTGAAGCTGAAATCAAACAAGCTTAAAATAAATGAAAGATACATATAAGTGTCCTTGAAAGAGAATGTATTTATTTACATCATTATTTCCTTTTTACAACTCCTACGCTTTTAAATAATAAAATTTTCCATGAAATCCGATAAGCTTTAAATTAAGATATTTTAACAGAAGAAAATTATTACAATATGATTTTTATTTACATGAATTTCCAAGAGCTTTAAATAGTTCCTTTTGAAACGGCACGATATAACTGAAAGCTCTCATTTAGAACTTGCATCCTTTTCCAAAACTTTTAGTTTAAGAAATTAAGCTTATAATCACCTCCTTGTAGCTTGGATTCTTAGAGATGAAAATCTGTTAAACACACAAATACAAACCTGCTTCATAAATGATCCACATTTTGGCTGCAAGCTGAACCTCTTTCCCATGTTTTGACACCAAGCAGAGATTTTTTTAGACACCTTAAATTGCTTTGATTAAAACTTTCTGGAAGTTTTCTGGATCAGTCATACAACTGCTTACGAGTTGGGATGTATGGATTCTGAGCACTCAATTCAATGTATGAGGACGGGCTGATCTCCGGTTCAGCCAACTCTGAAAGCGACGCACCGGGATTCAGAACTTCCCTGGGGCAGCTTAGGTGCACTTTCCTCCCCATAGCCAGTCCTGTTTGGGAGGCTCCCTTTTCCTCTGATACTGCACATGCGAATCACTTACTTTAAGAACCTACTGTTCATAAAACTACTTCCAACAATAACAATGGTCAGACATCTTTCCATGTCACACTGAGAGATTTCAAATATTTATTAGTGAAACTATAAGAGAGGATAGATTTTCCTAATATTTTAAGCATGAGTTCCTCTGAAGAGTTGGTGTAACAACCATTAAAAAATAGAAAAGATTAACTTTTACCATGATCAAAGCTACAGTTCACAATGAAAAACTTCTATAGCTCCGTCCACCTTCTCCGGAAGAACAGCCGAGGGCCAGTCTTGAACTTCATGCGGCAGCAATAGAGGTATCATCCACGAGCCGGCCCTGTGGCTTGAAAGAGGGGAAACAAGACGGGTTTATAAGACAGTAACAAGAGCTCTATTAATTGAAAAGATCTCAAAATTCTTGGAACTGTTTCACAAAAATGGAATAAACGTGTTCAAGTATCAAAATCACATTTGTTTCTCTCCTTCTTTCACCCCACCTTCTTGCTTCACTTGAACCTGGGGCGGGGGGCAAGCTTCAGGGCCAAGGCGCTGCCCCTGTCCCCTCTGCCCGCAGACACTGACACTGCCAGTCGACCGCATACGTCCACTGACTGAATCTGCCTCAGTCACTAATTCTCTCCACCCTGGGTCCTAGCAGCTACTGATCGCGCGCCGGGAGCATGTGAAAGGGAACCCATTTGCCATTCCTGCTTCAGGGATAGTTTTATTTTCTCTCTTGCTCAGGGCCCTCCTGCATCCCACGCTTGAAGAACGCCACAAACCTGAGCTGAAAGACAAGTTCCTTGGGGATTCAAGGTCTCCCAATCTCCTGTTTGTAAGAAAAAGCAATTCACAATGAACTAGAATATCTAACAATGAACACTACAAGGATGGAAGCAGCAGATAAAAACAAAAATTTCCCTTTCCCTAAGGTCACTGAAAAAAAGTTAAAACATCATATCACAAGAGTAAAGGCTACGAAAGAATAAAAGGTATCGTGACTGTACTTAGAGGTAAAACTTCTGACAGGTTAGCAATACCCCAGGGAGTCATCAAGGAACTGAAAAGATTAAACTCTTGCAAATAATCTTACTAAGCGGATGTACATTAGCAGACCTTTGTGGGAAAAGCATGAGATGGTATTCAGGACATGAAACAGAACAGTGTTACAACATCATCACCAAAAGCCACTGGCTGGGCTTGAAGCAGAATGGTTCCGGTGAGACTCCCTGAGACAGGGAGGGAGCACTCCTGCTTTCAGTTTTATTGCTGTACGCTTTATGCATGCATGCGCGCGAGTGTGTGTGTGTGCACGTGTGTGTATGCGTGTGTGCGCGTGCACGCGAGTGTGTGCGCATACGTGTGTGCATGCATGCGCGCGAGTGTGTCTGCGTGTGCACACGTGTGTGTATGTGTGTGCACATACATATACGTGTATGTATGCATGCATACGTGTGTAAGTTAGGCCTCTGACATTCAAGCAGGAACGGAATGAATTAAAGAACAGGTGCTTGGTCTTTTGTACTTCACATAATCTTTAGTACTGATAGAGGGTGTTCAGTTTCAGAAACGGAATAATGGGGGCACCTGTGTGGCTCAGTTAGGCGTCTGCCTTCAGCTCAGGTCATGATCCCAGGGTCCTGAGACTGAGCCCCACGTCTAGCTCCCTGCTCAGCGGGGAGTCTGCTTTTCCCTCTTCCTCTGCCCCTCTCCTTGCTTGTGCGCTCTAATAAATAAAATAAAATCTTAAAAAAAAAAAAATGAAAGAAAGAAACGGAGTAATGGCTCAACCTGGTTATATCCTTACCAAACACAGCTTTACAAACAGGGACAGAAGACAAGAACATCATGCAATTAGAAAACTGGAATCTACTTTTCAAAGGAAGAAAAATATTAATCCAGCCTTGAAGTAGAGCAGCGCTGTCCAAGAGAAACTTTCTGTGATGATGGAAAAGCTCTAGTCAGTACTGTCCAACATGGGAGCCACCTGTCACACTGATTTACTGGGCACTTCAAGTGCGGCTAGTGCAACTAACCAATTCTTAAATTAAATTAAATTCTAATTAACTGTAATTTACATCTCGGTAGGGCTCACATGAGTAGTGGCTATCATACTGGAATAGCACAGCTCTGCAGTTTACTAAAGGTGTGAAGGGATGTACAACTTGAGTCAGTAAGACTTCACTAAGTGGGGAAAGGGTAATCCTCAGTCACAGGTCAAACAACTGTCACTCTAAGACTTCCCAGTTGATAAAGGAGCCGGCTCTGAGGATCCCAGCCAACTTTTTTGGCAGCAGTCAGGTTACTAGAAGGTAGTACCTGTATTTAGAAAAAAGAGCATGGCAGTTAGGAAAGGGCATGCTAGCTATGCTAAAACTTACAAATGTTTATTTTCCTGGAACCTTTCCTTATGGATTTAAGCACTACCCGGCAAAGGCTTACTGTGGAAGAACAGCAGAAGACTGAACTAGCACGAGCTGGGATTAGGTTGGGTGTACCGAGCCCTACAGGGAAAGGAATGAAAGAGATTCATCAGCGGATCCGAAATCCTGATTCCCCAAAATGATCAACTGTCACGTCTCAAACAGGCGGTGTTTGTAGAGCTCTGTCTATGCGGATACCTACTCCCACGCTAACTAAAGCTGTACTTCTTTTTTTTTTTTTTAGATTTTATTTATTTATTTATTTGAGAGAGAGAATGCGAGAGAGAGAGAGAGCATGAGAGGGGAGAGGGTCAGAGGGAGAAGCAGACTCCCCGCCGAGCAGGGAGCCCGATGCGGGACTCGATCCCGGGACTCCAGGATCATGACCTGAGCCGAAGGCAGTCGCCCAACCAACTGAGCCACCCAGGCGCCCTAAAGCTGTACTTCTGAATTTGGGAACAGCACGCTTCAAAGGTCACCCATGCCGCCACTGCTCCCCACCTGGGTCTCAAGACTTTTCCCCTGCAGGGTGACCTGAGACACGACAGGAGGAACAGCAACAGACGTGGCTTGTGAATGTGAACAGGTGGAAATGTTTAAAAAGCCACTGCCGGGGCGCCTGGGTGGCTCAGTGGGTTAAGCGTCTGCCTTCGGCTCAGGTCATGACCCCAGGATCGAGCCCCAAGTGGGGCTCCCTGCTCAGTGGGGAGTCTGCTTCTCCCTCTGCCCCTTCTCCCACCCCCTGCTTGTGTGCACACAGTCTCTCTCTAATAAATAAATAAAATCTTTTAAAAAATTAAACTAAAAATTAAAAATATTAAAAAATAAAAATAAACTGCTTTTGGCGCGGGGTAGAGGTTATGTGGGACATCTCTGTACTGTCCTCTCAATTTTACTATGAACTTAAAACTGTTCTAAAAAAAAATTCAGTCTTGGGAGCCTGGGTGGCTCAGCTGGTTAAGCGACTGCTTTCGGCCCAGGTCGTGATCCTGGAGTCCCGGGATCGAGTCCCGCATCAGGCTCCCTGCTCGGCGGGGAGTCTGCTTCTCCCTCTGACCCTCTTCCCTCTCGTGCTCTCTATCTCTCATTCTCTTTCTCTCAAATAAATAAATAAAAAATCTTTAAAAAAAAAAAAATTCAGTCTTTTCAAAAAGCCACTATTTAAACACAGGAGATCTGTAAGTATGAGATTTTTCTTTTACAATTTACAAGTATGGTGCTTGGAAACGTTAATAAATTATTGTTTTGCAGATGGAAAGATAAAAGCTAGGAAGATTATAAAGGATACATCAACACAGACTCATTTATCATTTACCCCATCCCAGATTGTGTAAAGAAGGGACAGTTCCTCCAAACTTGAATAAGAGACACACAAAACAGGCAAGGGGAAGCAATGTGACATGTCCTTCCAAAAGGGAGTATAAAGTTAAAACAGAAGACGGTGCACAGGACGCATATATATCCACATATACCCGAGTTAGAGGAACCCACAACCAGCTGGAGGGAAGCCTTAATGTTAGGCAGCGAGAACAGCTTCAGCGGAGGGGAGCGCTGTGCTGAATGAACCTCCCGCACAGCCCGGTTCGCTCTCTCCCACACCGACCATGACCATCTGACACATTCCTTTACCCCAGGAACCTGGACACGGTCCCCATGTACAACATCAAAACATTCAACCCGAATACAGTTTCTGACACGGGATCATTTTCAGAAAAGGCCCCAGTCCAGTATTACACAGGGAATTAGGACCATTCAAGGTTCATGTTTAGAAAGCTGATCCATTTTGACTAAAAACTAGTTACAAACTAACTACAATGTAAAAACATACTTTACTAAGCCAAAGAATAAACACGTCAAAGGATCCTGCAAGGGTAAATCATTATCTACCTAAGGGAATGAAAACCTTTGAAATTAGATTCTGTGAAATAATAGCAACTTTACACAAATGAACAGCAATACTGCCAAACTCATATTGTAACAATCAAAGCTATCAGTCTCAAAATATTGTTCAGTGAAGCTTACATGAAAGAAATACCTCTGGTTTGTTTTCAAGACAGGAGACTCAAAAAGCAGACAATTTCTAAGCCTTACCTTTACAAAAATACTGGTAGGTATAAAACGCCTGAGCAGTTGATTTGTGAAGTGAGGAAATCTAAGCAGGTTGACGTTGAGAGACGGCAGTTGCTGGTAGCCGGCCATCAGAGGGTAGAAATTATATAACATTTCCTGTTCGGTGCCAGGGAGGATCCGTAATCGAATCTATAGCATAACAAGTTGTAGAGAAAGACAATCAAAGGTACATGCTTACAGCATCTTCACGGTGTCACCCCTTAATTATTCACAAGTGACCGGATACCCAAATCTTTCTGGTGAAATGTTCTCTCTCTCCTAATTCCACCTTCCAGATTCTAAAATACAGGGCTGAATTAGTGTGACATGAGGACTACACAGATAATAAATGAATTAAAAAAATGTGCGTGATTTCTACCAAGATCCAAACGGCAACTTGCACCAGCTTAAAAAGGGGAAGACGACATGGATCAAGATTTTCTGTGTCTGAGACCAGGTAGATTTTTTACAGTCACAGTATGTTATGAGATAACTGGTAGAAAGGTATCTTTGTATACATTACGTCAACGTAAGACAAACTAGTTGTTTCCGGTGTTTTCTTTTAGGGGATCTTTGTGGCGAGGTAAATGATGTCAGGGGAAAAAAAGATGTTTGGTATCATATATTTTTATAAATCAATATGTGAAAAAGATGAGGACACTCTAGAAAAGCTTCCTCATTTGCAAATGAGTACATATAGTATGTACATGTCATGTACCAATACATAATAGCTAATATGATGTATTCTATGTTATCAACTTAAATATGAATGCACTTACAGTATGTTTCATATATAATTCTATTTTACGTTTAACAACAAACATAGCATTCACATTATGTACAGCACAGATGGCTAGTCAGGGTAGACAGTTCTGAGTATTAGGACACATTTCTTCTTCTAGTTATGTCCTCGTTGATGCAAAGTATTTACTGACTATTGAGGGGTGTCTGTTATCCACTTTGACAGCAGAAGACAGAATTCTCACTGAAATACGGTTTTGCCTGGAAGTGTATGTTCCATTCAAAAACGTGATGAACTTTTCCACCTCTGATTTGAATGAGTGAATCAAAACACCTGAACGATTTTTTATTTTAAATATAAAATCGTGTCTAAATGTGCCAAAGATGAGTAAGTTCTGTGCAAGATCAAAAATCTCTAAAAAGTTTCACTGATAGTTCAGAAGAGAAATCAGGCTTTTTTTTTTTTTTTCTAAGTAGGCTCCACACCCAACATGGGGCTTGAACTCATGACCCCAAGATCAAGAGTTGCATGCTCTTCTGACTGAGCCAGCCATGCGCCCCAGAGAATCAAGCTTTTAATATGGGTAATAAGGCCTCTAGGCCTCCAATTAAAAGACACAAGTACACGCACTCTCACACACACACACACACACACACACACACACACACACACACACTCAGTAGTAATAAAAGGGAAATCTAGAATTTTCAGGAATCCAGGGCACCTGGGTGGCTCAGTCGGTTAAGCGGCTGCCTTCGGCTCAGGTCATAATCCCAGGGTCCTGGGATCGAGCCCCGCATCGGGCTCCCTGTTCCATGGGGAACCTGCTTCTCCCTCTCCCTCTGCCTACTTGCTCTCTCTCTGTATCTCTCTGTCAAATAAATAAATAAAATCTTTAAAAAAAAAATTTTTTAATAAAAATAAATAAATAAATAATAAAATTTTCAGGAATCCTATTACAGTCCAAGGATTTGTGAATTCTTGTTTTATAAAAAGAAAGAACTTACATGTATGATCTCAATGTGAAAAGGGTTACCCACTTAATCCACCTCTTTATGAATTATAGTTAATCTTTAAAAGTGGCTAAAAGTGCTCGCTTCGGCAGCACATATACTAAAAGTGGCTAAAAATTTCCTATCAAAATAACAGGGACCACAATCAGCCTTATCCGTTCGTTTGTAAAAGCGAAATATATAGCTCTCCATTTCCGGGCCACACTTCTCTATCTACGTAAGCAACCCAGTGAGATACGACCTATACCTGTTTGAGACCCGAGAACATGAAGGCATCACTGGGCTCCACAGAAATCTCTACATCTTGAACTAAGCTGGTCTTGTTCTGTAGGTGATATCTGACAGGTAAGGATTCTCTGACACGCCCAAATGATGGCAGATCTGCAGAGAAAGAGGACACATTTCTTTTGGTTAAAAAAAAATAGTTCACCATTTATGAGTTCTTTTTGTAAATGAAATTCATTCCGTAGACATAGGATTATTTAAATTAGTGATAATACCGCGCTCTCGCTAAGTAAGAAAATTCTTTGATTGGACAACAGCCCATGGGACTATGATAAAACAGGCCCAAAAGAATCGAGTCTCCTCGTAAAGCTGATTGACCTAGAAAGAGTCGTGGCTATCAGGAGGTGAATTATATTTTAGGAATAATTTTTCAAGTCTATAAAACATTTCTCTAAATATCCATCACGGTTCAAGAAGGAATGATAGGCATCACGTGCCTCCTGATGGGAGCACACACCATTAGCCATGAAGTATTCTTGCCAAAAACTTGAACCTGAATCTGATCAAGCCTATAGATCTCACCACCAACTCCCAGGGACCCTCAAAACTGATTACAATGCAGTCGGCAAAATCCAGACTATGGGAAGCTCTACAGGACACCGGACTCCATTTCTTTAACAAATGAACAGCAAGGAAGAGGGGCAGGCAGTGGTGGTGAAGGACATGATGGAGCAGAGGGCGGGGGGGTCTTCTTGAGCATAGATTTCAAAAGTACGAGACATCCATCAGCTGCAATGCGAGACCTTAAAACAATCTAAAGAACCTTCACAGAGTCGACCAGGGAAATTGCGACACTGGAATTTGATAATAGTAAGAAATTATTCCTAATTTTCAAAGATTTTATTTATTTATGTATTTAGTTATTTGAGAGAGAGAGAGAAACAGTCTGAGAGCGGAGAGGGTCAGTGATGATAACAGAATTGTGATTATGTTTCGAAAAATAACCACTAATATTAAAGATGCAGACAAAAATATTTGTAGATGAAATAATAGCTGGGATCTGCTTTAAAATAAGGGGAGCAGGAGGCGTATGTAGAGGTATGGATGAAACAGGACTGATCAGAATCTACTTCTGTAAATGCCGGGCACTTTTTTATAATAGAATTTTTTAAACCTTAGAAGCTAAAACAGGTATTCTTCCTGGATTCTTTTCCTCGAGTACAATCTGATGCCGTTACCTGCGTTCACGTGGAGAGGAATGTTTTCTACGATCACGTGTGGCAGAGTGACGGCAGTACTGATGACAGGAACATTCCCCATGGCTGAGGTCCTGCGGCAGAAAAGGGCAGCTTTCAAACCCAGGCTTCCCGCGAAAAGTTAAAAACAGGAAACGTGTATACGCACCAACGTGTTCCAAAGGAAACAGAAATTACTTCTACATTTTCTAGAACTTTACTAATGGAAGTTGTTTCGTGAAAAGCTTTCGGAATCCTGTTTGTGGCTGGAACGTTTCCAATCCACAAATGCCCCAACCCACGGCTGCTGCTTGGCCCCAGTGCCGTAGGGTAAATCGAGCACGCCAGGGGGCACACCACCGAACACAGTGTTTGGCAGCAAAACGCTCTCAGTGTGGGTGGCCGCCCAGTGACCGACATTGTGACAGAGACCTCCTTCTCACCCTGCAGCCGGCTCACAGCTGAGCAGGGACCACTTGCAAGCGGACTACTACAACGATTCTAGAAGTACAGAGTAGAAACCGAGGAACTAAAAATATGTTATAATCAATAAACAGGGTGCCATTCCAGCACTACCGAGAAAAAGTGAGTACCATTAGGAAACTGTCAAGTATCTTTCCCTCTGTTACAGTTAGAATGGGAACTACAGGGCCAGCTGGGTGCTATCTGACCAAGGAGAGCCCTTGGGGAGAGTTATGTATCTAGAGGCAGAATAGCCAACACTCTGTGCCAATTATTATACAGCAGAAGCGACAGGAAAAACCATCTAACCCTTCATCATTAAGAAATACGTCTTTATGGTACTACAGTAGCATGATGGGATAATTAAACAGTGTCTTCACAATACCATTTTAATTCCTAGAAACATAAATTAAACTAAACTTCAATGTTTAGTAAATTCAGAAGTGGGGAAAAGAAAGTTAGTTTTTTAAAAACAAAATTACATTATTTTTCTGTTCTCATTTTTAATATATCTTATCCACTGTTTTAAAATTTATGAAAAAAAAACTGAGTCATGCTAAGAAAGTAACACATAAAATATCACATATCTACCTCCCAGCCTCAGAAAACCTAACAATATAGCTGAATCTTCCCATGTACCCCTTCCTGCTTGCACTCCGCAGAAGCAACTACTATCCTGAATTTGGTATCTATCATTGCTATGTGTTTCTTTACACTTTTCCAAATTATGTATGTGGCCCTAAGAAGTACACAGTGTTTCACATGTTTTCCAATATTATATACATGCAATTTGTTCATATTCTGAATATCTGCAGTTGCTTTGTTCACTTACTATTAAGTTACCAGGTGTAGCTCTGGTTAATTCATTTTCACTGATAACACAACATCCCATTGTATGACTATGCCACAATTTATCCATTTTCCTGTTGATGGATATTTAGTTTCTAACTGCTGACTACGATAATCAGAGGTGCTACGAACATTCTTACACATACCCTTGGTGTGCACGTTTAAGACTTTTCTATTACTATGGGGTATAGACATCTTCAATTTTACCTGGTCCTGCCAGACTTCCAAAGGAACTTTTGACAAACCATGCATTGTTAAACCTTTTTATTTTTCCAAATTAGTGGGAGCACATCGGAATCTCAGATTCCTAGTGCGTCAAGCTTCTCTCCCTATGTTTACTAGCCATTGGCTTCTTCTCTTTCCCTTACACCGCATACTCGAGATTTTGCTCAACTTTCTGTTAGACTTGTTTTTCTTATGATTTGTAGAAGGTCTTGATATGAACTCTAATACTTTGTCAGTTTTACATGTTGTAAATAGCTTTTCCCAATTTGTATTTTGTCTTTTCACTTTCTACATGGCATTTTTAAATGAACTAAGAAACTTAATTGTAACAAATCAAATTCACCAATTTTAGTGGCTTATACATTTATCTCTTGTTTAAAGGAACTCTCCCTATTCCAAAGTCTTAAACAATTCTCTTATTTTTTACTAAAAGTAATAAAGTTTTGCTTTTCACAATTAGAACTTGAGGATACCTGGAATTGATTTTTATAAACATTGTAGAGATCCAATTTTTTCCCAAATGGACACCCAACTGTTCACCACCAATTGTGGAACAGTTCATCCTTTCCCCACTGATCTGTAATGTTCCCTCTCTAAAATATAATTTCCATATGTGTGGATCTGTGGATCTATTTCTAGACTCTCTCTTCTCTTCCACTGGCTTATTTACAAACCCCCAAGCCAATATCATAGCAGTGACTACTGTAGCTTCACAGTAAGTCTGCGAATTTAGAAGAGCAAGTACCCTTGCCTAGTTTTTCTTCTGGCCTATCTTGACTATTTCTGAGGTTTTGCCTTTCCAAAGAAACTTCATGATCAAGAGTGTCAGGTTCTACAGGTTCTACAAAAACAAACCAAAGTAAGCTATTGGGATTTTGAAGGAAACGGCACTGATTCTATAGAACAGACAATATTAGACCTATCCAAATCCTACCCGAGACCATTCTGTATATTTCCCCATTGATTTAAGAATTTCCTTTAATGTTTTAAAGTTCTATAATTTTCTCCATAATGGTAACACATGTTTTCTATCTGATATACTCTCACTTACCTTATAATTATTGTTGTCATCTAAATGATACCTATTTTAAAAGTACATTGCTGGAGGTTTATTACTGATATAGAAAGCCAACTGGATTTTGTATATTGAATGTTATATCCAGCAACCTTGCTGGAACTCTTATAATGCAAATAATTTGTTGATTCACTTGGGTTTTCTATGTAAACAATCCTATTGACTGCAAGTAAGAGAAGTTTCTCCTAATGTTTTTAATGGTCCTGTTGTAAGAATTCATTGGGCTAAAATTTCATCAGGATATTAAGGTCACAAATTGTGACAAATACAAATGAAAGTTTAATGATCCTTTTTAATCTTTGTGTTTTTGACAAATGGTTAGTGATTGCACGTGACTTCTAGTCTTCACCCTAGGACTGAAAGAAGCTTTCAAATATGAAATGACAATGACAAATAATAAAGGCATGAGAATAGCACAGACAAGGAAAAAGAGACAGGGCTGATATAACTTACCTCTTCCAGGAGATAATATAATGCCCAGTTGCTACTCCACCTTCAACATTTCCAACAGATGGGCACTGAAGACAAAAGCATTCACTAGCACTCTCTCCAGTCTGTAAAACAACTACAAGAAATAGTTTTTATAATCCTTATGCAAGGATTTTCCCTATGAAAGGAGAGTTTCACCTCCGGTAATGGAACAAAAACAGAATACTTTATCAGTTATACATTATTTATAGAGACTTAAAAACTAAGGCTCAGAGATGTTAAATGACTTTTTCAAGGTCACAAAGTCCCTGTCCAGGTTTTCTTTCTAATATATCAATATTCCGTTATAATAAAAAGAGGCGAAGCAGCTGTAGGTCTGTGACAAGTTCCCATGGGAACTAATGAAAAGGAAAAGTCTGGAGTCAGGATAATACCATTTGGTGATTATTTTTCTTTCTCCATATTACTTCGTGTCTCCAAAGAAAACATTTCACAGTAGGGAAAAAGAAATTTTTAGTTAACCCTTAAGGTACTCAAAATGTCATTCCAGCCAACTCGGGCTTTTCTGACAAACGCACATAACTGACACCATCAAATGGAAACACCTTATACGGTGCCTCGTTATTGTCTAATTTGGTTATTTACCTCTTACACAAGGATGCTGTCCTCTTGCCAAATTTAGTCTAAATTCCTGATGACAAGACAAAAGCTCAACTGACCCGAGGTCTCCCTGTCAGCCCTTCGCAGCCTGGGGGGCCCCTCCTTTAATGCCAGCCAGCAACAGGGTCCATGGAGGACCGATGTTAGCACATCTGTGAGTGAAACTTTCAAACGATAATAACAAAGTCTTTAAATATTAACTAATTGTTTTTATGGTTCTCCAACGAAGAAGGCTGTGAGAAATTAATAGTTAGGTTGTGGGGAGCAACTGGAAGTCAAAGGGAAAAAAGCTGGGCCAATTTCTACATTAAGGCCTAGGAAATGATACTGTAGCCCGCTAAACAGAACACACATTAATTCAA
This sequence comes from Zalophus californianus, assembly GCF_009762305.2. Taxonomy (NCBI): domain Eukaryota; kingdom Metazoa; phylum Chordata; class Mammalia; order Carnivora; family Otariidae; genus Zalophus; species Zalophus californianus. Next base: position 188,343,939 of record NC_045596.1, read on the forward strand.
ACCTCTTAAGATACCTTTTTTCTCAGAACCTGGGACATTCATATTGCCTCCCCCCTGCCCCACCTTGCTCCAGCAAGTCCTCCTTAATTCTAGGAAGTTAACCAAAATGATATAACCTTTATTAACAATTAACATTAGGGTCAACCTTATGACCTAGTAAAGTTGTTATTTTTAGTATGTCAAACATAAATTTTCTAATGCATGCGTTCTGGTGTTCTTAGAGGTGGGAGAGAGAATAATGCCATGCCACCCCCTTCCCCAAAGATAACCACATCATAGTTCCCAGAATGTTACCTAACCTGGCAGAAAGGACTTTACGGATGTGATTAAGATAAGGATCTTAAAATGGGAAGATTATACTGGATTATCCAGTTGGGTCCAATGTAACCATGAGGGTTATGAGGGAAAGAGGGAGGCAAGAGGGAGCCTGAGAGAAAGGGGACAATGGAAGCAGAGGCGAGAAAAGAAACATGGGAAGATGCTACGCTGCTGGTTTTGAAGCTGGAGGACGGAGCCGGGAGCCAAGGAATCCAACTGGCCTCTGCAAGCTGAAAAGGGCAAAGGCGAGGATTTTCCCTAGAGCCCAGAAGGAATGCAGCCCTGCCAACACCGTGACTTTAGGACCTTTGACCTCTAGAACCTTCAGATAAATCTGTGTTGTTTTAAGCCACCAACTTGGTAATTTGTTACAGCAGCAACAGAAAACTAGTAATGGGAAATTCAAGGTGGACGTTATTCATTAATTATCACTTATTATCATAATTATCACTAATTATAATTCATTAATTATTCATTAATTATCACTTATTAAATGCCAAGTACTACGAGGCTGGCAATACAGAGAGGATGATGTCATGGCTGCAGCTCTTCAAGAGCACACAGCGTAGTGCAGGCGCCATAAGTGTAAATAAATAATTACGATAGAATGGTTACGTGTTATCACACGTACAAGATACTTGGGGGGTAAAGAAGGAAGATGACCCAGCCCTGTTTGGGAAGATCAAAAAGTCAAAGCTTACAGGAGTCCTGAAGAGCACACAAGAGTTCGACAGGTTGAAAGAAAAAGGAAAGGGTTGTGGGCCAAGGTACTAACATGTTCAAAACCAGAGGGAGGCGATGTTTGCTGACTGTAAAGTTTGGCTTGCTCGAAGTCTGGGAAAGAGGAAGGGGCAGAAGAGAGGCTCGTGCAGAAGAAGCTAGAAAGGGAAGCTGCGCTGGCAAAGATCTGGAATGTCATGAAGCTTTTTAAGTGGGAATGACACGCTCAGAATAGTTTCTTGAGAAATCAAACTCTGGCAGCAATAGGAAAGGCAGAGCAGGGAGAGAATGGCAAAGAAGAAACCAGCTACGGAGGTATTCCTGAAGGCCAGAGGAGAGACGGGGCCAGTCTCTGGATGGCAGACACACGAAGAAGGCAGAACGTGGTGCCGGGCTGGAGGAGCACGCACAGAGGGCGTGTAGTTTGTCTCCGTGGGCCCTGGCTGGAACCAAGCGCGCACGGATTCCTCTGGCTGGACTGCGGGATGCAGGCGGCCTAAGGCTGTGTGGCAGGTGGAGACTTGGTAGAAAAGGTAAAGGGAGCCAAAGTCAGGATCCTGGAAATGACCAGCACTGAAGGGGCCAGGAAAGGAGTCAGCAAAGAATGGACAAATAACTAGCTTGTGTTGAGCTGTTAGGAGACGAGCACTGGACTGAGGTTTTCATGTAGATTATCTCATCCAGACTATGACCTCCTTTGACTCTGAGAAATGATAAAACCCACTGAACAGTCCGACACAACAAAAGAGCAAGCAGGAGGGCTGAGAACGGACTCCAGGTCAGTGGGGCTCTAAATCTCGCGATCGCCCCCAAGTCGGCACAGGGAGGACGGAAAGAAGGGGACACGGAAACCAAGGAGAACCAGCGGCAACGACTTCCAGAACCGGGAGAAAACCAAGTTCCCAAAGCCAGAAAAACAAAACCGACGAAGGCATTCTGAAAGCAAAAATGGGTTACTATTATTATTACTTCACAGACTGTGGGACCTGTCTGTAGCATTTAAACAGAGAGGTTTAGGGCCACGTTTGATTTTACCTGTGTGTCCGTCCGCCCACCTGTTTCACCCACCCTCCTTTACGATGACTTTCCAAAAATGCACAGAAGTGACTATGAAGGCTGCTTGCCCTTTTGCTGTCTTGAGAACCTAGCAAGGCGCCATACGGTGAAATCGATAAATATCGGTGGATTATTTATTGATAGATGTTAAAACTTATTTATAGGCCAGATACAAAAAATACACTGAAATTCTAAAACTACTCAGCTAATTTCAACCTGTACTGCAAATCAACTATATGATTTGTAACACTGAAGTCCAGTAGTAGATAAACAAATAGAGCAAATGACTCATTTATATTTGGTTTTAAGAATATATCATGATTTTTTTGCATATAATATTTACCCTTATAACATAGCTGAGCACAATTTTGCTTGGGTTAACATTCAAACTCATTTTTTTCTAACAGCTCAAGAAGCATACAAGCCCAAAGTATGATGCACCAGAAAAGTAATATCCTGGGTTTAAATCTCTTCTCTCTACTGTTTTAGTTGATTTAGCAAACTTATTGTCTACTCTTTTATATTTCCCCCAAGTTTCTTCAATAACCATCTTTTACAAGTTATACATAATAGTAAACAATTAAAAATTAATAAGAAAAAAGTAATCTATAAAAAAATCCAAATATGAAAAAATATTTTATTTTCAAGTACATTTTTCAAAGAGTAACTTCCTTACAGTAGCAAAAATCTTATCTTTTAAAATAAGGTATACTCAAGCAAATTGTAAATGATACTAATTCTACCTTAATTCTAAATTTATTCACTTTGGTGAGTGTCAGTCTCAGTTACCCTCCCTTAGCAAAAAGCTAACTCTTACACTGGTAACCTACACACACACACACACACACACACACACACACTCTTACACTGGTAACCTACACACACACACACACACACACACACACACACACACTCTTACACTGGTAACCTACACACACACACACACACACACACACACACACACACACACACACACACACACACACACACACACACACACACACACACACACACACACACACACACACACACACACACACACACACACACACACACCCTGTCTTCTAATTAAGTAGGATGATCCACATTCTCACCTTTGTCCACTTGGGACTCTAGCTGATCCACAGGAGTCATAGAAGGAGCAAGTTGGAGCTCACTGGATACAATAGTGAGGGCCCAAGGTGAGGCACTTAGAAGGTCCGTCATCAATAGAAAGGGGATGTCCGCATAGACCCTTTCCAGGTGTTCAAACTGTCACAAATGAAGACAAAAGGTCTGTTTAGAACTACAGTAATCCATTTTCCTTTTTCTGGTAATTTCTACAACTGAAATGATTTCCAAAATGCTTCACAAGAACATACCTTTGTAGAGACAAATTTAACCGCGACATCAAATGGAAAGACAGTTTCTATAGTTACAGTTTCATCCTGCAAGAAAATTTAAAGGGCACGTTCAATGGCTTTTCTAAACTTAAACATAGTTTTAAAAATAGAAGGTGTATAAAACACAATCTGTAACTGATAATAAATAATCCCAATTTATATATTAAGAAGGTAGGATCTTCCCCTCAGGTAATATTTGTAAAAACCTATGTAGAGAGACCAGACCACTATTTCTAATAAATTATCTTATGGTTTTATAACAGTTCACATGGCAAAGGGCTTTCTAGCACATTAATTATCTCAGGATCTAGTAAAAGTGAGCAAGGCAGGCACTGTCACCATTTTACAGAAGAGGAACCAGAGGTTAAGGAAGGTTAAATGATTGGCCTCAGCCCACAAAGCTAGTGGCGCCAAGTCTAGAATCTGAGTCTTCTTTCTGTCTAAGTTCTTTACCTGGACTCAACACAAGATGACTAATAATAATGATAGTAACAATAATAAAATATGACAGTGCTATAATCACTGTACAAGCATTACGTAATGTTCGTAATAACTCAAGGAAACAGATGCCATTATACTTGCCATTTTTTTTTTAAGGATTTAAGATTTTATTTATTTATTTGAGAGAGAGGAAAAGAGAGTTCGCACACATGTGCGAGGGCGTGCACACAGGCACGCACACACGCGCAGTGGTTGGGGGGGACTGGGCAGAGGGAGAAGGAGAAGCAGACTCCCTGCTGAGCAGGGAGCCCGACATGGGGCTCGATCCCAGGCCCCTGAGATCATGACCTAAGCCAAAGGCAGCTACTTAACTGACTGAGCCACCCAGGCGTCCCTATACTCATCATTTTAAGATGAAGTGGTCACACATAGCTAGTAAGTGACAAAGGCAGATTTCACCCTTAAGCCTGTACTTTTAACCAACGTGCTACATCGCCTCCCTGAGTCTATTCACTGAACAATGTGGTTACTATGGCTTTGGAACCAAACCACCCATCCCATTGGTGAGAACCCTTTAAAAAAAAAAGTCATGTTGATTAAAAACTCAGGCTGTAAAAATGCCAGGTGGATGTGGGTTTTAATCCTTGAGGACACATACTTATAACCCTGAGGACTTTGGGCACAGTGAGGTGACCCTGGGGAGGGGACACGGTCTCTGAGTCTGTTTCACGATCCTCACAGGGCTGCTGACAATGAAGTGACACAATGCATATGCAGCACCAGTGGAATGCCTAAACCATGTTTATTATTATTATATGCTTCAAACATTTCCTCTCAATACCATCAAGCTAACTTTTTAAGAAAGTGTAGTAAGTAGGATATTGATGGTTGAAAACGGATGCAGGGGTTCCATGATCTAAAGCCCAGGGCCTCAATATTCCCCCACAGAAAAGATATATGGAAATGAAGAAGCAACTCAATGAGTAGCTTCGATGTGGCCTACTTTAAACTTCCACATGGCCTACGAAGCAGACACACATGCAGGTAAAAATGAGATTTAATCCAGTGAAGGGAAAAGAATTTACATTTGAATTTCCAAAATGTCTTACAAGTAACACTAGGACCTGTAAGACAGACATTCCATGAGAAAAGCGCCTCTTAGTAAAATAATTTTGAAAGCTAATCACCACAGCCTTTTGTGAAATTCTCAACACACATTAGCAAATTCAATGCAGTGCTAAGCCCTGAAGTCAAGGTATCTGTTTAACACCTTTTAACCGAACATATCTGACCAATTCATTCTTTTGTGGAACATCTATTTCTGTCCCTCAGAATGAGTGTCCCTTAAAAGCTTATCTTGGGAATGGACTGGCTGATAGAAAAATAAATAGCTTCTCTAAAAAACTAAAAGACAACCTCCTGATTAGGAAAAAATGTCTGCAAATGACATATCCAATAAAGGCTTAGTATGCAAAATATATGAAGTATTTATACAACCAAAAAAAAAAAATCAAATAATCCAATTAAAAAAATGGGCAGATGACATTTTTTGTGGACAACAGTATGGAGGTTCCTCAAAAAATTAAAAATTGAATTACCGTGCGATCCAGTAATTCCACTACTGAGTATGTACCCCAAGAATATGACAACACAGATTCAAAAGGATATATGCATCCCTATGTTTATTGCAGCATTATTTACAATAGCCAAATTGTGGAAGCAAACCAAATGTCCATCAATAGATGAATGGATAAAAAAGGTGAGAGGCACACCTACACCCACACGGTGGAATACTATTCAGCCATCAAAAAGCATGAAATCTTGCCATTTGCAATGACACGGATGGAGTGAGAGAGTGTGATGCTAAGTGAAATAAGTCAGTCAGAGAAAGACAAATACCATATGATTTCACTCGTGTGTGGAATTTAAGAAACCAAACAAATGAAGAAAGGAAGAAACAAACCAAAAGACTCTTAACTATAGAGAACATACTGATGGTTAGCAGAAGGGAGGGCGGTGGGGGCATGACAGAAATAGGGGAAGGGGATTAAGAACAAGCGGCATGCATCTCAGTAATACCACGTCCTGAGGAGAAGAGAGCACTGCACACCGCTGTAGTGTGATTCCGGGATCGTTACTACAGAGCAGACAATTATTTTAAAAAGGTATGTTCCAAGTCTACTAGAAGCTTCATTATCCGAAGTAGAAACGACATCCAAGGCTGAGGACTCTAAAGCTGCACAGAACAGTACTGTTCTTGTTTTAGAGATGAGGAAATGGAGGCCAGAGGTTTCCGTGGCTAGCCTGAGCGCCAGGTTAGGAGGCCACGCTGAGATTGGCACTCTCACCTCCTCCTCCGCCCACCAGGATTCATTCCAGCGCATCGGGCTAGGTGAAGTCTTTGATATATTCAATGCCTTCCCTCCTTCCACTTGGGAAATACTCCTAACTCTCTTAGGATGGGGTTGCCTCCCACTGACTCACGAAACAGCCGATGGCCCAGACTCTGCGCTATAACCTTCCTACAAATGGCCAGACTGACTGGCCTTCTCCTCTGCTGGCTGAGGGCCCACTTCCGGAGAACAGGCCGAAACAACACAGGAAGACTAAGCAGACAGTAGATACCGAGACTGTCCATTACTAAAAGAAGATACAAGCAATTCCAGACAATATGGTTAAATCTAAATAAAAACATGGCTCCCCCAAACCACTGTAAATACAACAGAAAATACACCAACGAGGTGACAGCAGTGGCCTCCAAGTGGCCGACTATGACCATGCTGGCCTTATTTCTACCCTCTACCTGTACTTAGCAGCAACAATTTCCATGGTCCTTTCTAACAGAACAAAGATTTCATAAAGGGAGACCTCCCATCCTCCAAAATCTTCAGTGTATAACCAACTTACAGATTTTGTCTAATGTGTGATTTTATACGGAAACACATAGGTTTAGAGTCTCAAACTTTTTGCAAAAGATCCCAAATTCCTTGACCATACAAAAAGCCATGGAGGCCAATTTTCTGAAGTGTGAGCAATGACAGCCATAGTATATCATTTATAATAGTTATAAATGATTAAAAAAAAAAACAAGAAATGTTTAATTAAAATTGGTAAATTAAAAAAAAATTGTTAATAGATTACAAGCACCTAAGCTGTTCATCTTGTTACAGGTAAACTAAGAAACACAAAATAGGGAATACTCCACACAGGAACCTTCCTGAAGTAGCTATGAAAAATTCTACCTTGGGGCGCCTGGGTGGCTCAGATGGTTAAGCGTCTGCCTTCGGCTCAGGTCATGATCCCAGGGTCCTGGGATCGAGCCCCGCATCGGGCTCCTGGCTCAGCAAGGAGCCTACTTCTCCCTCTGCCTCTGCCTCTCTCCCTGCTCATGCTTTCTCTCTCTCTCTGTATCTCTGTGTCTCCAATGAATCAATAAAATCTTAAAAAAAAAAAAGAAAAAGAAAAAGAAAAAAGAAAAATTCTACCTTGTGACACTTGCAAACAATTTCTTTGTCTTCAATAGTTGTATTGATCAGGTAAGAAACATACACGAGAAACATTCTTGAACCCACTGTTCCACAGCGAACGTATAACATTTTTTCCAGCTGTAACAAAATAAAAGTACTTTAATAATTCAGAGATTTCCTCCTGACACATACTCTAGGATAATGTTGCCCACCTTTTAAAAGTTTATTGTACCAACAGGCTAAATTCTTGAACACTTTTTACCGGCTGCTCCTGCCTCAATATAAGAGCGGGATCATTACTATTCCACCTGTTCTTACTATCATTGGCAACTTCCCAAGACTGTGTTTAGTTCAGAAATAAAAGCTGCCTGAGGGGTTATTCCATTAAGTTACACACTTAATGTTATTTAGGTATTTTATCAAGGCAACTAGTTCTCCATATTAGGGTCATTTGCTCTAAAATCACTCGTATAAAAACTGCTTACAACATTTTACACATTTAAATACGTAAAATGTGTATAAAATGTGCATTAGTTAAATCCCATTTTTAGCCCCAGGATATGCTGTTAAAATGCTCTAGAACTATCTAAGACCCACTACATATTTAAAACTGCAATCTAGTTGCTTTCCTCTCCCATCGTAGTTGACCAAGGTTCACCTGTTCCCCCGGATGTAAGTCTCCCACGGGAATGTCAGTGAGTAAAGCCGGGTAGGACTCATCACACAGTTCTGTTCCATGAAGAGACACGTGCGTTTTCTGAGTTAAATTGGCATCCTGTCCTAAAAGTGTTAATATCGGTGTTTTAAATACAGAGAATTCAAACTTTATCCTAACAATTCATACCGCACAGCCCATTTCATAACTACTTCATAACCATATTTTAAATACACTTCCTGTAGTTGACACCACTGATATTTGTTTTACGTTGAATGAACACTGACGAATTTTTAAAAAGGAACGTTTACCAGGTTTTAAACCAGCGGTGAGCTTCACGTCTCTGATTCGGGTCTTCTCGTGGGACTCAACGGTCACAACCAAACAATACATTTCATTGGTCAGGGCAGGAGGGTCATGTCGCAGATGCACAGAAATGTTTGGAACTCTGGAGATGATCCTTTGAGAAAAAAAAAAAAAACCACCTTAGCTGAGTAAACCGGATTCTTAAGAAAACAAGTTATTCAAACAAAGTATTTAGAAGAAACAAGATGGCCTTCCACAATCTGCCTAGCGAGGTGGACGTACATTGTGCTTGCCTGAATGACTATGCTGTCCCAGTGAAGTTCATTGTCAGGGAGCTTAGGCCGTCTTTTGAAAGAACGCGAGGCCTGCAAGGCTTCTTGGGAGGAAGCAGCGTCCCCTCCTCCTCCTTGCCAATTTAAAACCACACATCTTCCCGTCTCGTGGCCCAGAACCAGATCTACCGAAGTAATCTGAAAGATGGAGGGCTGTCAGAAATGCCACCTCATACTTGTCACCATCCCCTTGCGACAAATGACATAGTGACTGCTGGCCTGCCGAGTCCCTCTAGAGACCCACAGGGTGATGAGGTCAGAACACCTGCTGGGGCAGCTGTCCTGGTCATCTATTAGCTGTGACACTGACTAGGTTCACCTTTAAACGGAGATAAGAACCTGATGTAACAGATGCTCAGTTAGTGGCTGCTGAGTGAAATACATCAATGGTTTGATGACCATTAGCATACTCATAACCTAATTCCTAATTCCAAACGTATTTTTCCTGAAGACATCTATAATATTATTAACTGAATAAATGTCCCTTTCAACTAAATCCATTAACAAATGTACTCAAAATAGTGTTATTAATTATGATTTCCATCTGGTAAGCTTTCTTAGGTACCTTGCAAAAATAAAATATGTAATTAGAGATTTAGTCAAAATCAAAGAATTTTTTTTTTAGTGAATAAGCAAAAAACTCTGGATTTTAGTTAATAATAAAATGGACAGGTTCACAGAAAGTGTTATGGGAATACTGGTAGTATTATGTTTCTTAGAAATGGTCCTAAGTTTAGATCAGCCAAATATCATCATGGTTTTCAAGCCATAGAAAACATGCACTTAATGAAAGCTTACTATGTATTAATCACTATTCCAAGCAATTTACATTAACTAACTGATTTAATCCTCATGAAACACTAAGAGGTAGGTACCATTATTATCCCCACTTTACAGATGAGTAAACTGAGGTACAAAGAGGTCAAGTAACTGGCCAGGGCCACACGCTAGTAAGCTGGAGAGGTGGATTTAGACCCATGTAGTTTGGTTCAGTTTATGCTCAATAAAAATAATATTTTCATCATATATTTCTAAAAGGCACTTTAATTATGAATATTAAAAGAATCCTTTAAAATATATATGGTCTTCATTTTTCTTTAAAAAAATGCGATCAGAAATGTTTAAACCTCAAAATGATATAGCTCTCTAGCCTGAATTATGTCATATTATACAAAATATAATTGCTACAGTACTTAATATATATATATTTTGTTTAAAAGTCTTTAACTGATTATGTAGTCATCAAAAATGAGGTTGGCCTTACGTACTACCAGGAAATGATGCCTAATATCCACTGGTAAGTGAAAAAAATCAATGATAGAATATTATGTATAGTATAGTCTCAAAAAAGGAAAACCCACCAAACCATGAATGATTGCCCTTGGGAAGTCCAAGTGGACGATGTTCATTTTTTACTCAATAAACTTGTGTACTATTTGAAATTTTTTCTGACATACACATACTTTTGTCACTTAAAGTATGTTTTAACAAATTTCGTAACTAACCTCAATTTTCTTTCCCACGTCTTCAGTTTTTGCAACAAATTTAAATAAAAACTTCCTTGTTTTACCAGGAACTAAGCACATCTTTCCCTGAGTCAAATTTTCTAAAACTTCACTTGCTTTGGTTGCTTCTTCGATTACACAGAACTGGTTATATTCCTGTAAAAGAGGTCAGAGCAAGGGTCACAGTTTATAAACATCAAATGTCATATGCTTTGCTGACACTGAACACCAAATGATTTGGAGTGAGGTAAGTTTGACTGCTCGAAAACTAAAGCCTCACGAAGGGTGATTAATGAGAAGTAGCTTATGCCCAATGGAAGCTAATCCTCTCCGAGCTACCACAAGGTAAAGAGACAGTTCACCGCGTACAAGCTGATTTCTGTAAACATTTACACATCCCTTTCATTTGGGAGGAATAAAGATTTATTCTTTGTTTCATTGGATGCTTCTGTCTATCATCCCCTTTTCTTAAAGAGCTTTCTTTTTACTTGGCTTCTGTGACGCCATAATATCATCCTTCTTGACTACTTCCTGTTTTTCCCTCAAAGGTCTTTTTTTTCTTCTTCTTGTCCCCTTAATTCAGAGGCTCCACAGGCTTCATTCCTTGGCTTTCAGTTCTTTTCCCTTTATGTTCATTTCATTGCAAAGTTTATTCATTTCTATAAATTCCACACCACTATGCTAATATTTCCCACATTAAAAACTAATTCTGTCCTATTTCCTTGGCTGAAAGTTTATATCCAAAATTGTCTAGGGGGGAGAATTCCACTACCACTCAAATTTAGCATGTCCCAAACTGGATGTACATCTACCGGCCCAGAAGGGCACATTACTTACAGATGAGTAAAGGGAGACATCCTTCCTGTGTACATCTAGACCATCACCATTCTCACCCACCCAAGAACTTTCCAAGAGTCGCCTTCTATCCTAGCAAATGAATTATCTTCACAGAAAATTCTTCTGAGTTTAATACTTTCCCTCTAATTTTCATTTCTATTCCATGCTTCTGAAACCTAAGTACTACTTTTTTTCTTATGATTTGTATCTTGGATTTCAAATAACACATATGCAGAATATAATCTAACTTTAAAAACTAATTGCTTTACATTTTATATTAACATTTTAAATTAGTTTTTAATTATAGAAGTTGTTAAGAAAAGAGGGGAGAAAGAAATGGGACAGTAGGATATTATAAGAAAAGTAAAAAAAGAATCTATTTATCCTCGAATTCCAGATTTAAAATATTTCCAAAAAAAATTTCATAGTTGAGCAAAAAAAAATTATCTGTCCTAGGAGAGCTTATAAAGAAAATAATTTACCAAAAAACCATACAGACAAAAGTGAAAGCACAGCTGTGACAAGTACTATGGAGGGTTATGGCTAGGAATACCCACAGGGTAGGCAGGGATGGTGTCCCTGCGGAAGTGAGGCTTTTAAGGGCATCACACACGAGAAGCAACTGTAAGAAGAGGGACGACCAATCCAAGAAGTAACATCACGTACAAAATCCCGTCATACTACTGAGTGATCTCACTTACATATGGAATCTATAACCCACAGAAACAGAGTAAAATGGTGGATGCCAAGGGGTGGGGAAAATGGGAGACGCTGAGCCAAGGGCACAAACCTGCAGTTACGAGACAAACAGGCTCTGGGGATCTAATGTGCAGCATGCAACTATAATTAATCAAACTGTATTATATACTCAAAAGTTGCTAAGAGACTTGTTCCCACCACAAAAAAAAAAAAGGTAATTATGTGAGGTGATGGATATTAAGGAACCTTACTGCGATCACCATTTTGCAAATTATGTATGTTTCAAATCATCATGTTGTAGGTACACTTAAACTATAAAATAAACAAATAGTTATTGGTGGGGGGAGGGAGGACGGTCCTTCATTCATCCTATCCCCCCCCTTCTTTATCTTCTACGACAAACACTCAGCAATCCAGACTTCTCTATTTGTAAATACCTCTCGTAGCCCTTTCTTTCCATTGCCACCACTACCATCCTAATGCAAATCCTCACACTTTAGTACTTGGGTTCACATAAAGAGGCTCCGGTTGGTTTCCAGAAGAGCATTTCTTTCATCCTATTTCATCACTGGAATAAAGTTTCTTAAATTCTAAATATCATGCTCTTGCTTTAAAACTCTCAAACTAATCAGAAGGAATCATCGGGTAATGGTTCAAAGCTGAATAAAACACAATGATCTGGTTCATTGAACCAATCCTATTCCAGGGTTATTTCTCAGTTGTGAAGAGTCAAAAAAAAAAACAAAAACAAAAACAAAAACAACAAAACAAAACAACTAAGATAAGTAAAGCTCTTTCTTTACCACCATCCAATAAATAGAACATGAATAAATGAATGGATAAATAAATCTTCAAATACTTCTCTTACTAGCCGATCCCTGCTGAACTCTTCAAGCTCCTTCAAGCCATGCGGGCTCATGTCGCACTGGCCTGGCTCACAGCCCCTCCGCTCTTGGGAGGCTGGGGGTCCCTGCTGCCCACAAACCCAGAATGTACACTCCTGCTTCCGTTGGGCGCTTCCTCTTGCCAAACATGTTCCTCCTCTCTCATCACTTTACGGTATCTTCATTTCCTCTTTATCCTTGAAACCTCCTCCCTTTTCTTTGGCATGCCTACTATAACTATATTTCTAGCCTATCATATAACTTATAGTCCTCACTACCTACTAGGGCAATTTGCGGGTCAGTCCTGGTCCCTGCCCCCAAAATGCTTCCATTTCAATGGGGCTGACATATGCTAAGTGCTTTGAGGTTCACCACGATGCTAAGAATATTTGCTGGTGAAATGCTTGCTGCTTAATAGCTCAATATACTTTCCGGGTGACCAGAAGATAATTATCTCTGAAATAAGCTTATAACTGAAATATCTGGAATGTAATCAAGTACTTGCCAACATTCTAATACGTTAAAGAAATGTACAGATGTATACAATCCCAGTTCTGCAGAAAGAAAAAGCCGCTTCTATGCGCATACACAAAAAACGTCTCAATTGTTCAGGAAGTTAATAGTGAAGACTTCCGGGGAATGAAATTGGAGGGCACACGCTTACTTTTCATTTTATATCCATCTATACCACTTCAATTTCTTTAACATCAAATATTTAACAGTTTTACAATAAAAAAGCTAATACCAATGTTAGAATGTAAAACAAACGATTCTGAAAATTAATTATATTTGATAGACCTCATTTGAAATTCAAGTTATATATTACAAAAAATAAAAGTTCCTACATTTCATAGGATGGAATAAAAACAAAACAGAGAGGGAAAAGTGTAAAACTTGAATGGCTAGTACAGAAGTTAATCCACTTATTTTCAAATAGACTTTACCAAAGTCCATCATTTGTTACTATGCAACCATTAAGACCTAGAATTCGCTAAGTTCATTTCATCTAATTTAATGCAAGCTACAGTAAGATATACACATGGTAAAAACACAATAAGAGGTACTGTTACCTGATTATTAAAGCTGACACAGAGCTTGGAAAACCGAATGGGATGTGGACAGTCAGCCTTCAGATAGATATCAAATCGCACAGGAACATCAACATGAAAACTTGGGGCGTGAAACTTGGCTTTGCATTGTACTAGAAATAAAACAGAGTCACACACTACAGGACCCTCAAGACACACACCCATGATTCTCTGATCCACACTCACTCTTCAGGAAGGAAACATCTACCCTGGATAGTCTTACTGAATTCTGCCCTTAAAGCATTTCAACACACATAAATGCAGCTCATTTTCAAAAAAAAAACAAAAACAAACAAATTTAAAGAAAGTATAACTTCAAAATCACCTTTCATTCTAAAAACACAGTTGCTCCTGAAACGTAACTAACATAGGAGTTTAAAGGGAAAAAAATCATTTTGTTTTTTTTAACTTATTTCAAAACACCTGCCTAGGCATTACAGAATAAGCTTTTTAAAGGACAGTCTTTTCAAGTGTATTTCAAATCACACTTAAACTACAAACGAACAAAGTAAATTTGAATACATAAGTTAAGGATTTAAAATTTTGAAAATATAAGTCAACGGGGAGAAAGAAAAAAAATCACTTTCATCTACAGGATGACATATTTTGAACATTCTTTGACTTTTATATTTATGGTTCCACGTGTTCATTTTGTAGCAAAAAGGATGATTCCTCTGAAATGACACTACAGGCGCTGGCTACCCACCGAATGGCACGAAGTCCTGCACCCCTATTGTGAAGACACCACTGCCGGCCAGGGAGACTCGGTCTGACCACAGCTTCTGAGCCGTTTTCACGGCTAAGACATCACAGTCGGGTTCCGGATCAGGACTCTCATTCTACACCAACACAGAGTACAATTCGTTCAGCTAGCGATAAAAATACACAGATACAGGTCTAGATATCCCCGGGGTGCCTTTTATAGAAAGAACTCCGACTTACCATCAGAACATTTATGAGGTTCTTTTCGATCCGAGATTTCTGGTCATCCTTCAGAGTTGAAGCTAACATGAAGGAAGTAGGAAAATAACTGTCACTGTAAGACGGGCCCGTAAGGCCACCACCCCCAAAGAAGGTATTAAAATACTACAGAATAAATACCTCTTCTAAGATGGCTAAGCACAATTCCAGACAACGTACAACAACACAGCTTCCTACGTGAGCCCCAATGCTCTAGATACTCGCATTTGAACTTGATGGGAAAAATCATTTCAGGACATATTTAAAAAAAAAAAAGAAAGGAAGGAAGGAAGAAGAATTTTGTTCTTCTCAACTATCATGACACCTCAACTATAGTAAGTTCCATGAAAGTATGAGTCCCTTCACTTGGCAAACCGATCTAAACAGGGTGAAAAGTATGGTCAAAGATTCGAGAATTATTCTTTCAGTTTTAAGAAGCTTAAAGACGCTACATAATTTTAAAGATTCAGGATTTTACTGGAAGAACACCAAGTTACCTCTTCCAAGGAGTTCTAGGGAGTAAGTAATGTAATCTTTTAATTGAGCCATGAGGTAGGAGCACTTCAGAGCTGTAGTCAATATGGACGTGAGCAGGGTCCACCATCCTTCACTCCGATAATCACACATCACATAATCCAGCAACCTGACAGAAGGCAAGATGTCATCAGACATGCTCAAACAGCTTCACAAGAAAGGCCTTGAAGACTTCTTGGAGGAGATAACATGCTTGACTCATTTTATATACACGTCAGAAACTCTTACTAAAATAGTTTAACAGGTAATTTCACGTTTAGCTAAATGTGGTTTCCTAAGACTTTGAGAATGATTGTACCAGCAGAGAGTACTTGAAAAAAATACCACAGAAATGGAGTTTCATAGAAATAGAAATAAGTATGGAAATAATAAATCCTTCAAAACACATTTCTGTTCTCATTTTGCTGTAAGGTAATCAGATTACTTATAAAAATAAATGGGGAACAGGACTCACTTCAAAGCTTTGGTATAATCCTTTGCATAATAATACTCCTCTCCCATTTGAACCACTGTAAAGGGAAAAAGATCTTATGTACATAATTCTGAATTATTCAAAGTGGCATGAAACTGTGGCATGTTATGAATACATACTTAGATGACTTTTCATTCTTGGACATTTATACTTCTTAAATTGTGCAACAGCATTGCTCAGAAGAGTTATTATTATTTCCTGTTAGAAGAGAGAAAGTGTGAAAGATTCCAATAAAAATAATCTCAGGTATTCCTTGAATACTGCAAAAAATAGTTTCTATTGGGGGAAAAAAACAACAACAAACTTACAGAGTGAACAACACTTCTCTCCTTCAGCTGAATGGCAAGAATTCCCACCTTCTCTTTTTCAGGATCAGAAAGATCAAAACCTGTGTAAGATAAGATGCAACCCATTTTAGATGGCTCATTTAACATAAATCCTTCACATGAACATTGGAAGTGTACACTCGTTGAATCCTTTACTTAAATAAAATGTATTTAAGATTCTTAAACATTCTAGAATTTTAAAGATTCTAGGAGACTGCTTTATTGGCATGGCAACTTCTCTGTGATCTCTGTTCTGAAGAGAACATTATTGAACTCAGCATTCTCTTGCGCAGTGGAATCAACCACCTGAAGAATAATACCAACATCATTCTCAACATAGAATATACTTTCTGGAGATTAAAGTAAATAATTTCTTAACAATTAAGGTTTGATTGCCACAGAAATTGCTGAAATTAAGTGTTTATCAAACCCAAAAACGATGTAGAGAAATTTCTAAGGTGATACAAGTTAATACTGCTTTAAAAGATCTAACATAGTAAATTGTCAAAGTTAACCAGAATTAAAATATTTAAATAGACCAAAGTGGTTTGTTAATTGTGTCATTTAAGACAAGAGGTGTACAAATGTTTTAATCACACTCACAAAAAGTTATTCTAAGATGTAGTGATACAAACAAAACATCCTAAAAACTAAAGAACTGAGGAATCTTTAAAAAGATGTCTAGTGGTGCCTGGGTGGTTCAGTCGTTAAGTGTCTGCCTTCGGCTCACGTCATGGTCCTGGGGTCCTAGGATCGAGCCCCACATCAGGCTCCCTGCTCCGCGAGAAGCCTGCTTCTCCCTCTCCCACTCCCCCTGCTTGAGTTCCCTCTCTGGCTGTCTCTCTCTGTCAAATAAATAAAATCATTTTTAAAAAATTTAAAATTAATGAATTAAAAAATAAAAAGATGTTTAAAAAAACACACATTTTTACCTCAACATAATTTGTTACAGCCTATGTAGCCAATGGAAAGACTGTGATAGCAATCTGTGCCTTCTGAGGTTGAGAGAAAAGGGAGGAGGGAAAAATTATTTACTTAGTATTCCTTGTCGCCATGATCTTTGTCCATAAAAGTCAAGAACGCCTGTTTGTGTTTCTAACGGATCAGGATTGGGGTATGTTACAGAAGCCTGTAAAATAAAACACAGCCCTAAATAAGAGTTTATGAACCTATCACAAACCAATTCACCTTCAAACTTTGACAGAATAAAAATATTTTCCTAAATACAAATACTAAACATATGTCCAGATATCAGTTGTGAATATTTTAACGTACATTAAATTTTCACAAACATGAAAAAAAATGTTCCATTTAATACCTAGGCAGTTTCATAAGAATTAAATTAATCAACCCGATTCTGACAAATGATTTCATATTAACTAACTCCTTAATTTTCTTTTCATCTTTTGCTATAACAAACCAGTAAAAATTTTGACAATTATGTTTGATGTTTATTCCAAATGTATAAGTGCTTTTTGTGCAAATGAAAATAATGTGATAAGGAGTTTTAAAAAGAAGACACTATTTTCCTTCTTTATCACTTGTGTATTAAGTCCTGGTATTGGTTTGGGAGGGATATTTTTGGCACCAGAATTTATAAATTCACACTGCTTTATTTTTCTTCCTTGTAATTTTTTCCCTCTGAAACCAAAATATAATGCAAGTACATTGCTGAGAAATACAGAAAACATCCAAAAGGAAAAGGACAAAAATCTAAATCACCTATAAATCTATTACCACTATTAACAGTGTATACATTAGGGCGCCTGGGTGGCTCAGTTGGTTAAGCGACTGCCTTGGGCTCAGGTCATGATCCTGGAGTCCTGGGATCGAGTCCCACATCAGGCTCCCTGCTCAGCAGGGAGTCTGCTTCTCCCTCTGACCCTCTTCCCTCTCATGCTCTCGATCTCTCATTCTCTCTCTCTCAAATAAATAAATAAATAAATAATCTTTAAAAAAAAAACAGTGTATACATTAGGCTTCCAGATTTTGTACGCAAATATTTGTTACCAATCGGAATAATTTTTCAAACTGCTTTTTTCATTTAAATATATTCTGTAAATTTCACATCATTAAATATTCTTCTAAAACATTATTTGTCATGGCTGCCGGCTGTCCCACATTTTAACAAATTCCCCATGTTGTTCATCGTGTTATTTATTTTTTACTTTACGATTAATAAGTCTGCCCAAAGAACTTTATAAGTAAATCTTAGTACTTCTCTCTTAGGTTCTCTTATCTGCCTGAGACTTTCTGAAGATAGGGTCCAAAGAGATGCATGATTTTGAGGCTTCTCAAATTATTATTTGACAGAAATATTATTCTACACTCCAACTAAGGGTATTTGTTAATCCCATTTCCTTATATTCTTATGAAACATAGTTTTATTTTATTTATTTATATTTTTAAAAGATTTTATTTATTTATTTGAGAGAGAGAGAGAGAGAGATAAAGAGCACGAGAGGGAAGAGGGTCAGAGGGAGAAGCAGACTCCCCACTGAGCAGGGAGCCCGATGTGGGACTCGATCCTGGGACTCCAGGATCATGACTTGAGCCCAAGGCAGTTGCTTAACCAACTGAGCCACCCAGGCGCCCGAAACATAGTTTTAATCACCTTTTAAAATACTGTGCTCAACTGGGTGTTATGAACAAACAATGAATCATGGAACACTACATCAAAAACTAATGATGTAATACATGGTGATTAACATAACAATAAAAAATTTAAAAAAATACTGTGCTCAAATTTTAATATGCTTAATTTTTAAATATAAAACATGCAATGAAGTTATAAATCATACACAAGTAACGTGGTAGAAAACAGTGTAGTTATATCATGATTTAAGGAAAAAAAAAATCCAACATTTTAAGTACTAACATGCAAACTGTTTTTGGAACCGTTTTTCAAGTAGCACTGTTGATAATGTTCACCTGTCTTCAGAGAAGAAAACTGCAGATTTTAAAGGAAAATAAACTGATAGAACTGTACAAATGTAAATGTATTTATACATCTACCTACCACGTTCTTTAAATTTTAAAGGTGCTTATGGAGAAACTGGTATCTAACTATAATCACCCACAAGGAAGGCAAAATGAAATGTCAAGTTAAGAAACTGCAATTAACATTATGCTTCGAACAGATTCTTAAGAATTTTCCACAGAGGAAAACCCCAGGAAGAAAAAGAAGTCCGAAGTTATCCTCTCTCGTGGGTCAAAAGAAAGCATATTCCTCCAAAGTCCTTCAAACTCCTATGGCAGTGATCAACAGGAGTTACAGCATGGCTCAGACTAAACTGTGACTTTTATTTTAAAGTAATTTGCCCTTGTCTTATTGCCAATCATAAGTCAGTTCTTCACAGAAAAACTTCTGCTTAATCCACAGGTGGAAATGGAGTACTCAGACTAAAACCGAAAATAACCGTGACTCCTGAAAATATAGAAGATAAAAACTGATTCTATTCAAAGGCTTGGAAAAAAATTATGAGCATCAATTAGTCTTATCTTCTTTTGGGAGAAGATTAATACACTTCCTAAGCACCAGATAATACTGGAGTCGGTAACTTACTTCATGGTTACAGAGGGTTTTTGCAAGCTGCTTCCGCTCCTGGGCATAGTATGCTGCCTGCTGGTAATAGAAACCAGGATTCTGAGTTTGAATAGCTGTCAACCCTAACTTAATAGCTTCATCAAATAAATCTCCAAAGGCCTGGAATCTTAAAGAAAAAAAAAAAATCAAGAAATAAAAAAAGGATGAAAAAGAAAAAGGAAAGAAAAAGAAGCTTACGTCTAATAACTATTCATCCTGGAAACATAACCTCAGCAGACTGTGTTAAAATAATGCTACTGATGAACTGTAAATTGTTGGGTTTCTTGGTAAATACTACACACACTAATTACGGGTTACAGATAACTTCTACATTGAAGTCGACTCTTCTGTACTGACAAAGCGTTACAAATATACCATCAAAGTATGTCAACACAGTTCCCACCACTCAAATACAACCATGTTTCTGGAAACAATTTCATTTTAGAATTTTTAAACATCAGTCTTGAATAGCCAGTACCATGCCAGCAGGGATTTTTTGTTCCCGGCTAATTCTCAGAACCTAGGCACATGGAGGAAACTCCATAAATACATGCTGAATAAAAGAGATGGTACCATGAATTAAGTGATTTCCATTAAGGAACTCTATGAATCAATATCTAACATTGCTGGAAACACACCCTATGCTAGCTAGATCTCTAAAATGCCTACTTACTGACAAAAAGCTTAGCTCAATTGAGAACCAAAGTCCATGCTAATTCCACTCCTCCAAACCCCAAGTACTTAAAGAACAAAAATTCTAAAAGTATAATTTAAAACATACTGTTTAGACATCCATGCAGCATGCTCAAAAGACAACTCTGCACTTCCGATTTTTTTCTTACACAAGTCAATGTGTTTTCGGAACTGAGCAATTGCATCCAATGGGGTGTTGTGCTGAAAACACAGCCTACAGATCTGCAAAATGTAAAATCAACCCCAAAATAAAGAAGAAAATAGAGTCAAAAGGCATATTCATTTAAAAATATGTAAAATGTGAGACTAACTTTAAAAAGACTATGACATTTCCTCTCTTAAATTCTTGGTAAGGGAACGGATTTTCTCTATTATAATGGCTATGCTAAAATCAGCGGTTATATCCCCTGGATAAAGGAAATAAATTTATCCACATCTGTACTGAGTCTACTGTATACCTTAGAAAAGCTTATTCAAAGTATAGAATAGAATAAAAAAATTATACCCAATGAAGAACATAAGGATGGACGAAAATAAAATACTACTTCCTCTAGGACAGATAAACATTGTTTTAGAATTGGCAGAAAGCTAAAGATTTTCTGTACCACCATTACAGCATAGTGGCCTCCATATCATTCTTGAAAACTTTTTATCTGGAATGCTATCTCAAAACAGTAATCATCTATATCTATGTAAGTAAAAGGAAAAACAGAAGAAACGAAGCCTAAATTTGTATCCACATGCTTATCATCAGTTTTATATTTTAGGTACAAGGAATACATGAAAAGTTAAGTCTCTCATTCATCTCTGTCCCTCAGCCATCCAATTTCCTGTTCCAGAGGCAACCAGCTCCCAGCATGTTCCATGATACAGTCTATGCACGGACAAGTATATGAGCATTTATAGATCAACTATACTTTTTAAACAGAGAGCATCACACTAAATACGCTGTTTTGTACCTTACTTTTTCACCTAATATTCCATATCAATAAGTAGAGCTGTCTCATTCTTAATGGTTGTAGAATATTCCATTGTCTGGAGTTATACTTTATATTAACCAGTCACTTATGGCTGGGTTGTTTCCAATTCTCTCCTATTACAAGATGCAACAAATATCCATACATATGTGATTTGCAAGTCTTGGCACATATATGAGATAAATTTCCTGAAATGGAATTGCTAGATCAAAGGGAACACCCACTCTAAATGTATACAGTCATCACAGAAATACCCTCTACAGACGTTGTACCTATTAACGTTGACACAGTGAATCCCAGCGTCTACGTGCCCTCAGGCCGCCATCCCAGTGCCAGCCATCTTTAAAAGATGAGTGTGGAAAGATTAAAAGCAAAACAAAAAGACCCACCTGCCTTCTGGGGGCATCTATTTCTACCATGTACAATCTTCAAATGCTTAACTAACAGGGATGAAAGTTTTCTCTCAGGTGATCAGCTACACATTTTGCATGATGGTGCCATTAAACCAAGGAAGGCCTACATACTTCCGATTTGTTGCATCTTATAAAATTCAGTAATACAAGTAGCTTTCTTCTCACTCTCTCCTGCTCCCACTTAAAAACAGAAGGCCCTCCTAAAGGAGTTTTACAAAAGTAAAACTGCTCTAAGAGAGAAGTCTGAGACCCGTGAACTCAAAACCAAGCATTACAATTAGGCTGCTAAGAACCAGGGTGCTATTTGAAATAAGGGATATAAAAGAGGAGAACATAATTAATCAAATATTTTTCAGAGCAAGTAACTAACTTTGGTTTTCAATTTCAAAAAGATAATCTAATATTCAAAAACGAGTTTCCTTTATTTGAAGTAGAACCATTACCTTGTAGTTTATAAATCCTGCCATAGTCTTTATTTCCAGAATATTAGTTTCATGGGCTCGCAACTCATGTACAAGATTATAGGCGGTCCTGTAATTCCTAATATAAACATGTGGAACGTGGTTAATTATTAATTTCAAGAAAATCTTCCCCAGAACAAATTACTAGAAATAAGAGACAATATTTACTCAACATTTCTTAGCACTCAACAGCTCAGGAATAACTTACACATTTCGATCTCTGATTTCCTGAGAAATGATCTATTGATTAATAATATGTGGGAGGAATCAATGATGTTTCACTGAGAACAGAACCATCACACGTACATTGTTCTGTGGCTAACATCTGTCGATAACAGACAGAAAATAAGTTGAAAATGGAAGTGGACAATTGTCCAGAATTACGTTAAAAAGTTAGCATTCTGTCAAAAAAAAAAAACAACTTTT
Source organism: Zalophus californianus (assembly GCF_009762305.2). NCBI lineage: Eukaryota > Metazoa > Chordata > Mammalia > Carnivora > Otariidae > Zalophus > Zalophus californianus. The sequence goes on from NC_045596.1 coordinate 188,366,477, forward strand.
TTAAAAGCACCATTACGAGCTTCTCCAACAAACAGAAATTGTATTAGCGAAGAAGGTGCTATCAAGACTGAGCACCGGTCAACGGCTTTTAAGCCCAAGTATCCCTGCAAGTTCAGAGGACACTGCTGATCTCCAGCATGGGCTGGAGACGGGGGAGTGGGGTGGGAAAGGAGAGCCTGCTAGGAGGAGGCCTACCCTGAGGAGGGAAGGCAATGAGGAAATCTCAGTCTCCTCCAAAGATAACTCCTTGCTCCCAACTTCCTCAGGTAAAATTTTTCTTTCCAGAATTATTTTTGAGCAGAACTAGAAGTGAAGGTTTTTAACTAATACCATGGGTAAGGAATGAACTACGTTAAAGCCAGTTATAATCACATGGAGTCGCTGAGATTTAGAGAACATAATCTGGTGTTCACCACCTCCACAATAGCAAAAAAGGAAGATGTTTCTGCAATATTCCTCTGAACAATAGATTTATTTATTTTTTCTTATTTTTCTGCCCTGTACACTTAGCCTCTCTTCAGTTTTAGGAAAGAAAGCTGTTTTTTTATCTCTATCTTATACTGCACTGTCAATCTTCAAAAAATTGAGTGACAGCTAGAAAAAAATGTTTAATTAAATTGTGCTCTTAAGTAAAAGGAAAGGAATAAAATGCATCATCACTGCCAACACATATACTACTAACTCTTCAAAGCTTCTAAGCAGAGCCTTCGTATTAAAAATGAGGCTGAGCGGTATTATAAACTTAAATTTTTTTAATTAAAAATAAAATCATAATTGAATTAAATAAATGCTTTATGCAGATTAAGAAATTCATACCATTAGACAAGATAATGTTTAATATATACTTAACTGTGGAAATCAGTCAACACAAAAATTTCACTGAATATACAAATAGTCAACAGGATGAGAAGAATTTTAATATGTTTCCTGAGATCATGAAATTTAATTAAATTAGACCAGAAAACTTTATGATACTATGAAATTTACTTCTGATAATAAAATGAAAAATTTTTCTAAATCTCAAAAATATTATATTCCACTCATCCCTAAACAAATTAAATATTACATACCTGAATCTAACCAACATAAGCATTTTAAAATTGAAGTTTGGTTGAGAGTCCCAGAAGTTGCCATTAATACGTTACTATTAACATAAAGGTAAGAAAAATTTAGTCTGACAACTGTTAAAAACTTACTTCAGAGCATTTTGTGTATCTTGTTTCAATTCACTGAAGAAAGCTATTTTGAACTGATGTCTAACAAATAAAAGCTGAAAAAAAGAATAGAAAAAAGTTATTATTACACACATTCTCTTAAAATGTAAAAATTACGATAACATTAAGAGGAGACATCAAAGTACGAAGGAAAGTACTCAAAATTAAAGACCAAGAATTATTCCAACAAGCATTGTTAAGGAAGCTAAAAAATCTGTAAGAACTTTAAGGGCAAAAAGTAGAAAGACAAACTAGTTTTTAAAAAGCTTAAAAAAAAACTTTAAAAACATCAAAGCATTACAAATATTTAATAATCTCTTTCAAAATAATCAATGATAATAATCTGCTCTTAGAATGCTTCTATTATTTCCTTCTTTAGGAAAAATAATTTACCTGGTGTGTTGTTTTATTCAAAAATTCTTTATGAGATTTCACTCTTCTAATCTCAGTGTAGTAATAAGTCTGTGCATGTTCATAAAAGGCATTTTCTAATCTGTTTAAAAAAAAAAATCAACATTCAAACACTAGAGTTATTTTAAACCAAACTGTTCTCAAGAATCACCTTTATAAGACCTGAAAGTGAAATCCTGACAGAGATGATATCTAGCTTACTTCATGGTAAAGACAAAAAGTAAAGCAAAATATACTAAATTTCTAAATAAAAAATGTACTAGATAAGACCCCAAAAGCCATTTCGACTTATTTACAGTCTAAGAAATAACTAATAAAAATAACTTTTTTGTAATTTGTAGACATTAGGTGTTCTCTAAGATTACTTCCACCCCTTTCATTTTATAAGAAGTATAAAAGAAAAAGATTTCCAATATTCACTTAATTTGACTATTTTTTGTGCTATTAATATTTAAGGTGAGAGGATAAGAAAGCTAATGGAAAAAGCACCAAAAATAAGAACTGGCAAATGAGCTCCCTTCAGCTCAGGTCATGATCCCAGGATCCTGGGATTGAGCCCCGTGTCTGGCTCCCTGCTGAGCAGGGAGTCTGCTTCTCCCTCTCCCACCCGTGCCCCCCGACCCCCGCCGCCAGCTTGTGCTCTCTATCAAGGAAATAAATAAAATCTTTTTAAAAAAAAAATACTGGCAAGTGAGAGGAAAGTAGCAATTACAGGATTCAAATCCCGCTTCACTCCCTAACTTTGAGATAACATAGGAACAAAGAAAATTAACCACAGATAGATAGACAAATCAAAGTTCCTTTTGTGAAAATAAGTATGTATTACAAATATCTGCCTGGGGCATGAAAGAAAGCTAAATTCATAGTTAGATAAGGCTGGACTTCAAGGTTTTTCCTCCTCAGAATAAAACAGAATTTTGAAACTATACTCAAAGAGTTTAGACATATCTAAGGAAATGCTAAGAAAAAAAATGGAGGGGCGCCTGGGTGGCTCAGTCGTTAAGCGTCTGCCTTTGGCTCAGGTCATGATCCCAGGTTCCTGGGATCGAGCCCCGCATCGGGCTCCCTGCTCCGCGGGGAAGCCTGCTTCTCCCTCTCCCACTCCCCCTGCTTGCGTTCTCTCTCTCGCTGTGTTTCTCTCTGTCAAATAAATAAATAAAATCTTTTTCAAAAATGGATAAGCCAAAAACTTTAAATATTTGATATACTTCCTAAGGTAAGATTTCCTATTTTTATTTTTTTTAAGATTTATTTTTGAAAGGCAAAATATGATACTAAAAAAAAAAAAAAAAAATCCGCTGGTTAGCATGACACTGATAGTCTATTGCCCTAAGAAGAAAGGTCTGGGGATTTGGAACTCAGATTTTTAAAAAAGAAAAATGCTTAACTCATCACAAATTTGACAATTCTTTTAAAAGTATTTTGACTCAAAATGATCAATGAACCTCTAAAGCACAAAAGATTCTCACAATCACTCAACACATCACACAGAAGTTTTACACACATTCTATTGCTTTGACACAAGAAAAAAATTAACTAAATCACTGACATCTTGTAGCCTGTAAACTAAATACATCAAAATGTTCTGAAAGCACACGAATGAGTGAGGGTGCCACCAGTAACTCTGCTAATTCCCCCCTAGATCAGACACTGAATGTGATGATTTACTGATATTCAGCCTTACCCTCTCTCTTAAGATAAAACGCAAATATGAAGAAAGGGTCTAATACTGTCTTCCCCCATCTCCTGTGGACTGTCTCACCCCTGGTGCTCACAATTCAGAGTTTGGAGGTCCTAGGTCCAGAGCACTTGCTTTTTACATCAGTCTTTTTGACACTGTACTCCTTAAATGTGGCATTATTCCCAGGAAGGGCAAAAGCCACAATTCCTGCTTCTCTTAGCTGAAGAGGACATTAAGGCGGGGTTTCTCACCCTCAACCCCACGGGCGTTTCTTTGTTGTGTGGGGCTTTCCTGTGCCCGGAAGGACCGAGAGCAGCATCCCTGAACTCTCCCCACCAGATGCCAGTAGTGGGAAGGAAGGCTCCATGGCGGCCATGATAAATGTCTCCGGCATTACCCAATGCTCCCTGCAGGCCCAAATCACCAGAGTTAAGAATCACTGGATTCAGGGAAAGGATGGAGGACGATGGCTTTTTAAAGAAGGCTGCATGTGAACTCAGCCTTAAAAGTTGAGCCAGAGAGCCCAGAAAGGGGAGCTGGAAGGAGAGCACACTGACAGGAAGCCACACCGTGAACGGGGAAATGGTGCAGCGCAAAATCAAAGGCCTCGAGAGGTGGTCAAAGGCCGGCTCCACAGTCAGCGTGGAGTCTGCTTGTTCCTCTCCCTCTGCTCCTCCCGCGGCTCTCACTCTCTTTCTCTCGAATGAATGAATAAATAAATAAATAAATAAAATCTTAAAAAAAATAAACAACTTCTCTGCAGCACTAAATGCTAGAAAACAAGGGACCATGGTCACATATTTTGTGAGATATGGTCGTGTCCCAAGTCAGATGCCTTTCATATAGAAGGGCTTTATAAAGATATTTAAGATATGGTCGGCCTCAGACCCTTCTTAAAAATTATTGAAATAATACATCACCATATCGAAAATGAAGCAATGAAGGCCAGAAATGAAGACACTATCATATGAAAGGACAAACAGGTCATGAAAGGACATATGGTGCTTACTGAAAAATACAATGGAAAAAACATGTATATATTTTTTTAAAAAAATGGAAGTTGACTTAGATATACATTTGGTGTCAATGAGGTAATGCTACGTGGCAGTTCAGCATGTGTTGTATGATTACATCTATTTTTACACTAGAAGACATATCTGGACAGAGACTTGAGAAATTATTGATAGTGGTTCCAACAAGGGACTGGAGAAGGTTAAGGAGCTGACAAAGGGGCCTTGTGTTTTCACCTCCTAGCCTCTATACCCTTTGAATTTTTTCCCATGAACGTGTATTTTTTTTAATTAAACGAGTCTAATCAACCAATTTTCCAATGCCTCTGAATAATCTAAAGAAAAAAATGTTTAAGATCTTTATTTACCTTATAATATAACCCACCAGGTGGTCAGTGTGGGGCAATACAAACAAAGATTTTCCTGAGAGTTCACAGGCATTACATAAAGCTGCGGCTCTTTCTGATGCAGTAACATCTTCTCCTGTTGACAAATCCCATAAAGGTGAAGAGAGAAATAAAATGATTTGTGTATTTTTCTAAACGAATGGTTCCCCAAATCTAAACAACATAATTAGGAAGAAAAACCAAACCCCCTTTCACCATGTCAGAAGGCCTCCTGGGATCCTTGAGAGGTGTGGGAGGGGGGAGCGGGCGGTTCTCAGAAGTCCCACAGTACCTATCTGTTAGGAAAACCCTGTGGAATTTTCTACTGAGCCAAGATAGACAGGCCAAGTAATGCCAACAGATATGCCACATAACTGTTTCAAAACTGTAACTAAAAACAGAAGCAATAATCCATGAAAGTGGTTTCTAAAACTCGGATCCCACAAGTTTCAAAAGAGAAACAAAAAACATTTTGGCCTCTCAAAGTCTTAGAATGTAGGAGAAATAAGCATTTGAAGCTAAGACATTTTCTTATAAGAAACTAGAAATCCTATAGCACTTCTCTTTGTTCTACAGCACATTCAGGAAAAAAAAAAACCACAGGAAGAATATAATTTCAAACTGACTTCAGATAAGTAAGTAACATTCTTTTTTAAAAAAGTCAAGTGATGAAATGTTTTGTCAATTGATGTATGCCTATATAGTGAGGTAAGTGGAACTGGGGGGGGGAAGAATATTTTAATATTAGTTTTTATTAATATTTTAATTTTAGCATTTTATTTTTTACGATGCGCATTTATTCACGCATTAGTACTTTTTAAGGTGAACACACCATCTTTCCTATAATTGAATGCATAAAAGATTTTAACATCAAAAACTATACCTCCTGATAATAAGAATGAGAAGTATAAAGCAATTAATTCATTATCAATTAACTTTGTGATACCTGGTGGCAAAGGAGTTTTCTTCTGAATCAGAACCACTGCAACTTTTGTGTTTCTCCCTTGTAAACTTTGCCTGCAATGGAAAAATAATAAAATTAATTAAATATACCTAACCTGTTTTGACTTTTAAAAAATGTCTTCAAGACTTTACATAGGGGCACCTGGGTGGCCGAGTGAGTTAAGCACCTGCCTTCGGCTCAGGTCATGATATCGGGGTCTTGTGATCAAGCCCCACATCGGGCTCCCTGCTCTGTGGGGAGTCAGCTTCTCCCTCTGCCTCTGTCCCCCCACCTCCGCTCGTGCTCTCTAATAGATGAATAAAATCTTTAAAAGAAAAGACTTTACATAAAGTACAAGCTTGATGACTCAATTGAAGAAAGAAAAATTTCAACTAAAAACCCCCAAGATTAGAGGAAATCTTTTCCTGCATACAAAGAAACTTGTATGCTACAGTGATTTGTTTTAAAAGGATACTCTCATATCAAGCTCCTAATCCTGACAAAAATCTGCTTTAAATATATAATTTCATGTAAAAGTTCTAAGGCAGCTTATTTCTTGATGGTGATACGTTACACACTGGTCATCCGAAAGAATTATTTTGAAACCGGAATGGTGATAACACAAGTGTCTTATGAGACTAAATAGCAAATTACTGTACTTCTCCCCCAATTTATAAAGGCAAGAAAAAAAAACATTTGGAAATTCACACTAATGTGTCTTCTACATTTCTTCACACACCTTAGCATTGTAGAAGTTAAGCATTCACGTTAAGCTACCTGTCAGGAACCAGACAAGCGTCACTGGAGGTCGGCAATCCCCGAATGAGCGCTGCAGTCTCAACAGCACTCGGCTGCCTTGAATAAACACTGGGAAATTGTACAACCTCCCAAGGTCCATCCAATACACGGAGAAGACTTTACCTGACGATTTCCACTCTGGTAGCGCACTCGGACTGCTTTTCTTTCCACTGGGGCTCATCCCAGTCCAGTTCATAGAACACAACCACCAGGGCCGGCACCAGATTCAGATGTTTATTCATCCAGCCGGTCTTCAAGATCCCCTTAGGAATGTACCATTCATAGGAAGTTCTCTGCGAACATTGGCAAAAGCAGAAGACACTGATTTGTTAACAGCAGAAGCCACCTGTTACTGAGTGGGACGCACTTCCTGTGCATTCATCCCATTCCACATACACGGGACACATTTTTAAGATGAGGAAATTCAGGCCTACAGAGATCACACAAGAGCTAACAAGTACTGGAGACAGAATCACAACAGTGAGTTTGCTACAGATGCCATTGAAAGAATAACCGGGGGCGCCTGGGGGGCTCAGTCGGTTCAGTCGTTAAGCGTCTGCCTTCGGCTCGGGTCATGATCCCGGGGTCCTGGGATCGAGCCCCGCATCGGGCTCCCAGCTCAGCAGGGAGCCTGCTTCTCCCTCTGCCTCTGCCTCTGCCTCTCCCCGCTTGTGCTCGCTCTGTCTCTCTCTCAAATGAATAAATAAAATCTTTTAAAAAAGAAAGAATAATCAAAGCCAAAGCACTTCTAATAATGTCCAGGCTCTCAAATATCCTGGAAATCATTAGCCCCTTTCCGGGTAAATTCCATTCCTCACCATTCCAGGTTCCGTTCCTGTCAATGCAGCTCAAATAAAATATGATCTAAAACCCAATATGGCTTCATTTGTTTCAAAGACATGTTGCCAGGATGGCATTTTACCTTACCTGTGGATGGAGGAAAAAAAATGAAGGACAACTCTTAAATACAGAAGTGTGGTAGCAGTCGCTCGGGGGTCAGCAGTAAGTGGCTAAGTGCCACACCATGGGAGGGAGAGGGCTTGGTGTGAATGTTAGCCCTGAAGAAATTCACTGAAACCTCAAATTGCTTCCAAAGCGCCAGCCCCAACTCAGACTACTCCCAACGGTCTCTTCAAGTGAGGAAAGACAATAAGGACGATAAGGCAACCAGACACAAAAAACTTAGGGACTCAGGAAAGAATACAGAATCGGCACATGAAAAGCTCCCGTGCTGGAGAATGGATCCAGCACAAAATGCAGAGGGCTGTGCTGGGCACTGGACCTCCTAGACACAGCCTCCACACTAAGAACAAACACGTAATGGCCAGGGTACTCTCCCTTGCACAGTTCCAGAGAGAGCACACAGCTTCGACAGCCAGGGATATGAAACCGCATCTCTACTGGTCTGCCACACATATGCAGAAGGATCAGCCAGCCACCAAATCCACAGGTCCTACCCTTCCAGAGTTTCACTGAGAAGGCCTTGCATTTACATTTTTCATAAACATTACCAGTGATGATGATATCCTTGGTCCAAAGACCGGTCTGTCAGAAACATTGCTCCAGGGCAAAATATAAAAATAAAAAAAAAAAGAGCAGGTGGCTTATTTTGATCAGTGTGTCTTATTAACCGACTTTCAGACCACCTCATAAGATTATGATAAACAAATCAATATACATGATTTTCTTTAAAAAGCAAAGTAAGTACTTTTTATTTACTAGCTGCTATTATTAACATCATTCTCTGATTTTGTAGGTAAATCAGAGTCTCTTCTATGATGTTCAACCTAAAAGTCAGTTTTGAACTTAATAACTTTCCTCACTCCACACTAAATAAACTGTTTTAGTTTATGTACGACTCCCCAGGGACAGAGAGCTTGTCTTATTTAAATTTCTATCACCAGCCTATTGCATAGCTCCTAGTACCTAACCCAAAGCAAGTGCTCAAAAGATATGTGTGAAATTGAACCAAACTGCAAAGACCGTGGATTCTATGATGATACTGGGTAATGCTAAATGGGAAATGTGAGACCGTCCTTTTACTTCTTTTTTCTTTTTTTCTTTTATTTATTTATTTAACAGAGAGAGACACAGCAAGAGAGGGAACACAAATGGGGGGAGTAGAAGAGGGAGAAGCAGGCTTCCCGCCAACCAGGGAGCCCGATGCAGGGCTCGACTCCAGGACGCTGGGACCATGACCTGAGCCGAAGGCAGACGCTTAACGACTGAGCCACCCAGGCGCCCTGAGACCTTCCTTTTAGAGAGGGCTTTGTGGAGACCAGGAAGGGCTTTAAGGAAATGCAAAAAAAGCAAACCCAGGATAGAAAGCTTAATAATTATAAATTATTCCTCTAGAGTTAAAAAAAAAAGATAGCTATCATTAAACATACCTATCATGTATTACATACATGAAAAAGCCTCGGGTTTTCTTAATGCATCACTATAACCATGGCTTTGAGAAACTCAGGGGTTTTCCAGCACAAACATTAGGAACAAAAAAGGTATACACGCGTACAGAGGAAGAGAGGTAGAGAAGGAAAAGACCCCATGCAATCACATCATTACCTTCGGCCTACACTTGGGATACTCATGGTCACCTGGGAGCACCTTGAAAGATATTGGTACCCGATCAGCCCTCCGATTGGCACAGAAAGCGTCCCAGACAGCTCGATGGACAGCATTATAAACCACATCCAGGCCCGTAAGGGTAACAAAAGCCATAGGCCGACAACATAATTCCACAGGGAAGTCCCACTGTGTGGGGCTCATGTTCAAGGTGTCAGGAAAAATCTGAAATACAAATTAAATACATTCAAAATGTTTTAAAAGCCCATATCCATATCTCATCTATGAGCCTCCACCACTTATAAAACATTACAAAAAGGCAAGAGACTGAGCCTTTTCGAGTGTCTGCAGGAAGGTGATCAAATTAAAATAGGTCTCATGACCCATTTCTGATATAAAGAAAAATAACTGCTGACTTACATATAATAAATACAACTACCTAATTTCTTTATAATTGCTAACATCTAATTTCTGAATTCCTGGGAAATTATTAAGATAATATGCTAGTTATCTAAATAGCTATGATTTCTCACTTCTCCATAATTAATGTAAAGCGTACTATTTAAAGGAAACTCTAGAAGAGAAAAACTAACAATGAATGAAAATGTCTAGGAGAGACAAGTTTCCACTGTGTCCTTCAGCTGAGAATCAGTCTATAATAAATCCTTCCACACACTAATTATAGAAAAGCAATTATATAAAACTGTTTATTCCAAAGAAAACTGCCATTATATTTTAAAGACCGTTTCTCATTTCCAAAATCATGTATCAAGAGTTCCTTTTCAAAGGTGATCTTCACCAGTATATCTTACAGACCTCAAATGCAATTTTTGTGAAAAGTGAAAAGCACTGTACCACTACTTGATAACCAAATATTTTTAGCTGAAAAGTCAATTTAAAAAAAGATCATAAGACTTCTCACACTTAAGTACTGAAGGAATAATGGGTATTGAATAAATGATTTGGAAAGCTTACCAGAAATGATACATTTCTACAAGATATAGAAGTTTTAGAATTATTTAAGCAGATATTTTCCAGACAGGATTAAGCTAATGAGGGCAAAGGATCACCAGTTCAGAGAAAGAAAAACTCTGGTTCTAGGGAATTTGGGGTTGAAAATTAAGAAGAGATGGTCAAAACACATTATACAGGGGCCTTTGCTTTATACCAAAGAATCTAGATTAGAGCCCTAAAGGTCCATTTCTTCATTTAAAAACCCCAGAGGCTCAAGAGAATTAGCTGTGGTCTTTGAATATGGAGTGGAAATAAGGGATCTAGAAATGACTTACAAAGCTTTAAATCACAGTGCTGTCCAAAAGAAATATAATATGAGCCACATAAATAATTTAAAATTTTCTAGTCATATTAAAAAATAGAAAAACAGGTGGAATTTTAATATTCTATTTAACCAATATGTCCAAAATGTTACTACTTAAACATAAATATGTTACTGAGGTATTTCACTTTTCTGTACCAAGTCTTCATTATCTGACGTGCATTATACACTCACAGCACATCTCAATTCAGGCTAGCCAATTTCACATGCTCAATAGCCACACATGCCTACTGGCTATCATAATGGACAGCCCAGCTTAAATTATTGTCAATCTGTCCCCAAAAATTAACATATGAAAACTGTATCAGAAATTCTTGCCACATACTATCAAAAGCTTTTGGCACTTGAGACGGTACTGCTTATTCTACAGCAAAGGGATGGGAATGGGAAAAACACTGGCAAAGGACAGGTGCAGAGGTTGTGTGGATCTTAATGACAGTCTGTAGAAATTTCCAGATCTCCTAGAAGAAGCCAACGAAGCAATAACAAAGTATGACATGCAAGGAGGTGCAAAAGTCCTAAGTGAACACGCTGGAAGGGAGATCATGTAACGCAAGGGGAAGTAATCCGAAAGCTAGCGTGGAAAAGACTAAGGAAGGTTCTTGAAAAGGATGACATCCTGCAAAGAAAGGCGACCTAATCAAAGTGGCAGGTTAAAAAACGCAATGTGGTCACTATTTTTTAATTCATGGAGGTTCAGGGTGTAGTACACAAGGCTGGTAAGGACCACAAGACGATTCTAAGAGGAGTGACAAATTTGGGGCCGGGATGGACCGGGGGTGGGGGTGGGGAACAGATGTTGAGAACGCGAAGCACCCACTTGATTTAGAAAGATACCATCCCCAGGGTCTCAGCATTCTGCCCAGGGATATCCAATGGGGAAAGGGAGAAATAACGCCGCAGCCCTCAAGGCAGACGCTATAGTCCCCCTCTCCTCTCCCTCCCCTTTAAACCTAAAGGCCCTAGGGGCTGGAAGAGAAATGCCAGGACTGCACCCGCAGACGCCGAAGGAAAACGCAGCCCCCCTCCCCCCGAAAACCAGCATTGTTCAGAGCTAGCTCTCTCCCTCGGCGGCCTCGCCTGGCCCCGCGGGTCTCCGGGGCCGGACTCACCCAGGCCGCACGCCCCGGGCCCGCTGCAGCTGTGGCCGGTCGCCGCAAGCCGGGGGAGGGCGCGGGGAAGCAGGCAGGGTGTCACAGAACGCCGGGGCCCGGCCCTACCGCCACCGCCCCAGAGCCGGTCCCCGCAAAAGCAAGACTTCCCGGTCCCCGCCTGCGCAGGCACAGGAAGCACTTTGGGCACCTGAGTGACAGCGCTCTACGCCAACCGCTGTCCCGAAACTTAACGCGGCTCCACAAAACGTAGGAAGACGCTCCATTTCCTACGAGAGTAGGAAACAGGGGTGGGGAGAAAAGGAGCCAATAGGAGAAGCGAGAAGGAGGAGGAGGCGGAGCCTCTGCCGCTGCCGCCCTGCGGCGTCTCCCCAGTCGCCCCGACGCCCCACCCTCGGCGGCCTCGGGCTCCCCGCCCACAGACCGCCCGCAGGCAGCTTCGCGCTGCCCGGAGGCCGGTGGCGCGCGTGACTCTCGTCCGCCGTGCGAGGGGTGTGCCTCCCGCAGCCCAGGGCTCGGAAGGGGGACGCCCCGGGCTCGGGGCCACTGCTCTCCCTTTCTCGTTGTCGCAGACGCCCTGCCGGGGGGCGTCCCGCAACCGGCGCGATGAGTGCCAACGAGGACCAAGAGGTGAGTCCCCCTGGCTGGACGCTCCTTCCCCGCGCCGGCGCGGTGCCTCGGCTGCGAGAGACGGCGGCTGAGCCCCCCGGGGCCCTGCCGGGTCCCGGCGCCGGGACGAGCGGCCCCGCACGTTCCTTCGCCCCTGCAGCGGACGGAGCCTGGCTGGGGTGCCCCAAGTTTACGGGTGTCCTGCGAGGAGATGCCAAGCACACGGGAACGGGAAGGGTCCACCTCTGCCTCCGCTCCCGCTGTAGCTTTCAGTTTTGCAAGCCCGGGAGTGACCCCATGCCTCCCTAATAATAAGGATGCGTGTCCTTGGTAGGCGACCCAGTGCTCTTGCCTCGCCTTAAATCCCCAGTGTTCTTGTTTAGCGCTTGTGTACGGAGTTAAGCTGTTTGGAATCTGATTACCTTAAAATTTTAAAATTTCTTGGCTGGTAGGGAGAGACTTAATTGAGATAGTTAAATTTCCGGTGGAGGAAAATAATGACACTGCCTCCGATTTCTGGCCTTTCTGTTTGGTGGAATCATTTATCCATCTGGTAGTTGTCCAATGGAAATTAAGGCTATTTTGAGCATGCACGTACCACCTGAATCGTAGAGTTTATGCTCAGCTATTTTCTCATGAAATGCCACTTTGACATTGAATCATATGATCGGGGAATGATACAGGTCATCTCTAGGGGAGCCCTCTAATTGTGTAATGTGTCCAGATGAGGAGAAGAGTTTGCAAAGGTAAAGTGGATGCCCCGGGGCTGCACAGTGAACATGTGGGTAGAATCAGAACTAAAATCCGAGTCTCTTAGATAAGTAATTCACTCTTCATTTAAAATATATTTGTCGAAAGTTAGCACTTTTACAAGATAAATGTGATAGAATCCCTGGAATGGAAGTTAACCTTAAAAGGACCCAAAGTCCAACAAGCTGGTGAAATCCCTTCTAAACTGTTCTTGCCAAGTGAGTTTCTAAGTCAAGGCACCAACAAATTCTTACTGTGAAGCATGGAGCCTATCATGTCATATTTCTCCAAGTTTGGCCCATGGAGCACTGCCTTAGAATCATCTGGGTGATTGTTAGAAAAACAGGTGCCTGCACTGTACCTCAGGTTTACTGAATTGGAATTCCTGGGGGGCCCAAGGATCTCCATTTTAACAATAGAATTCCATTCTTCTTCCACATGACTGATTTTCAGATCTTTGAAATCAGTTTTCTGCCCCGTTTTTCAGATGTCCTCTTCTCACACTAAATGATTCCTTTTAGCTTTTTTCCATATGTCCGTTCTTTTTGTTCCTTCATTGTCTTGAAATTGTGTGTCTGTGGACAGATTAAGTTTACTTATGTCCTGTTTTAAAATTGTGGCATCACAGTTTTCTACAGTTAGTTACTGTCAATTACAACCCTTTAAGTTTCTGTACAAAGCAATTTGTCTTTCATCCTCTACTTGTATGTTTAGTGATCTAAAGACAAGTTCTTCCACTTACCCTATAAAATTTCATCTCGTTAGATGGTTTTTCGAGGACATTTTGAATTCTTATTCAGCCACCAGCCTGATTCACTGCTCCATCAAATTGTCATTCATCAGTTTCATGAGGCTGCCTTCAATTTTTGTTACTGACCTACTCATTAGTTAAAATACAGGAAAGGATTAAGGGCAGGAGGAGTAGCCCTATATTTTGAGTAAGGTGGTTCTTTCTAATCTAATCTTGGTTTTTCTTGAATCCAGTTGAATTCCTGTATTTTTTTCACGTGAAGGTAGCAAGAGAAACCCAGGTAGACTGTTCTGTGCCTTTCCTTGATGTACCAATCAAGTTATCCTCTCTCATAAGGGTTGCTTACATTTATCTTGTTTTTCGTATGCTTGCCAAGGCTTACAGACTGCTACTCTTTATTCCCCTAGGCCCCCACAAACTATTTCTTTAATAATCTATTCTAAAATTTTGTCTGTCTTTAGTTTGTAGCATTCATGACATGCATCTTTTTGAAAACTAAAAGATGTACCAAAGTACCGTCTTTCTTTGCTTCTCTTCTTCACCCATTCATCAGCAATCACAACAGTGACTGAGTCTTCTCATTTGTCAGCCCACAGTGTTCTAAGAAATATTTCCAGGCAAGGATTATTAGTTACATTTTCTCTTGCAGTCCTTTTTTCCATCTTGGGTAGATCCTTGTCAAACCTTTTTCTAACCATCATTTTTTTTTTTTAAGTTCTTTTTATGATCTGTAAGTGGTTTTTCAAGCTTCATATCATTCTGTGGGAAGGATTACAAATATAAATAATACATGTAAACAGTGGGGAATTACTGTGCTTTGTATTTCTCATCTCCAAGTGTAATGCTCTTTCTACCCCAGCCTAGGACACATGCTTTGGAGTTGCTTTAAACTGACTTATTTTCCTCCTTGCTGGAAAGGAGAAAATAAGATATTCTTTTTTTTTTTTTTAAAGATTTTATTTATTTATTTGAGAGAGAGAGAGAATGAGAGATAGAGAGCACGAATGGGAAGAGGGTCAGAGGGAGAAGCAGACTCCCTGCTGAGCAGGGAGCCCGATGTGGGACTCGATCCCAGGACTCCAGGATCATGACCTGAGCCGAAGGCAGTTGCTTAACCAACTGAGCCACCCAGGCGCCCGAAAATAAGATATTCTTCCCAGGATTAATGTGAGAATTAGTGAGATAGTGCACTGTAAAATGCTTAGGAGTGCCTGGCACATAATTTTAAAGTAAGTATTAGTATTAATATTGTGTCGCTACACTCACATATATACGTTATATACACATATTACAAACATCAAAGGCCATCTAGAAGTAGCTAAGTTTTACATAGTTGAGTGGGCTTGAATCAGAAACTAAAGACCCTCTATTTCTAATCCACTTATACCACTAAACAAAACTCATTTGATTCATTCTTTTTTCAGATGGAACTGGAAGCTCTACGTTCTATTTATGAAGGAGATGAAAGCTTCCGGGAATTAAGTCCAGTGTCATTTCAATACAGGGTAAGATGTGACATGACTAGGAGCCCTTGCCACTTTGCTAGAAAAGATTGAAGGTTGCTAAAGATGCTTTCATTTTTTTAAATGATTTTGTTTGTTAAATTTAACAGTTTAAATTTCTTACATCTTTGGATTTTCTGAAGCCTTTGGACGAAAGCTCATCACCGTGACATCAGTTATTTTTAGCTTTTGAAAACAATTCAGAAACTTTGAAAAACTAAGATAAACTTGTTTTTGTTGTGTCAGAATTATCAAATGTTAGAAGTGGAAGAAACCTTAGAAATTATATGGTCTTGCCTTCTAACCTTAAAGATAGCATCTCTCAGTCATAACTTCCCAAGCTTTCCCAGCTGATGCTGATAAATACTAGAATTAAAATCCAGGTCTCTATTCCAAGTCTAGTATTATTTCCCCCCCCACCATGATACAGTCAAGAAAACTTGATATTTTCCTAATTCCATATAAGTAATATATGTGAATATTTTTTACATATTCTTTAAAAGGGAATTTGCTCATAACTGTTCTCAACATGAAACAGCACCAGTATCTTGTTTTGTAAATAAGTAACATAAAGCATTTTTCCAGATGATTATAAGTAGTAGTGGTGTGAGAAAGTTTTTTTGTATAAGACTTAGTTATTTACATCATCGTTTAAAATAAATTATGTGATAAGTGATCCTTAGGTGTCATTATTATAGACTATTACAGAAGATGAATTCTTTATCATTACTTTCTTTAGAGACTCTCTTCTCTGTTTAGCTCCTCTCAGTTCCCTTTCAAGCTCAACAGTCTTTACACTGCTCCATGGATAGAACAATAAAAAAACTTAATGGCCAAGGTTAACACTGGGGTTAAGTCCTAGGCCCTTTGATTTGAATCCAGCTGCCTCCCCAGACTTCCCCAAACACTACTACTTACCCCTTAGCAAGTAGGAGATTGAACACTGCCCCATACTTTCCCAAATATCTGTATTAACAGCGGTTACTTGTTGACCACAGTATACACAATGTAGTAGGACATGTGTAAGTCCTACAGGATGGATACTCTGCTGTGACCGCAGGATGGATTTCAAGGGTATAAAATGTGAGGTTTGGAAAGCTTGTTTGTGTTGAGAGCCAGAGGACCTAGGGTGCAGGTCTGGCTAGGTCCTGGTCAGACCCCTCAGTTCCTCTTTAGCAGACTGGTTTGGTAACCTCCTGAATGATTCTCCCCTTTCAGTTCGGTCGGAGGCTTGCTCCCACACCTCACCAGTAGTCCTCCTGCAGACGACTAGGTAGCTCTCTGAAACACATAATTAGTTACCCCATTCTTTCGTTTAGAAGGGCTTCCCCATGGGTTTCTCCTGCCTATAGAATAGGGATTAAATTCCTTAGCTTGACACTCAAGGCTCTTCTCTTTGATTCAAATTGCCTCTCCAGACTTTCCCATCCACTACCATTCATTAGACACAGTAGCCTGTGGAACATTTCCCTGCATTTTTTTTTTTTTTTAAGATTTTATTTATTTGACACAGAGAGAGCGACAGCAAGAGAGGGAACATAAGCAGGGGGAGTGGAAGAGGCAGAAGCAGGCTTCCTGCCTAACAGGGAGCCCGATGCGGGGCTCGATCCCAGGACCCTGGGATCATGACCGGAGCTGAAGGCAGACGCTTAACGACTGAGCCACCCAGGCGCCCCCCCCCCCATGCATTTTTTTAATACTGTGCCTGTGGACATGCCATTTGCTCTTTCCCTCACCTCACGTCCCTCATCCAGCCTACTTCTCCTTTAATGCCTAACTCAAGCTCCTCTGTATTTGGGCCTTGTCTCCTAGCTTTCCCTTGACTTCAAAGCAGAATTGACCATTCCCTATTTCTTCATACTTTGTTCTGTCTCTTTTAAACTTTTAATCGTGCTGCAGTTTCACGAGTTACCTAAATGTCTGCTCCCCTTGAAGACGGGAATGGTCTTATCTCTATTTTTGTATTTTCTGTACCTAGGACTGTAGGAGACACATGGCACCTTGTTTCTACACATACCTTGAGTAAGGACTTAGTAATTGCATAGAGCAAGTAACTTTTACCACTTTTTCATTAACTCTGGATTTGAAACACAAGCATAAACTGATGATGTCATCAACTTACATAGGTGTATATCAGCAGGTCCCTAAGTTTATCTGACATAA
This sequence comes from Zalophus californianus, assembly GCF_009762305.2. Classification (NCBI taxonomy): domain Eukaryota; kingdom Metazoa; phylum Chordata; class Mammalia; order Carnivora; family Otariidae; genus Zalophus; species Zalophus californianus. The sequence goes on from NC_045596.1 coordinate 188,383,708, forward strand.
TTTCTTTTTTTTTTAAGATTTTATTTATTTATTCGACAAATAGATAGAGAGCACAAGTAGGCAGAGTGGCAGGCAGAGGGAGAGGGAGAAGCAGGCTCTCCCGCTGAGCAGGGAGCTGGACGTGGGGCTCGATCCCAGGACCCCAGGATCATGACCTGAGCCAAAGGCAGCCACTTAACCGACTGAGCCACCCAGGTGCCCCTATCTGACATAATTTCTAAGCCTCACCTGATATTGGTGTGTCTTGTGATTGAGGGCGAGGGGAAGGGAATAAAAAATTAGTGGTCAGAGAGTAAAGGTGAATCAAGTGACAATTCGGGGTGAAAATTTTTTCAATCTATTGCTGTTGTCTAAAAATAAATATTTTTAAAAAGCAGCACATACACTAAAAATATTACAGAGGAGATCAGCGTAGCCCTATGCAAGGATGGGATGCTGACTCATGAATCATTCCATAGTTTTATTAGAAAAATCACCATTTTGCAACCACCAACATGATGATCATTTCAGGCAAGGCTCATTAATGGATGCTAAAACCTTTGAGTGAAAAGTTGTTGAGAAGCAGTATATTCACATGGTTTTGTAGTGTCACTCCACAGATTACTTGTTAATTACAAAATGGGAAAGGTACCTTTACATTGAAGAGATTTGAAGAACATCACCTTAACTGATCAAGCTTAGTATCACCAGTGATGATTCCAGACGATCTTATGTGCCTCCTTATATGATGCTGTGGGAATATGCCCCATCACCTGTGTAGTATCCCTACCAAAATATTTAATGTGAATTGGATGCAGGAAACAGTCCTGATCTGGGGACATTATACAAGAAAACTGGCCTTAGATTCTTTTTGTCATGAAAGATATTTAAAAGGCAGGCAGGGTGGCTGGGGACTGTTCTAAATTAAAGCAGAATAAAGAAATTTGACAACCAAATGTAATCCATGATCCTCAGTGGATTATGGATTTGTGGGTTGAGAAGGTGGTTTATTAAAGGACACTTTGGATATGAATGGGGAACTTTTTAGATGGATTACGAATTAGATAATATCTCTGTATCAATGTTGAATTTCTTGGGTGTGACAATGGTAGTGTAGTTCTAGAGGAGAATGTCCTTATTCTTAGGATACTTTACCCTGTAAATATTTAAGGATGTTTCATCATGTCTGAAACTTACTTTCAAATAGTTCAACAAAAACCAAAGGAAAAAAAAAAGTCACCCCCATTGGGGGAGGGGGCAATTCTGTAACAGAAAGAGAAGTGGATGGAGGCAAAGGTATTTGGTGAATAAGATAGATACATGTCAATGAGTGGTCATTGTCCTATTCCAGTTTCTCTATGAGATTAAAATGTTTCAAATACAAATTTGGGGAGAGCAAAAGAAATAGAAAAGACATGTTTAAATTATCCAAGTGAAGGGGGTGGAAAGTTTCAAACTTCCGGTTATAAAAAAAAATTAGGGATATAATGTACAGCATGGTGACTGTAGTTAGTAACATCGTATCGCATATTTGAAGGTTGCTAAGAGAGTAGATCTTCAAAGTTCTCAGCCAGCCTAAGGCATTCCTAAACCTTGTCTCTTTACCTTTTCTTTTTTCTCTAAATTTTACATTTCCTTTTCTGGTCTTGGGATTGTGCTAATGTATATCAGTCACTTGTTTTGAACACCTCTTCTGATTTGGCAATTAGAAAACTTAGGGCAAAGATTAGGTCTTTCAAGTTGGTGGATTATTATTTTTGTCCATTCTCTTCCTGTCCCCCACAGTTGATGTCTTATCTTTATCCCCAGAAAGCTCTGATGAAAACAAAAATTCATATAAGACAGTCCTGATACTGGAAAAAGCTGGAGGGCTGGTTGGAGAGACAGGCCATGGACATCAAGTCAGGTTCTATTAATACGGCTGTCACCCCCTGCCAAGTCTCAGCCTGTACCCCTGAACTTTTCAGAATACTATGTTTCTGGTCTGATCATGAGCATCGGCAATAATTCATCATTTTAAAAGTCATAATGAAATATTCTGTCTTTGTATCACTTTTTACAAGCCTAAGATTTCCCTTTTCTTCAGATAGGTGAAAATGGTGATCCCAAAGCCTTCTTAATAGAGATTTCCTGGACAGAAACATATCCCCAAACACCTCCAATTATATCTATGAACGCTTTTTTTAACAACACCATGTGAGTAGTGTTCCGTTTTCATTGTTTTTTTGTAATGCTGTCTCTTCCTTTTCTCTCAGCAATATGTTTCTTGTGCGTTTTAGATCATCGGCTGTAAAGCAGAGCATATTAGCCAAGTTACAGGAAGCAGTGGAGGTCAATCTTGGGACCGCCATGACCTACACATTGTTTGAATATGCCAAGGACAATAAGGAGCAGTTCATGGAGAATCACCAGCCCGTGAATTCTACGGTAAGCTCGTGCTTCGTTTTGGTTTCACTTTGCTACTACTTCAGCTTTGCTAATTTTTTTTTTTCTTTAATTGGAAGGAGATATTGTGTTAGATTGAAAATGAGTTAGGGGCGCCGCGCGTGGCTTAGCTAACTGCCTGCCTTCAACTCAGGTCATGATCCCAGGGTCCTTGGACGGAGCACCCCCATCGGGCTCCCTGCTCAGTGGGGACTCTGCCTCTCCCTCTGCCTCTCCCCCAGCTCTTGCTCTCTCTTGCTCTCTCAAATAAATAAAATCTTTAAAAAAATAAATAAAATAAGTTGTATCTGAGTTAAATTAAGAATAGTAAATTTTAGGTTTTTTAGTGTCTATTTAATTTTAAAAATGAAATCATATCCTTTAGATCTTATCCTTCATATAAGACTAGAATACTCATGTGCCCACCAAAAACTGAGGTGGTGTTGAACCAAATATTTGTTTAAATGTATTTAATGTCTTCATAAAGCTCAGATTGAGGATTTCTGATGTGGTGCTAAAATACATTTGAAATTACTTTCTTCATGAGCCTTCTTTAGTTGTCAATAGTCTTGCCCCAGTTCACTTTGAACGTGATGCAAGCTTGAAGAGACTTTATTAATAGGAAAAAAAAAAATTTATTTCTAAAAGTATTTTAGGAAATCATCACCTCTTATGACCGCAGGCATCTCTTTTTAGAGCTGCACCCAGTCATGTGCTAAAAGACTTTCCGTGGTCACAGTCTGTTGAGTTCTGTGAACCAGGCTGGTGGCTTTCTGAGAGCAGCTGCTCTGTTGTCTTCTACTTGAACATGTCTGCCTTCTACGTTCCCAACAGAACACAGAAGAACACTGAGGGCGGCTGTCTAGCGATAGAAGGTGGTAGCAGAGCTGGTGGGCTATGGGCCACACCAGGTGGCCCTGAAATCCTCACTGCACCTCTCACCATGTGACTTTTTTTGATGGGGGAAAGGGGACCAATGTCTTAATCTCACTGTGCTCAGTTTCTTCTTTTGTAAAACAGGGATTATAATAGTATCTACCTCATAAGATTGTAGTAAGGATCAAATGAGTAATATATGGACAACATTTATAGCAATGCTTGGCATCTAGTAAGCATTTTAAATTTTGCCTATCACACTCTGATTACATGAATCCAAATTAAAATATTTTTTTGAAGATTTTATTTATTTATTGTGAGAGAGAGCAGGGGGGAGGAGCAGAGGGAGAGGGAGAGAAAATCTCAAGCAGACTCTGTGCTGAGCACGGAGCCCAATGCAGGGCTCAGTCTCACAACCCTGGGATCATGACCTGAGCCAAAATCAGCAGTTAGACACTTAACTGACTGAGCCACCCAGCACCCTTAAAATATTTTTCTTCATTCATGAAGATTTTCTTCATTTCTTCAGGGAATCAGGGTTTTCCAGGTAGGCATGTGTGATTTTTCTAAAGACATATTTAAATTTCCAAATCAAGCAGATTACCTGAATTATAAAACTACCTTAGAAGTTCAGAGCTTCATCATAATGTTGGTATCACGTCTTCTTTTTCAGAGACCTGGTTATAACAATGGAACTAACATTATGTAAGTCCCTCTATGGGAACTTTTAGAAGAATGAAAGCAATGTGCTAATGGCACCTGATCTAATAAATGGATAGTATAATATAGGATTCTTTTACTTCACAGATCTAAAAATCGTCAACTCGTTTGAGGATGTGGCCATATTTAGTGTAACTCAATAAGTTTTCAGGCATTAGTGTAGGAATTATTTGTTTTTTTCTAGATACCCATAAGCAGTATCATCTCCGTTGAAACTCCTAATACAGCCCCATCGAGTAAGAAAAAAGAAAAAAAAGAACAGCTTTCAAAAGCACAGAAACGTAAGCTGGCAGATAAAACAGGTTTGTGTTTTGTTGTTTTTTTTTTTATAACGCAGACAAATGGGTTGCTTTTTAGTGTGGTATGAGTGCTTAATAAGGATATTTCGATTTAGAAGAGTAGTTCTCTCTTCTTCATCCTTGGAACATTTGGATCGGACACTGTCTTGGGTCACAGATCTATATTGAAAATATTTACTACTTGACCACAAGCGATCGCTGTTTGAGGGGAAGGTAAGTAAGTGGCAAAATGGCTGTAAATGAGTCTCGAGGTTGAGAAACAGGGTAGCATACAAAAGTGTATCCTACCTGTACCCTTTCTGACCTGTTTGGGATTTTCCTCTTTGTTTACCTCTCTGGCAGATATGTGTATTACTAAATATTTTTTGAACTATAGCTTTCGTTTGAGATGAAGTCTGGTATGCCATTAGATCTTAGCACAATAAATAATGTAATGTTTTTACCTGTAGTTGATTTATTTATACAATTGGAATAAGATTTAAGAATAGAATTTCTGTGTCTCCTAAACCAGAGTCATCTTATGGACCTTTAGGAGAGAATTTATAATTCTCATATCACCAGTAATATCTGATCTCTTTATTTAACCTGAAAATTTGCAAATTGGTATCAGTCTGTAAACTTTTTTTCCAGTTAAGGAAATGTATATATTTATATACATATACACAAGTGTGTCCACGTATACTACGTCTGTACGTGTGTGTGTTGGTGTAAGGTTACAAGCTGCCCTTTCTCGAAAAGAACTGACCCTTTTACTTTGGTGAGGAAGTTTAAAGTAATGCCCTTTTATAAAGGGATGGCAGGTTTTTTTGCTTATGTTTAACGTCCTGTGTGGCAGAATGAAAAGATTGCAACCCTTTGTTGGCCCTCAAAATACATTTTGAAGTCACAATAGTTTGTGAAATAACAAATCTGGGAATCCATTATACCTAATATTAAAGCATGAACAACCGAAGCAGTGAATTATTAGTCATTACAATCTGTTTTCTAGAATTTTGGTTAATGTCTTTTTTAATGCTGTAGCGTCTCTGTCAGTTCATTACCTGTTGCTTTCATACATAATGACCTATGATCATTCCCTTTCATTATTGTTTCCCCACCTCCATCTTTTTGATGATGCCCACCTAAGAGGCACTATCTTTCTGTACTTACGGTATAGGAATTTGTGACTTGGAGCTTGCATTCTAAATAAAACTTTAAAAGGACCGGGAGTAAGTTTTAGTTAACAAAATTGGTGATCTGCCCCCACACCCCTGACAACCAATAAACAGTGGGATAAGATTCTTATTGGCCTAAAGGAGAAAAGAACCATTAGCATCTAAGATTGAGGTCCAGTAATGCTGCCTCTGTCCTGTAAGTACCATGAGGTTGGTTTCTGTTTCCCTTGTGTAAAATTAATGTATTGGTTTTAAATGCAGATTTTGATGATTTCATAAAACGAGATGTATAGAGCTATATCAAGCATAAAGGAAATCACACCTTTTTATACTAAAACACTTACATTTAGTAAACTGTTCTTCAAGTTTGAATATTCTATTAAAAGAATGAAGTTGCTTTGTAAACTATAATTTTTTATATAAAGTTTCGGCTTGTTTTCAAGCACTCCCAACAGATTAAAGACCTGTCAGATTAAACAATGTTAGGCTAAATAATGAATATTTTATCAGACCACAAAAGTTAATAAATAAGTTGACCAGGCCTCCTCTGAGTTTCGAGACCAGACATTGATTTATAAGGACTCTTGTCTTGAGCCTAGCTTCGTAGTTTAAAAACCCTCATGAAGCAGTAAAGTAGCACAGCGTCTCACTTAAAAAAGCCGTGACCTTATAAAAAGGGGTAGAATTGTACAAGTGCATGAAACTAAGAAATTGATTAGTTCCTCTTCCTGGCGTTTCCAACTCACCTCCATGTTTTTGTCTTAATATCATGGTTTTGTCTTGAATGGAAATAGGGTAAATGTGAAAGGGAGCGTGTCTGAGTTACTTTGCAAGTATCCCGAGGAGAACAGTGCTTTCAATTCACAATGATGATAAACTGGTTTTCCAGCTTAATAATACATGATTTAAAATTTTAATCTATTATTGTGTAGATCTATTATTCTGTATTTAATCTATTGTTGTGTAGAATGGTATGCAAAAGCTTATTGTTAGAGTATTAATTGCTTTAAAAATTACTGCTTGGTCTTACAAAGTTACTGTTTTTATCCTCTAGATCACAAAGGAGAACTGCCTCGAGGATGGAACTGGGTTGATGTGGTGAAGGTAATATAATACTTATATTCTGGGCTTCAAAACATTGTTATCAATCTGCCATCAAATAATGAAATTTATATCTTCATTTTTTCCCCCCCTCAACCTTTGAATTTTACTGGAATGGCTGTTTCCCTTTTTGCTTCAGCATGTAAGTATTTTTGAAATATCTTTCACATTCGTTTCTTTCCTACACCTTCAGTTTTAGATTTCCTTTATTTAAATAATGGAAAATCTGTAGAACTAAGCTATAAGTATCATGAAGTATGACTGCTTACGTAAGTACATCTGAAGAAGGAACATGCCTAGCTATGACTCTGGATTAGCGGTAGTGTGGAAACAAGAAACAAGGCATGGAAAGGAATGCTTTGATTTCTTAGTAGAAATTCATATATATGTTTTAAGGGCAAACCCTAGATGGAGTTTCCCATCATTGTCAAGAAGGATTTTCTGTTTTTCTTATTTAAAATTGTTTACTTTTCACCTTGAAGTTTTTTGCCACCTTCTCTCAATATTTTTCTTATTGGTAGCTTCCAGTATATTAAAGTGATGCTTACTTAATCCTTTTTCTTTTTTTTTTTTTTAAGATTTTATTTATTTGACAGGGAGAGACACAGCGAGATAGGGAGCACAAGCAGGGGGAGTGGGAGAGGGAGAAGCAGGCTTCCCGCTGAGCAGGGAGCCCGATGCGGGTCTCGATCCAGGACCCTGGGATCATGACCTGAGCCAAAGGCAGACGCTTAATGACTGAGCCACCCAGGCGCCCCTAGTTAATCCTCTTTGTAGGACTTCATGAGATGAGTTTTGCATGCCAATTAGTGCCACTACTGCTGTGAGAAGTAATGAATATGATCCAAGGGTAGTTAAAGATTAGAATTTTAGTGGGGACCTACAAATACAGGTGATTTATAAACAGTATATTCTTAGAGTTCGAGTCAGCAGTTTGGGCCATGGGGTACCTTTGCTATAGAGACTGTTTAAAATAATCTTTGTGCCTAATACAGAAATATTACCTGGGAGTAGGTGAGCTGCGATCGGAAGAAAGCAGCAGTATTTCTCGTCCGCTTCCTGGGCAAGGGGCTGAGCGCACATAAGATGTCTGTGTGGGTGCGGCTTCTCCCATGTTCTCTCATTTAGCCACGCCCCCCTCCACTGATGCCTGATGGATACTCCGTGTTGTCCTAGGTGTGCTTGTATGTACCTCACCAGCCAAGTCGTTTCCCTCCTTAGAATGCTTCAGGCTTCAGAATGAGAGTGCATCCTTCCCAGACAGTAGCCGTCAGCAGAAATTGGGCTCAGAAAGTAATCCGATTAATCCAAAGGTGGTAGTTAGCTCCTCCTTGCCTAGCTCCAGAAATTTAGTTTTCTGCTTGTTTTTCAGAGTCCTTGTTAATATAAATTAGAATTTCAACACATATAAAGGAAATGAAGATTGAAATAATCCAGTAATCTTGGGAGATAGGCGAAGGTATTTTTAGGAGGGAGGTTAGCACGTAGGCGGGTCTGGACTCAGAATCTGTTATCCGAAGCTAGTAGTTTCCAAATATGATCTTGGGATCCCTGGGAGGTCCTGGAGGCCTCTGGGCCTCTGCAAGGTCAAAACTGTTTACATCCTAATATTAAGGTGTTGTTTGCCTTTTTTCCTCATTCTCTCACAAGTGGACAGTGGTGTTTACCAGGGGCTCCATGAAGTATAATGATGCCATCACTAATACTCTTCTCTTAGAGCACTAATAGAATGTGTGCTTTTGTATTCTTGTGTTTTCCAGAATTTTCTAAGGTGGTGAGTAGGTTTAGAATCTAAGTATGTGCATTTTTATATTAACTCAGTTTGTTGGGGCACCTGGGTGGCTCAGTCGGCTGAGCATCTGCCTTCGGCTCAGATCATGATCCCGGGGTCCCGGGATCGAGCCCTGCATCGGGCTCCTTGCTCTGCAGGAAGCCTGCTTCTCCCTCTCCTCCCTGCTTGTGCTCTCTCACTGTCTCTCCTTCTCTCTCTCAAATAAATAAACAAAATCTTCAAAAAAACAAACAAAAACTCAGTTTGTTCTTAGTACTCGTACTGTGTTTCTGTTCATGGTTTTCTGTTTTACCTGCCTTACTGTGGAAGCAGATTTGTGAAAACCCAGCTGTCTTCTGTTGAGCTCAGGAATAAAGAAATTCACAAAAATGTAAAACAACACTATTCTTCGCATTAAGTTTTATTTGTTTTAGAAGACACAGCTTTTCATTTAAGAAATGTTATTCGGTGATCATGGAATGAGTCTGTTGTTATTTTTACATGAACTCAATTCCTCAGTTTTAATTTCAAACACTGTAGGTTTAATATACATTTAAAAGAAAGCTCCTTTAAGATCCTCAAAGTGGGAAGAGGAGCTGGGGCCAGAATGTTTGAGAACTGCTACCCTTAACAGTTTCTGCTTTTCACAGCTTCCTACATTCTCTGGGGTTCTCAGGGTTTGGGTTCATTGGGGATTTCTTGATGGCTGGGTCTTTATTCTGGTCAGAATTGTCTGTGTATTCTTTGGGAACTCCTCCCCTTCCCCCGCATTTGCTAAATTCTATAGATTTTTATCAGAAAAGACTTGCAATTTAAGATTTTTATCATATTTTTATTTTATTTTTTTAAAGATTTTATTTATTTATTTGACAGAGAGAGGGAACACAAGCAGGGGGAGTGGGGGAGGGAAAAGCAGGCTTCCCGCGGAGCAGGGAGCCCGATGCGGGGCTCGATCCCAGGACCCTGGGATCATGACCTGAGCCGAAGGCAGACGCTTAAAGACTGACCCACCCAGGCGCCCCTTTATTGTATTTTTAAAACTGTACTTAATTTATGTGGTGTTTTTTTTACCACAGTATTTAAAATTTTTGAAGTCTTTATTGTGAAAATGATAGAAGAACGTCATTCATTTTATAAGTGGCACCTTTTGTATGTTCTTGGTTCCAGTTTATTTCTTGGAAAGCTTCAAGGGATTTTTTTCCCCCCTTGCTCTATTGAGGTTGTATTTTTAAAGAATTGTGTTTAAAGTAGCTGAGCCTGAAGTTGAAAAGTAGTTAAATACGTTGAACGCTGTAGCTGGTATTAAGTTACATGAACCTTGTTGTCTGTTGTTCTATCAACTATAAATATTTATTTCTCGTAGTAAGTGAAAACAGTGAACTCAAGTAATATGATAGCTTAATCTTGTTGATGATGTCCTTTTTTGTCTTTTATAGTTAAGCAAAACTGGCTCTAAAGATGATGAATAGTACTTGGAATTGAAGACAAGGGAAGAACATCCTTTAAGAAGTAAACTGGGTTCAAAATCCTTCATTACTCTTTTCTGGTATTGAGGTGGCTTTTTATAAAACAGAATTTTTTTGTATGTTTCTTATGTAAAAAACGTTTTAAGCTGAAAGTTCATGAAGAGATCTGGTTGTATTAAATTATTTTCACAAACTTGCCTTAATAAAAGGTGAAATGTTACTGTTTAGTATACTTTATGAAGATGGTTGAGCTTTGTAAATGGACAAAATGGGAAATAATAAATAATCAATGTGAATTTATATGCTCTTATTCTAGTGGATGTGATATTTTTTAAAGGAGTAGGAAGCCCTTTTGAAACTCTCACCCCAGTGGATCAGAATACTGAGTACACAGTTACTCTGCGGCATGATCCATATTAATAGACTTCTCGTCTTAATAAAGTCTTCATCTCTTCTTTCTCTTAATTAGTGAAGCATAAATTGCTCCAGAGAAATTTAAATACTAATATTTGAACTTTTACATAATATTCTTTGTAGTTCCTTTTTATTTTTCGAGGGTGAACTGCTTCTTTTTAGTAAATAACTATCTGTTCATCCTGTTCCTTTGGGTCATGATATTTGCCCGTGAGAGTTTTCAGCCATATGTGGAATAGGAGAATATAAAAATAAATCTGCCAAATGCATTCAAAAGCATTTGAATAGAAGTGCTGATTCCCACTGAAAACATTTCTCTTTGCTGCATATACCAAGATGGGAGTAAAAGATGCCTTAATATTTAATTTTTGTATTGTTGGAGACAGTGGTTTTAATAAATTCCTGTTTATCTGCTACTGTGTGGTTTTGGTTGTCTGGTAACAGGTCTCCTAAATGGTTTAACATAAAACCACCTCTCAAGTCTTGTTTCTTTTCAAGTATCCACGTGGGTTTCTCAGCCTGAGCATCTTCCTAGTTATAGACATAGAAGTGTTTCAAATGCTGAATCATAGTACAGGCTTGATTATTTTTTTTAATCACGAGTAGGGTACCCTATTACTGTCGTGTAACCAGGAAGTTACTGATGTGTCTGTGTGATTCCCAGTGACTGCATTTGCTTCCCGGCTGGAAAACCCTAGAAAAACCTTCTAGAAATAAATATTTCTAGAAGGGGAGGCTGTGTTCCTCCAATTACACCTGTGCAGCTCGGGTCTGAGTTTTTAAAGAGTAATGAACTTGTAGAGACACGTCCTTAGCATACGAGCAGTTTAAATTACGTCCGTGGCTTTTACTGGGCTAACGTTAGGCTCGGTTAAATCGTGTGAGTTACACAGTAAATACAATTATGGTGAAGAAGTGTAATCTGATTTTCAGAAGCTGAATCACATTTGATATCTTGAACTAATAGAACAAAAGCATTAAAATTCAAGACCACCGGAATATGGCCAACTTTTGTTCTGGGGGTTGTGTGTACATGGTTTTTGTTGTGTTGATTTGTTTGCTTGTTTTTAAAGAAACTGAAACTACGACATCTGCTCGTGGAACAAACCGTGTTTTGCTCTGAAGATTCTGAAATTGTTCAGGCTTCTTGTGGTTCAGAGATGACAAAGAATAATGCTAGTTAAATGCCAATGAGCTATTTTTACTCTTTTTATATGAAATGTACAAATTTAGGGGGTGATGGTGGCAGGTGGTGCCTCTGACCACCTTCTGGGAAACACTGATGAAACATTCTCATCTGTATTGCCATCATCTGTTCAGCACTCTGAGTGTATTTTCTCAAAGTCCGTCTACCTGAAATTGTATGGAATGACATCATTAATAAGCAATAAAACCAGAATTACACACAGTGCTTTTCTCTGTGTTTTATTTCAAGTCGATGGAGAGAGAATTGTTGATTTCACAAATTTGCACAGACTTACCGTGTAAGATGTACCCTCCTACGAGAAACTGTTTAAAATGTTGAATTGAGAAAAAATTGTTTAATGAGCTGACAAGAAGGTAAAGGATACCCAGAGTCTAAAAAAACAATTTTAATATTTTATTTATTTATTATTTGAGAGAGAGAGTGAAAGAGAGAGAGTACCAGCACAAGCTGGGGGAGGCAGAGGGAGAAGCAGACTCCCCGCTGAGCAGGGAGCCCGATGGAGGGCTCCATCCCAGGACCCTGGGATCCTGACCTGAGCCGAAGGCAGACGCTGAACAGACTGGGCCACCCAGGCATCCCCCAGAGCCTAAAACATTTAAACAAAAGTTGGAAGCTTGAGGTTAAGGACAGCTTCAGTTTTCACAGCGTCAGGGGCCCAGAAGACAGATGAGGTCTGGGATCAACCCAGGTTAAGGAGTCACACACAGGTACACACAGCATGCGTGAGGCTGAGACCTATCCCCCCGGGGGGACCCTGAGGAAAAATTCCTGTCTTGAACTTTGGTTCTCCATGGAAGGGTAAAATGTAAACAGATGGACATGGACTCTCCTGATGACTTACAACAGGGTTCCTCACACTTGGATTTCAGCCCAAATTTTTCCCCATATGAGTGATCTTAAAAAACAACTCCTCAAGCCAGGATTTTAGTTTAAAGTGGTACCATCTGGGCACCTGGCTGGCTCAGTCGGTAGAGCAGGTGACTCCTGATCTCAGGGATTGTGAATTAAACTCCCAGGTTGGGTGTACAGAGTATTTTAAAAATAAAATAAGAATTAAAAAGTGGTGCCAACCGGGTAGAGCCTCTGGGCAACTAGTAGAAATGACCACATATTGACCCTGGAAGAACCCACCTTCAAGCCAGACCTCCAAAGAAAGCCCCACAGTAGAGTGCTCGGAATGCGCTCTCACGGTCAAAGCCACGGTCCATGGAAGCGGGACATTGTGACAGTCTCCTACAGGGAAGCTGAGGGGAAGGAGCACTTCAAGGATGTATTCTTACAACACAGACTCTTAGATGTTAAGAGGAATTGAGTAAGGAACAAGAAACTATTAAGACGCATCAAGCAGATTTGGAAAAGAACCAAATAGAACTTCTCGAAAAGTAAAATAACTGGAATTAAAGTTACAGATGAAGACGTGTGCTTTGGCAAATCTGAAGTATAAATATCCTGTGGAATGAAGGCGGAACTAAATTTGCACTTTGGGATTTTCTCTTTTCAATTGTAACCTTAGAATCTTTCTTTCTTTTTTTTTAGATTTTTTATTTTATTAGAGAGAGCGCGCACGTGAGGGGCCGAGGGAGAGAGAGAGGCCAACTCCCCGCTGAGCAGGGAGCCCAATGTGGGGCTCGATCCCAGGACCCTGGGATCATGACCTGAGCTAAAGGCAGATGCTCAACCCACCAAGACACCCAGGCACCCCAATCTTGGAATCTTTCTGCATTATTTCTTCACAGGCCCCACCATTTTAGGTCAGCTGGGTGATTTGAGCTTTCCAAAAGTTCTGCTTGATAATTGCACGTGTACCTTCCAGGACCTTGTTTCAGAAGAGACCAGTTAAGGACAAGGATTTGGCCAATGTTTCCAGAGGTTGTCCGTGATAACTTTAAAAAGAATAAATTTAGAAATCATGCTCTGTAATAAGAGTTTTGTCACTGGATAGTCCACAGAATGAAAACAGAACAAAAGGCATTATCTGGTAGGAATTATCTGGTAATCTATGATTCTAAATTTCAGTGTTTCCATTATGTGACAAAATAATCAGGAATTGATCAATGATCTGAAGTGTTTTTCTGTGTGTGATCCATTAATGAAGAAACTCATTGAAGGTCTTCACCAGCAATTTTCCAATGGAATGGAAGAGAACAGAATTCAACAGAAAATACCAGTGTATATCACATGTTGTAAGGGTCTTTGAGTGCGTGTGACTGTTGTTTTGGTTTGGGGTGTGTATGTGCACCTACTGTATAAAATTTATTTCTTAAAGTACATCACAGTGAAAAAGTTTTAAAGGCACTGATCAGAGCATACAAAATGTGGGACAAATTTTATATGTAAAGATTTCATTTTTAAAAGCACAAAATGGGGGCGCCTGGGTGGCTCAGTCTGTTCAGCGTCTGCCTTCGGCTCAGATCATGGTCCCAGGGTCCTGGGATCGAGCCCCGCATCGGGCTCCCTGCTCTGAGGAGAGTCTGCCTCTCTCTCTCCCTCTGCCCCTCCCCATGCTTGTGCTCTCTCTCATGCACTCTCTCTCTGTGTCTAATAAATAAATAAATAAAATTTAAAAATATGCCTCTCAACGTGCTAAACACATTGATTTTGCATTATTTAAAAAAAAAAAAAGACCAATGAAGTAAAGCTGCATTGCGTAGTATAATGGGAGAGGAGCAAAATGTTAATTTAGGGTAGGATCTTTGAATGACTTTGTAAATTTATAATAATGAAAATTCTTGCATGACAGCGTTGTTTTTTTGTTTTTAGATAATAGTAATGTATCAATGCTGCTTTCTTAGTTTTCACAAATGTATTATAATAAAGTTAAGATGTTACCAGTAGGGGAAACTGGGCGAGAGGTATGTAGGACTTACCTATAATATCAGCACATTTTTTTTAAAGTCTAAAATTAGTTTCAGATTCAAAAATATATTTATTATGGTGCGTGCCGGTCCCTCCAACCCTGAGAGCGTTGTAACAGCTTCCCCGCCTGGGTGGCCCAGTTGGTTAAATGTCTGCCTTTGGCTCGGGTCATGATCTCAAGGTCCTGGGATCGAGTCCCACATCGGTCTCTCTGCTCCGTGGGGAGTCTGCTTCTCCTTCTCACTCTCCCTCTGGGTTCTCCCTCCCTCTCTCTCTCTCTCTCTCAAATAAATAAGTAAATAAATAAAGTCTTTAAAAAAATTTTTTTTGAAAATTTTTAATAATTTTTTTAAAACTCTGCGTCCAGGTGACACACAATGTGACATTCTTTTCAGGCAGTCAGCGTGGTGATCCTCCTGCGTGCCGTGCGGGCTCACCACAATGACACCTGCCGTCAGCAGGACAGCTTTTGAACTGAGCACCTTGCATGAGGAACTGCAAGTGCTAATGCCTGAATCAATGGTAAATAGCTTTAACAGTTTTAGCTTCTTACTCATAAGAACCCAACGTAAGAAAATGCGTCCTATTCTCCCACCATTTCTCGAGGAAGAAACGTTTTCTTCCTGGGCTTCCTGTATAAATCTAGTCACTAAAATAAATTGTTGTCATGGGCTGATCGTGGTAAGAAAACAGATGGGAAACACCGGCACCCTCGCCCGTTCTCCCCTATTTCGGCTGCCGGCACCTGGGAAGTTGGAAGTAACCTCGCGTGTCCTTCTGTGGCCTTCCGGAGCATTTCTTTCCCGTGGCTCCCACAAAGCTTTGGCCTTTGGGGACACTATTCTCGGTATTTTAGGCAACAAGCCATCTCCGTGTCCAGTTCTGTCCTTTCGTTAACAACAGATAACGGAATTTGGAAAAGGAAACTTCACACAGGGGGAAAAATGCACATGAAAACATTTTTTGCTTCGTAATTAAGTGGCTAGAAATTAACCTTGAACATCGTCCTATGATGATAGTTTTTCAAGTACAGAAAGGTGAGGAGAGAGGTTTGCTTTTAATGCGTGGAATTGCATGCAAGGTGAGACTCCGTGTTTCTCCCAAGGGCAGTGCTGTTCTGAGTCACTTGACAACCCACCCCGTTTGTGAAGGAAAATTCTCAGGCTTGGACTCCGGGTCCTGGGAGATGTGAATCCCTCTGAGGTTTCAGTGGAAGCAAACACTTCATCAATTCCTACATTCTTTTCACGGTCTGTTTTGTATTCTTAAAAATCATACTAGTTGGGTGCCTGGGTGGCTCAGTCGGTTAAACATCTGCCTTCGGCTCAGGTCATGATCCCAGGGTCCTGGGATCGAGTCCCACATCGGGCTCCCTGCTCAGCGGGGAGTTTGCTTCTCCCTCTGGCCCTCCGCCCTCATTCTCTCTCTCTCAAATAAATAAATAAAGTAAAGTTACACTTTTTCCACTTCTACCCAATAATATGATATTTTTAAACACGAAAGTGCAAGAAATGAAATGCTGTTGAAACCTTTCTCCCCCTTTCCGTTTCTATGTCTCTGAAGATCACAAAATCTAGAATTTGTCAGGTTGCCATTTCACTTGCTGAATGCTGAATACACTGACTAAAATATTCCTTACCTTCCAAGGGCTGCTCAAAGATAAAAATTTAAATTGATGGGTGTTATTTAGAATCATGATAACTGAGAAATCACAGAGTTTGGTTATAAGAATGTCCATCTGCTAAAAGAAAAGTGTAACTCCCACTACATGCTGACAAATCCCATCTGTTAAGATTTTCCCTTAGTTTCTATATTTTTCTTTTGTATGTCAGTGTTTTAAAATTCTTTATTAATTTTTTATTTTTATCAAAGCCATACATATACTTCGAGAAGTCAACTAGTTCCACGAGGCTTTTAATGTAAAAGGTAATTCTCCCTGCCACACCCCTGCTATCCCAATTCCCACCCCCCATAAGTAACTGCTTTCAACAATTTTTAGCTTAAACTGGCCCACAGGACCCCGGTCGGTGGTCTCCTGCTATCTGTAACCTGGGCCCCAAGACTGTCTGCCATATTCCTGCCTTGGAGCCCCTGCTCTGGCCCTTGCCTCTGCCTGGGACTCTCTCCCTCAAATAGTTACATGGTTAACTCATTCACCTTCGGATCTGTGCTCCAAGTCTAGTTTTGTTTTTTGGTTTTTGGGGTTTTTTTTTGCTTTGAGTGAAGTAGAAAGCCCCTAGAGGGTTCCCCGCCCACACCGGCCACAGCCTTATTGAGATATAATTGACATATAACATTGTGGAAGTTTTTAGTGCACAACGTGATGATTTGAGACACTTATCTACTGCAAAATGATTACCACAATATGATCAGTTAACACCTCCACCAACTCACATCATTATTTGTGTGTGTGTGGTGGGAATATTTAGGATCTACTCACTTAACGACGTTCAAGTATATAATACAGTATTGTTAACCATAGTCACCAGGCTGTATATCAGATCCCCAGAACCTACTCATCGTATAGCTGGAAGTTTGTGCCCTTTGACCAGCAACTCCGCATCCCCCCACCCCCCACCCCCAGCCCCGGGCAACCACCCATCTGCTACTTTCTGTGAGGTCAGCTCTCTCAGAGTCTATATACAAGTGAGATCACACAGTATTTACTTCTCTTTGTCTGACTTTTGTCAGTTAGCACAATGCCCTCCGGGTCAATTCATGTTGTCCCAAGCAGCAGGATTTCCTTTTTCATGGCTGAATAGTATTCCATTGGGGCGAGGGTTTGGAGCAGAGGATTGGGGCGATCTGCCTTAGGGTTGAATGGTTTGTTCTGGCTTCTGGGTTGAGAATAGACTGAAGCAAGAGGGAAGGCGGGGAGACCAGTTTGGAAACTATCACAGAACTGTGGGTGGAAAAGGGTGGTGGCATGAACTAGGGGGGATGTGAGTGAGAAGTGGTCAGTTACTGGATATATACTGAAAGAACTGCTGCCCAGGATTTGCTGATAGATCGATGAAGGATGTGGGAGAGATAGACGTGCACCAAACATGAGTTCTCTAAGTTTTTGACCTGAGCAGTTGCAAAAAAATCCATTGATACAGATGTTAACTCTCCTTAAATTCTGTAAATTTAAGGTAATCTCAGTGATATTGCAACTGGATTTTTAAAAGAAAGAAACAAGCTTATTGTGAAGTCCTTACAGAAAACTAATATACAGGATAGTCAGAAGAAATACTGAAAAAGAAGGGTAATAAAGTGAGATTAGTTCTACCGGTTAGTAAAACATCTTTCAAGCAACAGGAATTAAAATGGTAAGGAACTGGCACCACCTGCTCCTGTCAGTGACATAAAACAGACCTACATGTGTAGAAGAAAAAGAATTCAATATATGACAGGTCTGTAGAAAATTTCTTCGGTAGATGGCAACTTCTTGAATGCATCATTTCAGGATGAGATGATGTTCCTTAAGTAGGGCACAAAACTCCAAAGTCATAAGAAAATGCTAAGTGTGATGACATAAAAGTGAAAATATTCTGCATGGAAAAAAATCCCATAAAGAAGATAACTAACTTTAGGGCACCTGGGTGGCTCAGTTGGTTAAGCATCTGCCCTCAGCTCAGGTCATGATCCCAGGGTCCTGGGATCGAGTCCCGCATCGGGCTCCCTGCTCAGTGGGGAGCCTGTTTCTCCCTCTCTTCCTCTGCAGCTCCCCCTGCTTGTGGTCAGTCTCTCTCTCTGACAAATACATAAGCCTTTTTTTTTTAAAAAGATAACTTTATCTTTCTTTTGAAAGAAAGTTTAATTTTCAAAAGAGATATTACTTTCAATATACATACATATGTATCAAAAGCTGTTAGAAGTTATCAAGAAGAAAAATAACAGAAAAACGAGCAAAGAATGTGACAGTTTGAGAAAAGGAACTATCAGTGACTGTGAAAAAGATATGAAGTCTAGAATAAGAGACATTAAAACTGCAGTGAGATTCTATTCTTCTATGAGGTTGGCAAAGAACAAAACGTTTGGTAACACCGTTTCTGAAGGTGTGAGGAAACAGGTTCTCTCTTCCAACCTTCTTCTGAGTAAACTGATACAACCTTTATGGAAGACAATTCAGCAGTATCTGTCAAAATCACAAAAGCCTTTGGTGCAGAAATTCCATTTCTAGAACGTGTTCCCACTCCTAGACTTGTCCATGTTTGAAGGGACCCATGTGCAGGGATAATGTCCTGTATTATTACTCGCCCCAGCCAGTATCAGTATCTTTAGATGTTCCCTGAGTGCGAGGCAGCGGGGTGGGTCTGGGCTCAGTCAGAGGCTGTGTGGGAAAGTGAAAAAAGCCTCTGTGTCGGAATCGGGCAGATGTGTTAGAATGTACACCCTTCAGGGAGTAAGTCGGAGGGGGAGACGAACCATGAGAGACGATGGACTCTGAAAAACAAACTGAGGGTTCTAGAGGGGAGGGGGTGGGGGGATGGGTTAGCCTGGTGATGGGTATTAAAGAGGGCACGTTCTGCGTGGAGCACTGGGTGTTATGCACAAACAGTGAATCATGGAACACTACATCAAAAACTAATGACATAATGTATGGTGATTAACATAAGAATAAAAAATTGTTAAAAATAAAAGAATGGGGGCGCCTGGGTGGCTCAGTCGTTAAGCGTCTGCCTTCGGCTCAGGTCGTGATCCCAGGGTCCTGGGATCGAGCCCCGCATCGGGCTCCCTGCTCCGCGGGAAGCCTGCTTCTCCCTCTCCCACTCCCCCTGCTTGTGTTCCCTCTCTCGCTGTGTCTCTCTCTGTCAAATAAATAAATAAAATCTTAAAAAATAAAATAAAATAAAATAAAATAAAAGAATGTACACCCTTCAGCGTTGTTTGTGTGAATTTAAGGAAATTCAACACGTAAGGACTGCTGTGCCCCCAGCAGAAGACTCCTGCAATGAAGGGCGCTGAGCCCTTGGCCCGGGTTCCTCAGCTACCGCACAACCCAGCATGGACCCAGGGGCCATCCAGCCCAGCGCATGGGACGTGGGCTCAGGGAAAGCTGAGCTGCTTCCATTTGCGGCTCTGAGAGGAACAAATGGTGTCACTGTGGCCCATTTCATTCAGTCTTAGTTACTTCCTGCAACAACAGAACATGGCAGGTTGATTAACTCTCTTGCATGGTCATCTCTTCCAGCGTGTTGTTACTTCTTGCCATCCTCTGTGAGGTTGGGGCTCTTCCCTTGGCAAGAATGACAGTACCTTGAGGGGTGCCTGGGTGGCTCAGTCAGTGAAGCATCTGACTGTTGATTTCAGCTCAGGTCATGATCTCAGGGTCGTGAGATCGAGCCCCATGTAGGGCTCATTGCTCAGTGCGGAGTCTGCTCGAGATTCTCTCTCCCTCTCCCTCTGCCCCTCCCCCCACTGCACTCTCTAAATAAAAAAAAATATTTTTTAAAAAGAATAGTAGTACCTTGAATCACCAGGTCGTTAGGAAATGCTATAATGGGTACAGAGCAGGAAGTAAGTGGTAGTGACTATTTTTTTAAAGATTTTATTTATTTATTTGAGAAAGAGAATGAAAGAGAAAGAGCATGAGAGGGGGGAGGGTCAGAGGGAGAAGCAGACTCCCCGCTGAGCAGGGAGCCCGATGTGGGACTCGATCCTGGGACTCCAGGATCATGACCTGAGCCGAAGGCAGTTGCTCAACCAACTGGGCCACCCAGGCGCCCAGTAGTGACTATTTTTTTAATAAATTTCTTTGTCACCTTTGTTCCTCAAATCAGATGTCCCTGAATATCAAACAGCAACTGCTTTTTAGTTTATAATCCTGGCTATCTATCATTCCACTGTAAATAACTAGAGAAAAATACATTTTCTAAACCTGTGTTTTTCAAACTGGTTCGTAACCTATTAGTGGATATAAATTCAATTTAGTGGGCTTTTAGTGACATTTTTGAAAAAATGAACAGAGTAGAATAAGAGATCAGAATACAATATAAGTTCCAGAGTAGATACCATCCTGTGAAACATTTTCAGCTTGTTTGTTAGAACCAGTGTGTTTACATACGCAGGTGAGGTATCAAAGGGACTGTGTGTTCTTTTTTTTTTTTTTTTAGAAAATTGAAAACTCCTTTTCTAAATTCTAAACTGCTGCTTGGCTTGAACATTTGTGAGGGTTTCAGTGGAATCGGATCAAATGATCTTGTGTGTAACCAGAACAAGCCCTTCGATGGGACCAAAGATGCCAGGAAGTCGGTAGGAGTGAATTCTACAAGCCAGTCAACCAGAGAGCGTCCAGAACGGATTGTCCCTGACACCAGCCCATCTAACAGAGCCCTCCGGAGTTCACTTGGAGAGACTGCAAGAAACAAAATCTACACATTTATCGTCAGCAAATGAATTCTTGCTTTAAAAATTTTAGTTTTCTTCTAATTTAGAACAGAATCATGCATTTTCCTTAAACCTCCCATTTTTTTTTTATAAGCTGCAGAACTAGTTTATTTCCCACCTGAGTTGTACCTGTGAGTCATGCTAACACATTATGCTTTATGGCAAGACTTCTACTTTACTACTGTGCTGAGTCAGTGATTTAAAACGGAAAAATACTCGAATTTTGACACCCACGTTGTGATTCTTTCAGCACAAGGAGAATATCCCTCTGAAGTGATTGATAATTAGCTTAAAAGTTCTTTCTCCATCTTTCTCCACTTCGTCCTTACCTAAGTTCCCTTTTCCATATTCAGTGACTCTATTTATTCTTGAAAGAAATGCTGAGTGACAGTGTCTTTTTTAATTTTTTTATTGTTATGTTAATCACCATACATTACATCATTAGTTTTTGATGTAGTGTTCCATGATTCATTGTTTGTTCATAACACCCAGTGCTCCGTGCAGAACGTGCCCTCCTCAATACTCATCACCAGGCTGACCCATCCCCCCACCCCCTCCCCTCTAGAACCCTCAGTTTGTTTTTCAGAGTCCATCATCTCTCATGGTTCGTCTCCCCCTCTGACATACTCCCCTTTTCTTCCTTGAGTGACAGTGTCTTAGTAGGAAAGACCTGTCAGGTGTCTCCACGTAGACGGTGGGCCCGGGTCTGGCTGCAAAGCACTTGAACCTGTGTCAGCATCTGGCCCCACAGACTTCCGCCCGCCCCTTCCTGAGGCCACTGGGCCAAGTCACCTTCCCTAGCAATTTCCTTACCGCTCTCCCTGGTGAGTACTCTACTTTTCTTCTTTTTAAAAAATTATTAGAGCTTTAAAAAAATGTTTATTGAGATATAATTGACATATAACATTGCACAGGTTTTAAAGTGCCGATTTGACAAATTTATATACGGGAATGATTACCACCGTCGTGTCAGCCAACACTTCCATCATTGCCATACAATTACCGTTTCTCTCTCTCTCTTTCTAAGATTTTATTTACTTGAGAGAGAGAGAGAGCCAGAGAGCACAAGCAGGGGGAAGGGCAGAGGGAGAAGCAGACTCCCCAGTAAGCAGGGAGCCGGATGCAGGTCTCAATCCCAGGACCCCGGGATCATGACCTGGGCCTAAGGCAGACGCTTAACTGACTGAGCCACCCAGGCGCCCCTATCACTTCTTTTTTTGTAGTGAGAACAATTAAGGTCTAGTCTCTTATTAGCAGTTTTGAAGTATAGAATGCAGTATGGTTGACTATAATCACTGTGCCGTGTGTTAGATTTCCAAAACGCATTCATTTTCTGGTTGCAAGTTTGCACCCTTTAACAGCATCTCCCCATTTCCCCCAGCCCCTGGTAACCACCGCTCTACTCTGTTTCTACCAGTTTGGCATTTTTTAATTTTTTTAAATTTTATTTTTATTTATTTATTTGACAGAGACATAGTGAGAGAGGGAACACAAGCAGGGGGAGTGGGAGAGAGAGAAGCAGACTCCCCACTGAGCAGGGAGCCCAATGTGGGGCTCGATCCCAGGACCCTGGGATCATGACCTGAGCCGAAGGCAGGCACTTAACGACTGAGCCACCCAGGTGCCCCTGGCTTTTTTTAGACTCCATATGTAAGTAATATCATACACTATTTGTTTTTCTCTGTCTGGCTTATCTCACTAAGCATAATGTCCTCAATATCCGTTCATGTTGTCACAATGGCAAGATAGGATCTCTCTCTTTCTCATGGCTGAATAATATTCATATATATATATATATATATATGCACCCCCCCCACACACCATCTTCTTTATCCACTTACCCATTGACAGACGTTTATGTTGTTTCCATATCCTGGCTATTGTGAATAATGCTCCAATAGACATGGGAGGACAGGTACCCGATCCTTGACATCCTATTTGAATTTCCTTTGGATACACCCCCAGAAGTGGGATTGCTGGATCTTATGGTAGTTTAATTTTTTAATTTCTGAGGAACTTTTGTACTGTTTCCTACAGCGGCTCCGCCAATGGACATTCTCACCCACAGTGCACAGGCTTCCCTTTCCCACACCCTTGATGACTCTTATCTCTTGTCTCCTGGATGAAAGCCAGGCTCATGGGGGAGAGGTGATAGCTCCGTGTTGTTTTAACTTGCATTTCCCTGATAAGGAGTGATCTTGAGCACTTTTCATGTACCTGCTGGCCATCTGGGTGTCTCTTTGGAGTACTACACTTTTTGGATCTTCCTTCATTAACTCGACAGAACTTGGTAGCTGCAAGGATTTCTAATTTCTATCAGGAAGAGGCAATTTGTTGGCACTTAGGGGAAAGATCCTGGTGAACCTTCATTAGCTGAAACCGTGGAGCCCTGCCGTAGACAGCCTAAGTGAGACCACCAGAGTGAGAACTGCATTTCCCACCTCCCTGCTGGTGTTCCTCTCTCCTGTTCTCCGCTCTTCTGTTCCACAGACACGGAGTCCACATGCTGTCGTGAAATCCCAAGGTGGCCGCTTCCTGGCCCCAACCTCTTCCCCAGTGGCCCTCTCGATCATATCCAAGTTCCATGTCCCCTGCCCCCATGAAAATTCATGTTCAGGCCTCTGATTAAATGCCTCTCTTCAGGGGCGCCTGGGTGGCTCAGTCGGTTAAGCGTCTGCCTTCAGCTCAGGTCACGATCCCAGGGTCCTGGGATCGAGCCCCATGTCTGGCTTTCTGCTCAGTGGGGAGCCGGCTTCTCCCTCTCCCTCAGCTTCTCCCCCTGCTTGTGCTCTCTCTCTCTCTCTCAATCTAATAAATGAATAAAAACTTAAAAAAAAAAAAAAACACAATAGGTCAAATAAACCTAGCCGTGGACTAGGCCCCTGGGTCATGAGTTTGTGCCCCCAGCAAAGTATGGCCATCATGTGTGTTTGTGCCTTGCACAGGGGCCTCGAGTATAGACTAAAATCCGTGTCACACACGTCTCGCCAAGCTGCATGCCCAGGCAGGGGACCGCCTCATTGGGAAGAAAGCAAACCCTTCTCTGCTTGATCTGCCTAAAGGAAGAGTGCCCTTTCCTAATTTGCATGAAGTGCCCCTTTGTCCCAGTAGGGAACATGCAACCGAGATGAACAGCATCATGGTAAAGCTGCCGCAGGGCCTCCCTGTGCGGGACCTTCGGCAGTAGAACCCAAGAGTCACACGTTGGTGACCATCTATGTGATGGTACCCAGTCTCTGCTCGTGGTGTTATTTTCTGGGGTTCTGAGCATAGCTTGGTTTACATCCGTGCAACTTTTACGTTGAAAGTTACATGGAAGTACTTTTACAGTAAATCTTATGAAGGGGAAAAAAAACAGGGTTTTATGAGATAGGTTGACCTTGGGGGACCCACTCTAGTTTGGTGACAGCCAGTGGGGAAACTGCATTCCTGGAAGAGAGAACCAGGTACATTTAGGCAGCCCTTGGATCACCCAACCCACCCTTGCTCTGGGAAGGCAGCTTCCTCGGTAGGTTAGCCTGGGGCTGGTAAATGCATCTGCATTTTCAATTATCATTGGCAGGTACTAATGGTTGGCTCAAAGACCACATTTCTCTCCTCAGCCTCTCGCCTTACAGATAGATAGTTTTAAGTCATCGGTCGTTTTTCGCCCCAAACAACCATAAGGGCTAAAAATTTCAGACCACCCATTCTCCCACGGTGACATATGTTGCCATATTGGTGACTCTGTAGCAATTTTTTTCTAGCCTTCTAGTTCTTCTCTAACATCATACAGGAAAGTATCATCAATGAATGTAATTGGTGGGGCCCCTGTGTAGCTCAGGTCATGATCCTAGGCTCCTGGGATCAAGCCCTGCCTCAGACTCCCTGCTCAGCGGGGCTTTGCTTCTTCCTCCCTCTCTGTGCTCTCTCTCTCTCAAGTAAATAAAACCTTTTTTTAAAAAAATGAATTTAATTGGTCTGAAATATTTTTCTTTTTTTTTTTTTTAAAGATTTTATTTATTTGTCAGAGACAGAGACGCAGAGAGAGAGAGACCCCAAGCAGGGGGAGCGGCAGGCAGAGGAAGGAGCCGACTCCCTTCTGAGCAAGGAGCCTGATGCAGAACTCAGTCCCAGGACCCCAGGATCATGACCTGACCCAAAAGGCAGTTTAACCAACTGAGCCACCCAGGCATTCCAGTCTGAACTATTTCTATAAAAATTTCAGGAGAAATACCCTTTATTTTGCTAAAATTTGCTAAAATTCTTTCTTCTTATATATTTCTACATGCTAATTAATGTCCTTTCAGATTTTATCATTTTTCTCAAATGTCCTTTAAAGCAAAACCAAACCAATCCAAAACAAAAAAAACAAACCAAAACAAAAACCTTTTTTTCTCTTCCAGGATCCAGTCTAGAATTACACTTGCACTTTGTTATCATGTCTCTTTGCTCTTTAATCTGGAACACTTCCGTAGTCTTTTTTTTTTTCCTTGCGAGACCTTGACATTTTTTATAACAGTATGGCCCAGAGATTTGTATGATGTCTCTCAACCTGGGGTTGTCCAGAGTTTCCTCATGATTAGCCTCGGGTCACGTGTTTTGGCAAGAATGTCTCAGGAGTAATATTGTGGCCTCAGTGTGTCCCGTCAGGAGGCACATGTTAGCTACTCTCCTTGTGCCTTGTGACGTCAACTATGAACACTGGGCAAAGGTAGTGTCTGCCAGGTTTCTCCACTGTGAAGTTATGACTTTTTTTACCTTTATAATTCATAAATATTTTGTAAGGAGATACTTTGATATTGTGCAAGTGGTTTGTCCCATATCCAGGTTTTACCCGGAGATCCTATTGCTGATTCTTGCTTGAAATAACTGACTGTGGAGAAGTCCCAGTGGTGATGTTCTAATTCTATCACGCCTTCTGCATTTCTGTGTTGGCATTCTAACGGCCCGGCATTCTCCTGCACACATTAACTTACATCAGCACCAACTCATTTCCATACTGGATTTATTCTGTAATCCATTTTATCGTTATTTATTGTACTACTCAATTACTCTCAGATTTGCCCAGGGAACACCCCACCAAACTGGCACCTATCTCCTTTTGACAGGTCCCCATTATTCTCCAGCAATTCTTCATTTTCTGGCACAGCGATATTCACGAGGTTATTTCTTAATGAGTTCTTGGACAAAATCCCAAAATGTGGCCCAGTGAAAGCAGTTCTGTAGAGAGCCAAGCTGCTATGATCCAAAAACGCTATTGATGGTCTTGCTTGATTCCAGGCTAAAACTCAAAGAACCCAGAGGAACAGGCACTCCACCAGCCATCTCCTATAAATACTGCTTCTTCTAAACTGACTTTTGATAAGATTCGGACATCAGACAATCCAAGATTTTGTTTTCTGGCAAAGGTCAGCAGCACTGTCCAATATAACTTTCTGCAATGATGGAAATGTTCCATATCTGCATTATCCAAGAAGGTAGCCACTAGCCACGTGTGGCTTTTGAGCACTTGAAATGTGGCTAGTGTGACCGAGAAACTAAATTCTTCATTTAAATCTGTTCATTGTGTATGTCCACAATAACCAAACTATGGGAAGAGCCCAGATGTCCATCGACAGATGAATGGATAAAGAAGATATCGTGTGTATATATATATATATATATATATATATATATACACACACAATGGGATACAACTCAACCATCCAAAAAATGAAATCTTGCCATTTGCAATGACGTGAATGGAACTAGAGGGTATTATGCTAAGCAAAATAAGTCAGAGAGACAATTATCATATGATCTCCACTCATATGTGGAATTTAAGAAACAAAACAGAGGATCATAGGGGAAGAGAGGAAAAAATAAAACAAGACAAAATCAGAGGAGAGACAAACCGTAAGAGTCTCTTAAGCATAGGGAAAAAACAGGGTTGGTGGGGGGATGGGGTAACTGGGTGATGGACATTAAGGAGGGCACGTGATGGAATGAGCACTGAGTATTATTTAAGACTGATGAATCACTGACCTCTACCTCTGAAACTAATAATACACTGTATGTTAATTAATTGAATTT
Organism: Zalophus californianus; assembly: GCF_009762305.2. NCBI lineage: Eukaryota > Metazoa > Chordata > Mammalia > Carnivora > Otariidae > Zalophus > Zalophus californianus. The sequence goes on from NC_045596.1 coordinate 188,410,401, forward strand.
AAATAAAAAATAAAATAAAATACGTATAGAAAATAAATAAAAAGCAAAATAAAAAATAAATCTTTTAAAATAAAAAAATAAATCAGTTCATTATAATTTTAATTTATATAAACACATGTGGCTAGTGGCTGCCATATTGGACACAAGTCTAGAGGGAAGGTTTCCTATGGCATTGATAGAGGATGGATTTAAATATACTAGAGGAGAGGGGCGCCTGGGTGGCTCAGTCGGTTAAGCATCTGCCTTCGGCTCAGGTCAGGATCCTGGAGTCCTGGGATCCAGCCCCATGTTGTGCTCCCTGCTCAGCGGGGAGTCTGCTTTGCCCTCTCCCTCTGCTCCTCTCCTCCCCCCACCCTTTGCTCATGCTTGCGCTCTCTCTGTGTCTCTCTCTCAAATACATAAATAAAATCTTTAAACTATATATATATACACAAACACACGCATACACATAAATATACACATATATATACTAGAGGAGAATGATAAGACACAGCAGTAAATGATTAAACAATTAAAGAATTTTCTGGAGGTATTGAACTCAGAACTCGAGAACAGTTGTATTTCTGCATTATTTAAATTGTAGATTGCAAAATCACAATGCTCTACTGAGGCAACTCCTGATTTGTGACAAATCATCAAAGCATCAGCCTATGGGATATTTGTCCCCGTGTTCTTTCGTATAGAGACCCTGCATCCACATCATCAAAAAGTTATTTCAAAACAGTAGTATCTGGGGGGCGGGGGGGTAGCGATGGAAGGAGGGAGGTAAAAAAAAAAAGTCTTATTTTCTGTTTCCTCAACAGTCTTAATTTTCCTTAAGTATGCTTTATTTATGAATTGGTTATATACTTGGTGGAAAGACAAACAGGGTTGCCTGACCCTGAAGACTTCGGTTGCCTGGCAACAATCTGATGAGCCCAGAGCCTCCTCTCCCAGCAGGAGGGGCTGTGCCCAAAGGCAACTTCCTGCAAGGCCAACAGGTGCTAGCGACAGCTGACACCCTGTACAGCTTCCATCCAACCTCAGACTGCCCGATGCCCAAGCAGACATCGTGTCCCAGTTGGCAAGGCCACTGTCATGCTTACTCTTTAAAAAGGGAAAGCAGCTGAGTGGGGGTGGGGGGCTGAGTCCTTTTGGAGTCTGGATCCACATTAGTCCCAGCGGCCTCGCCCCGTGTCCACCCACACGGTGCTGAGGTCGGACACCGGGCATCTCTTCAACCTCTGCTTTTCTGTGCTGGGCTGCCCTGACTCTCACCATTGTTTGCTCAAGCCCTTCGAAGGACACAGTTTTAATAAAAACAATCTAGATTTTCTCCCAGATAGCTGACATCAAGGAAAATCATCCATGAGAACTCAGTGTATTTATCATAAAGAAAAGAATCACTTTTGAGATCACTGTGGATTACATGGTAAGAAGATTTCATTGTTAATTTCCTGATTTTGACGGTGCTCGTTTTGCTTAGGTAGGAGAACGTCCTCATTTGTAGGAATTACAAACTGAAGAGCTCAGGGATGATGGAGCATTCTATCAGCAATTTACTCTCAAATGGTTCAGGACAGTTTCTTCTATTCTTGAAACGTTTCCATATGTTTGAAATTATTTCAAAATCAACAACAAAAGAAGTACGTCAAATAAGAGGGCAATGGACTCCCTTCTCTGGAGATAACACGCTCCCTGGTGACACGCCTACAGGAGACGTGTTTGTGTCCCCCCCCCCAAGTGTTTGTTTCCCACTCTTTCTTCCCAATAGAACCCTGACTGTGTTTATCTAGCCCAGGCTCCTTTGCGGCGGGGCACTCCGTTCTGGGCAATGAGATGGAAGCTGACGGTTTGTGGGAAAGCTTTTACTTTCTTGATACAAGCAAGTGACACCTCCAACTGTTACCCTTACCTTTCTTCCAGCCTGAGAGGTAGAAATGAGGTTGGTAGAGTAGCCTTCATCTTGTGATGATGAGGCAATAAGAATGAAAGCCAACACTCCAGGGTGACAGAGGAGAACTGTGGGTCCCTCCCGATGGCCACACCGAAAGGCCCCACCAGCTCTGGACCACCCGCCTCTGTGTGCTTGCCATGTGAGAACTGTAAGCCCCTTTCTGTTTCAGCCCCTGTGGCCAAGTTTCTAGTTATTTGCAGCTGAGGCATTCCTATGCATTTATATATGTATTTATACACATGCAGGTTTTAAAAAGATAAATGGATCATAGTATGCATATTGTTTTGCATATTGCTTTTTTAAATTTTTTATTTAATAATATGTCTTAAGGATCTTTCCATGTCAGTTCTGGTAAACACAGTATTTCAGAGTATGAAGAAATCACAACTGATCCACTCCCCTATTGATCGTTTCTAATTATTAGCCCTTGCAGGTGATATTGCCTGGTATAATCTCATAGTGTATCTTCCCGCATGTGTCAATATTTCTGTAAGAGAGCCCTAGAAGAGGAATTGCTGTACTGTGTGCGGGGCGGGGGGGGGGGGCGCATTTTGTTAGATGCTGACAAATTGCTATCCCAAGACTGTACCTTCAAAGTCCTTCCAATAGAGTTCAGAACCCATTCACCCACGCACTTACATAAGCAGAATAGTGTCAGCTTTTAAATGAGTAATTTTAAATGTGTCTGCATTTGCCAGACTCCTAGTGAATTTGAGCACCTCTTCATGTAGTTCAAGGCCATTTGTATTTCTTTTGACTATTAGTATCCTTTTGCACATATTTTTACTTAATTTGTATCTTCTTCCTGTTGATATGCAGGAGGTGGTTTTTTTTTTAAGATTTTATTTATTTATTTATTTGAGAGAGAGCACAAGCAGCGGGGAGGGGCAGAGGGAAAAGCAGGCTCCTCTCTGAGCAGGGAGCCAGATGCGGGGCTCGATCCAAGGACCCTCCCCCCCGCCCCCCCGACCCCCGACCCTGACCTGAGCCAAAGGCAGATGCTTAACCAACCGAGCCACCAAGCACCCCTGTGCAGGAGGTTTTTATGTGTTAAGGGGCAGACAGTCAGGACAATCTACAGCCTTTCTATCCTGCAGTCTTTAAGCTGATGTCTGCATTTGTTACCGTGGATCCTAAGCTTAGAGTTTCTCTGGGGCTCCCTTCGGAGAACAGCTTCCTTGCCAACAGTCCTCTCATGCACCTGGGTTGAGTGGTGTATCTCTGCCTTCTTCCTAAATCTGATGCCCTTTGCTTTCAATATTCCAGAACCCCTCCCCCCCAAACATTCTGATTCTTTTCCAGCCCAGTTATAGATTTATTCTTTTAAGAAATATATTATGTATCATTTCAATTGGATTTTAGGAGAGAGGGAGGGGAGATAAAGACAAGTAGTAACTGTGTCCTCTGCAGAGGAAGCTCGTTCTGCATTTCCCACAGGTCTCTGGGGTCATTGTCAAGAGTAAGCTCTCAAGTCGAGGAGTAAAAGAATAGAATGTCCTCCACCCGCCACCAAAGGAAAGTAGTTCAAATACCAAGAAGAGCTAATGAAAATTTGTGGATTTTTCAGAAAAGAGGGAAGATAAAAGTCATTTATTCCTGAAGGCTAGAGCTCCTGTATGTTTAAGTGGCTAATAATAGACTAATAAGTTATTAAAGAAATGTCTTCCCCAGTCGTTTTTAATTAAATGCAAACATCCCTGGGCTGCTGATAGAGGATTCACTACTTAAATTTACAAATGATGTTGAATTTGACATCGGGATTAGAATATCAAAAATTAAAACTAAGGCACATGACTGAAAGCCAGGTGTTCAGGAAATGACTTGAGGAGAATTTACACCATGGAATCTTCATATCTGCGTCTGAATTTATTTGAATATATAAATGCACTATTTTTTTTTCCAAAAGGAGATCTTTCTGATACCTCTGAAAGTAATTAGAAACAGCAGCTTCCCCTAGAAATGTGTTCCAAAGCCCTGGAAGAGGAGACGGGAACCCCGATGGGGCTATGATGCCAAAGTCCCTAAAAGACTAAGGTAAGTCAGCACTGCTGGGTGGTGGTCAGGACAAGGGATGCAGGTCCAAGGGCAGAGCATATCAGAGCAGGGGACAGAGAGACATGCAAGAGTAACCTGTATGTCCCGCAGGCTCAGCCCACACGGGGATCGAGAAGCATTGCAGGCCCCACTCATCTTGGCCGGGGGGCAGGAGAAACAGAAGCAGAAGCAGTCGTGAGGAGCAGGGTGGGGGAGCTACCAGAAGACTGTGTGCAAGCGCCTGCAGTAGGAAACTGAGGCCACCCCACCCTCACTGCATTCCTCAGGCTCTCCGGGAAAGCCGAACCACCGGCATGTGCAGAAATGGATACAAAGAGATTTACTTCAGGACTTGATTCACCCTATTGTGGAGAATCAAGGATAGGCCAGCAGTCTGGAGACCCAGAGTAGAGTTGATGTTGCAGCTCCAGTCCAGAGGTAGGCAGACTGCTGGCAGAATTCTTTCTTCTTTAGGGGATCTCAGTCTGTTTACTCTTAAAGCCTTCAACTGATTGGACGAGGCCCACCACACTGTGGAGATAATTAATGTGCTTTACTCAAAATCTGCTGAGTTAAATGTTTTTTGTTTTGTTTTGTTTTTAAGTAGGCTCCACACCCAGCGTGGAGCCTGATGTGAGCTCCCAAGACCCTAGAATCAAGACCCGAGTTGAGATCAAGAGTCAGACACTTAACCAACTGAACCACTCAGGAGCCCCTACTGAGTTAAATGTTAATGTCATCTAAAAAATACCTTCACAGTGACATCTAGACCAGTGTTTGAATATCTGAATACCGTGGCCCAGCGAAGTTGACACATAAAACCAACCATCATATCCAGCTTTCTCCTGAGTTCTTCCTCAGCTGGTCGGGAGACCCGGGATGATGAGGAGGGCTGGGTTTCCTGTGGTTCCAAAGGCAGTGAAGAAATGCCATTTGGTTTTGGTCATCATTGCCTGGGTCTGAGGAAAACCTGCATTAGAATAAGCATTGGGAATCCATCATGTTGTGAAAAAATTAACATTATTACCTCATTCCATATGCCCAGTAGGGTAGTCTACACTCAGATGTTGTTCAGATTCCTGACAAATCCCTCCGTCACCCTCAAGCCTCAGTTCCCACTCTTCCAGAAGAGAGAGGGGCCATTCTTTATTTTGTTGTGGTTGTTCTTATTACAAGAAGAAAAGAGGGGCGCCTGGCTGGCTCAGTTGGTTAAGCATCTGACTCTTGATTTCAGCTCAGGTCATGTTCTCAGGCTCGTGAGATCCAGCCTCACATTGGGCTCCACACTCAGCGTGGAGTCTGCTTGAGATTCTCTCTCACCCTCTCCTTCTGCCCCTTCCCCTGCACTCTCTCTCTCTCTCTCAAATAAATAAATCTTTTTTTAAAAAGAAGAAAAGAAAATATCAAAGCTTTCTATTTTTCCTTTTCCGGAGGAGAGAGCAAAGATTCATCTCTCCACCAACCTCTGAGCTTTACATGTCTTCTGAATGAAAATACGTGCCTCTGGGGAAGAAAAAAATGCATTTGTGAGCTTAAACGTGTGTAATAGAGAGCGTCCCAGCAGAAAAGTAATTATATATCATGGAGAGGCTGGTTGAAGGGAAGGTGTAATGTTTGCCAGAGCACTGTCCTAGCTTTCAAGGGGAATTGGGCCATTATAATAAGTAAAGAAACCAGAATTGGGCCATTATAATAAGTAAAGAAACCACTGGATCATTAATCAGGTACATCTGGATTCTAATTCTGGTTCTGCCACTGACTGATCATGTGACCTCAGGCAAATTGCTTCAGAGTTCTTCCCCTCAGTTTTCCAAATCCTTGAGATGGAGTTAATAATACATGCCTATTGTGCTTATTAATTTTGATAATATATATAAATGTGCAAAGTGCCATGTAAATGCAAATAACTATCGTTTCTTTGGATGGAGACAGTTGTTCTATGAATAAAATAACATTGCAATTGGGAAACTAAGGTTTATGTCACCTACCTGGTCATTTTTTATCTTTAATTAATAGGTAGTGGAAACTCTAAGTAAAACTTGCTAAGCCTCTGGAAAGAGATAGCGTTTGGAGCCATTTGGCTATAAATTTTATGAACTATGGAAATGTTGATTTAAATTTTTATTTTTCCTTCAAACTTGGAACCAGAAAGAACAGTAGTGATGTTGAGGGGCTGGAGTTACATGGCAGATATATAATCTATCCAGCATCTCTCCCTGTTGGGAACTTTCCTTCCATTCCGAGTGTGTGGACTCCACCCGAGTGTGAGGCTGTCAATCACGTGGACCCTCTTTCTCCTGTGCAGGCGGGTGTGTGGCCCAGGCTGGCCAATCAGAATGCCCACCTTCCTCGACCCAGTGACTCGTCCAGGGGAGGTCATGTGACCTAACCTGACTCCTGAGCGCTTCTACGGCGTTGATATAAATGCTGAGGAAGACAGGTCCTCTCTCTTCTTTGGGACTGTGAGCATATTGTCATTGGCTTCTTAGCAAATGAGTTGTGCCATGAGTGGAACAGTGTCCCCTCTACCCCCAAATTCATGTCCACCCGGAACGTCAGAATGCAACCTTAATTGGAAGTAGGGTCTTTGCAGGTACAACTGGTTAAAAATCTTGAGATGAAATCCCCCCGGAACAACACATCTATGTGCCAGGGAGCATCAAGGATCGCCAGCAACCACCAGAAGCGAGGAGACGCCGGGGATGGTTTCTCCCTCAGAGCCTCCAGAAGACACCAACCCTGCTGACACCTGATTTTCGACTTCTGGACTTCAGAACTGTGAGAGAATAGATTTCTCTCCTTCAAAGCCCCCTCGTTGGTGGTAGTTTATGATGGCAGTCCTAGGAAACGAATACAGAGTGTTCTGCAGAATTCAAGAAGTTGAACAAACACTGTGGGCCTCAGGAAAGGTGGGAACTAAGGAAGCCCCAGGGACTTGGCTGCAAGTGTGTGGACCTTCAACGTCATGCTCCTCTGTGTCCTGCAGCCTCATCTCTGGCAGTCTCCGTGTCTCTCAGTTGAAATAAAGTGAGAGAAAAACAATCTGGCCAGTTGATGCCAGATGCCTTCCATTGGTCAAATCACTATGGCTTAGGAGAAAGCCAGGCACTGTGTGGACCCACCCCTTGTGGAAAGGGGAAAGTTCTCACAAAAGGGCGGTCTCAGGGAGCCTGGATATTCCAAATCTCATCTACTGCGCTTCGGTCAAGTAGCAGGTCATTGAGATAGACTCGTGGCTTCTAATTCCGTCTGATCATCATAATCCCCTAGGAAACTTATAAAATTGTAGATTGCTGGGTCCCACCCCAAATTTACATGATGGGAATCTCAACAAGTATGGCCTGGGACTTTTTTTCCCCAAAAAAGTCATTAGGTGATTATGGTGATGAGCCAGTAGGAATAGTGGGGCCATGCTAAATAAAGTTGTTGGAGAAGATTTGTCATAGGTGTGATTTGAACTGGTCTTGGAGCAGGCATACAACTTTGTTGGCACGAAAGAGTGAATTCCAAGCAGATTTTTAAAGATTCTATGAGTCCTCATAGATTAAACTGCAGTGTGCACCCAGAAATAGCTGCAAAGGAAAGATAAATGGGTGAGTAAGTTGGCTTTGCAACCTGACTTTGCCATATGGATTTGTCATTGAATTTATTGTATGCTGTCATTTCATGATCGGTTTAGTGAATCAACCCCTTTCATCCATGTTTCAGTGAAAATTGTGTAATATCCCTGGGAGGAATCTGGGCACGTGCACCCTTGAATTCAAAGGTCTTAATGCAATACAGTGAACGCCACCCTGTAGTACCTGGATTTGAATCAACATTTTATAACAGAAATAACTGACATTCTGCCATAATTTTTAAAAAATATCTTAGTCAAAAATCACTCCTCACCAAAAGATATTTTGGCTTCATTCTCATCAAGAGCAGTGGTTTGAAACTTATCTGATAGTTGTAACTGAAATCTTGGATGTACTTTTTCTAAATATTTGCATTCCAGAGGGTGGCGTTCTCTAAATGTCACTCGTGCACTTGCATAAACACACACACACACACACACACACACATGCGTGCGCGCGGAGAGGCAACACTCCCCAAGGTCCCCATTTAGAATAAAGGACACTGCTAACCAAACTCACCGCTGTCTAACACTTACTAACACTATGTGCTGTGGACAATACAGCATTGATGCTTTTACAAAATAGGTAGCCTTGAATGCCCTTTGGAATTTAACCTGTAGGTAACAGAGGACTTAGAATCTGATCTTACCATAGTGTGAGCCTGGGAGTGAATAGCGGTTGAACACTTTCAGATTGCTTCCTGGGCATCAGCTACTGTTCTAAGTGCTTTTGTTAATTCATTTAAACCTCACAACGAATCCATGAGCTAGGTTCTATTATGATTATCCCCACAAAACAAATGAACAAAGTGGAGTACATAGAGATTACTTAATGCATCCAAGTCACATAGCTCACAAATCATGGTGCCTGGGTTCAACCCAGGCAGTCTGGCTCTAAAGATGTGGTGTCATAAGAAATATATTTGGCCTTTGTCCCTGGTTCCTGGCACAGAGCTCCTAAAACCCTTGGAATTTCCGGAGTGATAGGGATGTCTTTTGTTACTTGTCATGAACCTCTTTTGACCACATCTGAGTTTATGCTAATGAGGCGACTTGGGAGAGAGCCCCTACAGAGCCTCAGGTGGGGCCGATCACCAGAAAGAACAAGTAGATAGAAAGTTGGAACTTTGGGTCCCATCCACCCACCTCTCTAGGAAGGGAAGTGTGGCTAGAGACTAAGCTCTATAAAAACTCTTAAATAACAAGGTTTGTTATGCTTCCTGGTTGGTGCTTGGAGGGTGGTGGCCCAGAGGCGGCCCAGAGACTCTGGGCCCCCAACCCCCATACCTTGCCTTCTGCATGTCTTTCGTCTACTGTTCTGAGTTATATCCTTTATAATAAAGCAGTAGACCTAAGTGAAGTGTTTTTCTGAGTTCTGTGAACTGTTATAACAAATTGTTGAACCCAAAAAGGGAGTCACAGGAACCCCTGGTTTATAGTGGTTGGTCAGAAGTGTGGGTAGCCGGGAGCTATGACTGGCAACTAAGGTGAGAGCAGTCTTGTGGGACTGAATCCTTAAATCTGTGAATCTGGTACTAACTCCAGGTAGTTAGTGTCCAGCTTGAATTGAATTTTTGGATTCCCGGTTGGTGTCTAGAGAATGGGTTGTTGGTGCTCTCAGCTTCTCTTACCCTCTCCCAGCGGTCATGGTTGAGCCTGGGAAAATGGCCGACATCTCCCAAGGAAGAGATAAAGAAGAAGAGAAGTTAGTTAACTACAGAACTCTGAAGAATCTTCATAGTTGGGACTAAACAGAGGGCGAAGGAGACAGAGAAAAGGTCAAAGAGATTGGAGAACTCTGCACCACAGGGTCAGAGAAACAACAGGAACAACACACGGCAGGGGCCAGATGCCTCCGAGACTTCAAGAAGAAGAAGCTCCATGGAAACTTTTTACTGGACTTCAGGGATATTAGTGACTTTCAGAAGTACAAATCTGAGGAGAACCAGAGTCAAGATCCACAGTGCAGAGGATTCAGGTGTGACCAGCCGTGGCGGAATAGAGATGGCAATGATGGGAAGACTTGTCTTTCAGATGGTTTGCTGTGGAAAAGAATGAGAAAGGGGTATAGTGTTAAAAGGTAGAATAGGGACCGCAGTAAAGTATCCTCCAAACTGAGAAGGCACTTTGAGACCAAAAGACAGAGCAGGACCTTCGTCCACAGATTTTACAGAGTGAGGGGATGAGCAGAGGTCACTGTGGTGAGGACAAAGGGTCTAATATTTAACAGACCTCATGGCGCCGTGTGTGCCCCGCAGTGGTGGGCGTAGAGAAGATGTTATCTCTATTCGTTATGTAAACAACTTTGGGAAAGATCAGAACAGGCCTTCCCACATTCCTGTCAGGGCATGCATTAACCCCCAAGGGGCGCGCAACATACTGTAGCCCTGAGGGGGGTCACCTCGCAGACAGGATCAAGATGGCAGGCCAAAGATGGAGTCAGCACTCCTACAGGTTGGAAATAATAAGTTATCAGCAAAGTATAAGGCCTTTGTTTGTATGTTTGCTCATAGGGAAACAAAGACATGGTAGGTGCTCAGGTAACTTGCACGCAAATGAAAATAATAGCCCACATTTATTTTGTGTTTTCTATACACCAGGCACTATGCTAAGCACTTTATTTATATGAACTCATTTATTATTTCCAACAATCCTATTTGAAGTAGTGTTAACGCTTATCATCATCTCAGTACGCTGTGGGGAAACTGAGGCAAATAAAGTTTAAGTCCCTTGCCCAAAACTGGGCTCTTAAGCTGCTCACTACTGCCCATAATGATGGGCTTGAAGATCAGATGGAGACAAGACTTTTAGAGGGCCTGAGCTTTAAAACTAAGTCCAGTAAATGGCATTAATATTCATTAATGATTTTCTGTATTATCCAGGGAATGGGTATAACCATGAGAGGTATTAGGAACAAAGCCTTGAAGATTTAGAAGATAAAAGAGCATGATACAAACAACTCTCTTCCTCACCACTGTTTCCTCGGCAGCCAGCACCACGTGCCTAATGGGAATTCCAGTGATATTTGTTGAAGAATAAATAACTCCAAGCCACAAATTAAGATGATCAAATTGGCAATATTGATTGCTCCCAACAAAATTTTTAGTTATGTTGAAAAGGAAGAAGTAGTGGGAGAAAAAAGTAGCTATTTTTAAAAAGTACATTACGCAAACAATGAATCATGGAACACTACATCAAAAACTAATGATGTAATGTATGGTGACTAACATAACATAATAAAATTAAATTAAATTAAAAAAAAACAATAGTTTCTACCTTAACAGAGCCAACTATCTATTTTTACAACCCATTTGCCTTTATTTTCTTTTGAGGAAAATATGGGACAAATAAAAACAATTATTAGGAAAGGAAAAAAAAAGTACATTCTGTAACTTCTTGTTAACCTTTTCACATGAAGATTGCTTCTTTTTAAAAATCTAACTCTAAGGGGGCCGCCTGGGTGGCTCAGTCGTTAAGCATCTGCTTTCGGCTCAGGTCATGGTCCCAGGGTCCTGGGATCGAGCCCCGCATCGGGCGCCCTGCTCGGTGGGAAGCCTGCTTCTCCCTCTCCCACTCCCCCTGCTTGTGTTCCCTCTCTCACTGTGTCTCTCTCTGTCAAAGAAATAAATAAAATCTTTAAAAAAATAAAAATAAAAAATAAAATAAAATCGAAATCTAAGGGATATTCCTTACCATCCCTGTCTTTGTCTGTCCGGATGGCTATAAAAAAAAAATCCTGTAGGCTGAGGGGCTTATAGACGACAGAAATTTACTTTCTCATAGTTCTGGAGGCTGCAAGTCCAAGATCATGGTTCCAGCCAATCTGGGTATCTGGTGAGGATCTGCTGTGTCTTCACCTGGTGGAAGGGGTGAGGGGTCTCTCTCGGGCCTCTTTTATAAAGGCGCTAATCCCATCATGAGAACAGAGGTCACCTGCCCGCATGACCTGACCACTCTCAAAGGCCCACCTCTGCGTATCAACACCTTGGGGGTTTGGATTCAAACATATGGATGTGAGGGGAGGGCACATTCAGACCAAATCCATTTCTGTTCCTTTCCTCTCCATAAGAGTTCTTAGGTTTTGTGTGTGTGTATATGGGGTGTGTGTGTGTGTGTGTGTGTGTGTGTGTGTGTGTGTGTGTGTTATTTTTTTTATGTTATTTTTTTTTAATGATTTATGTTGCTGAAACAGCAGAGGGAGCTAAACTGAACAAACTTGAGATTGATGCTATTGTCCAATGCTTCCGAGGCACAAAATACATGAAAACCAATCATGTTAGTTTTCCATTCTACCAGAAACAGGAGCAGGGGAGTCGCAGTAGTTAAAACAAGATGCTGGAGCTGAAGCATCGCTTTTGTGTGTTGAGAGAGCCTAACTCATGCAACAGCGCCTTCTGGAAGAGACTGTGGGAACAGCACTCCGACTCTTCCTACTAAATCCCATCCTGGGGGAGACAAAGGGGCTGGAGGGCTCTGTGCATGTACACCACCTCCAACATTTGCAGGCCACCTCGGAAGTGGTCGGGTGAGGAAGGGAGTTCCAGACCACCTGGATCTCCTTTCACTACAACATAGACTCCATTTATGGGTAATGTAATTCCTGATATATTGGGGGTTAAATCTACCTTTCTATTTGTCCCATCTGTTTCATATTTTTTTGCGATGGTTCATTTTATGTCAGTTGGCTGGGCCATGGGGTACCCAGATATTGGGTCAAACATTATTCTGGGTGTTTCGGCAAGGGTGTTTCTCGATGACAGTAACATATTAATTGATAGAATAAAGCAGATTGCCCCCACAATGTGGGTGGGCCTTGTCCAATCACTTGAAGGTCTGGATAGAACAAAAAGATCAACCTTCTCCCGAGTAAGAGAATTATCCAGCAAACTGCCTTCAGACCTCACCTGCACCATAAGCCTTCCTGGAATTTCCTTAAAAACTGATACAATCAACATTTCAGAACTTAAAGAAATAAACTTCAGTTATTTGGGAAAGTACATGCACTATCTCATTCCCTGATTATAATGCTGAATGTAACAACAAGTTGTTACTATCTGCTTATTATTAGACTTACTGGTCCACTTATTAATTCAAAACCTTCTCTCATTCCAAAAGAAACATAGCCAGAGTCACACAGGAAATATTTGGGGAGTAGAGGTCATTGCCTCAATTTTTTGATTGTCCATTTACTGATCCAGGCACTAAGTTAAAGACGGTGCATGAGGCTTTTTTTCCCTACTGTATCTGAGAGTTCTCCGCGCACTTTTTTCTTTCTTTCTTTTTTTTTAAGTAGGCTCCAAGCCCAGCGTGAAGCCCAGTGCGGGGCCTAAACTCACGACCTTGAGATCAAGACCTGAGTTGAGATCAAGAGTCAGATGCTTAACCGATTGAGCCACCCAGGTGCCCCTCTGCATTCTTCATTAGTGCCATACCTGCTAATACAGAAGGGGCCAGTGCATTGCACTTATTAATATGCTGAAAATATTTGCTCCCGACATCTGTCATTTTGCATAACCATGAATACAAACCACAGACACCATCTGGGATGTCAGAGCAAAGGGGAATGTGCCTGTTTGAAATTCTCAACCAATTTAATTTCACAGTTTTTAGAAGTCTTGTTTTTCTTCCTTGATAATCATAGGGAAAATAATTAACAATTATCCTCTGAGTGATAAAATTACTACAAATTAAGAAGCTGTTATGACTATAATTTACAAATAATTACGTGACAGGAAGGAGCATGAACAGTGCAGAACTAATGAAACAAAATTAATTAAAGCTGCTGAGAGATCATTTTGCTTTTTTATTGATTCGTTTTGGTCCCTTAAAGACAGACTGCTGTCCCCAAGATGCTTTATGGCACTGAGAACTACGATTCCAAAAGACACCCGAAGATCTTGCTCACAGATGCGTGTGGCAAGTGTGTTGAGCTGCGTTGCCAGAGGCACAGGGCTTGAGGTCTCATCGGAAGCTTCCGGAAAGCAGAACGGTCTTAATGCAAAATGTTAAAACCATTGACATGAACATGAACGAGGGGCGAATATGATGATGTCTAAAGCAGTGCTTCTTTACGGGGGCGGGTGACCTCAGAAAGACAACAAAGTGGGACCTCTGAAAATGATTTCAGGTCTCAAGGAGACACCCACATCCCAAAAAACGATTCTAGACACAGACCTTACACCCTTCGCAAAAAATTCAAAATGGAGCAAGACCTACATGTAAAACGTACAACTATAAACTTCTAGAACATCCTATGAGAGAAAACCTAGAGGACCATGGGTGACTCTGAATAATTACGAATAAAGCTGCATACACATCCGAGTGCAGATCTGTGGGTGGACGGAAGTCTTCAGGTCCTTGGAGTACATCCCAAGGAACATGATTGCTGGATCCTGGGGTAAAAGGATGTTCGGCTTTGTGAGAAGCTGCCAAAGTGTCTCCAGAGTGGCTGCACCATTTTGCCCCAGGACCAGCGGTGACTGAGAAGTCCTGGTGCCCCACGTCCCTGCTGGCTTCTGGTCTTGCCAGCGATCTGGGCTGTCACCGTTCTGATGGGCCAGCGCCGGGATCTCAGCGCTGTTTTATTTTGTGTCTCCCTGATGAGGCAGGTGCCCTGATGAGGGGTACCTTTTCCTTATTCACCATCTGTAGGTCTTCCGTGAAGTGTTCAGATCTTTTGCCCATTTTCCCCTCTTTTATATTTTTTTAAAGATTGTCTATTTATTTATTAGAGAGAGAGAGAGAGAACAAGCAGGGGGGTGGGGAGAGGGGGAGGGAGAAGCAGGCTCCCCGCAGATCAGGGGGCCCAATGCGGGGCTCCATCCCAGGACCCTGGGATCATGACCTGAGCTGAAGGCAGACGCTTAACCCACTGAGCCACCCAGGCGTCCCTGCCCATTTTCCCCTCTTTTACAAAGATACTTTATTTTTTAGGCAGTTTCAGCTTCACAGGATGTACGCAGCCTCTCAGATTGGCCTCTTTCACTTAGTAAATATGCATTCAAGTTTCCTCAATGTCTTTTCATGGCTTAATGGCTCATTTATTTTCAGTGCTGAGTAACATTGCATTGTCTGACGTAATTTTATGTAATATGCCAAATCTTGACATAACGTAAGATTTTTCTCACTTGCTTTTCTGTATATCCTCTGATTGGGTCATCAGAAATTATACTTGTAGCAATTTTATTTTCAATCGGTATTAATCGAAAAAGCAGCATCAGGCGCTCTTGGCAAATGCAAGATCACACATAGTTTTTGGTAATTTTTAATTTTGAGAGCTCTTAAGAGCATTTACAGTCTGTAAACAATGTTGGGATAACTTTCCGATAAATTATTTTGACATACAAAGTTTAGCACATCTAGAGATGATTCTCATGGAATATTTTTTCTAAAAAAGACTTAATTCTTCATACAAATCTATTTTGTATAAATCTGAATTCAGTTTTAAATATTAAATTTACACACTGGCATTTAAAGGTTTTCTCTGGCATTTCCTCTAACTTGTGGAGGTGTTTGAAATTGGCTTCATGATTTTTATACAACCGAAAACACTTGTTTATGCACTCAATAATTGTATCTCCAATTACAAGGAAAATTTAATTTAAAAATTTTCTTCCTCATTAATAATTCGTTCTTTTGAAGCTTCTTATGAAAGTAGTGTTCTTTTCAGTTGAAAGCAATGACCTTTAAATTTAATTTCCAAGCCTGCAGATATTTGCTCTGCTTTGCAGTGTTCCAGCAGTTTTATAAATGGGAGATCCGAAACTCTTTGAGAATTCTAGTAACTTCCTGATAGGCTTTATTGCAATTCCCATGTTTATGCTTTTCTTTGGTAGTAATTTACTGACATACTTTACTGCCCAAGCACCCGCAGTTCCTGTCCTGGTGCTCAGGCTGGAGAGTTAATATTTGTGCACCCACTGCAAGGAGGGGCTTGAGACAGGGGGCCTGGCCCGACCCCCACACGGAGACACTCTTCTCCTGTGACTGCAGCTGCTACTAGTATTATCAATCAAGGCACAGGGCCTGGCCCCCTGGAGCACCCCCCACAGCGCCCTGACTGTCCCCAAGGCACACATGTGTGTGTACCTGGCCATCACATCAAAGCTCAGCACCTGGGCCCTGGCATATTTCTGCTGCTCACATGCGTACTCCGTTGTCCCATAGGACTTCACTTACGAGACACGAATTCACAAATAAAATGATGAAGAATTTCAAGATGGAGACAGCAGAGCGTGAAACCACCCATGCTACATGAAAGAAACCAGTCACGAAAGACCACTCGTCATGTGATTTCACTCCTATGAAACCAAGTCACAAGCTCGGGAAGCCGGCCCGGGCTTTCACTTGCCCTTGCCCGTGTCCCAGTGGGGTGCCACGTCCCATCAGCAGCACCCAAGGACCACTGGGGATGGTGCAGGCATCCTTGGCCCAGTGTACCTCGGCTCTACCTCTCACCCTGGTTGTTGCTTAGAAGATAAGGGTGCGACAACATTCAAAGAGATCACATTCTAACGGTGCAGGGATTGCAGTCTAAAGAATGAAGACAAGACATAGTTGGATGATGTGTTGTTCTGTGTTTAAGTCATAACATTCCAAATAGAAAAGCTTACCTGACCAGAAAAGAAATTATTGTTCACATTTTTCCTGCATACTTTGTGGAAGACTTGCAGTTGCGGCCATGGTCAAGGAAGCATGGTACCAACCTTTGAGTCCCTGGAAGCCAGTGTTTGTGGGCAGCCAGGTGAATGATACAGCGTCGTGAATAACAATGCAACCAGCATTAAATAAATGACGTAGGGAATTGCAGAGACAAGATCTATGTTGTTTCAATACACACACAAGGTCTGACGAGCCATGGCTTTGCACGTGTAGGCAGCGCTGCTACCTGTTCTCATGATGGGAGAAGTCAGTGTAGTCAGGAACGGGGCATCTACGATAAAGAACACAAAGAGATGATTCGTGGGCATGAACAAAAAGAGACGGTGCTTGAACACCAAGAAGAATCTTTACATGCACTGATTGGACGATGAACACATGCTTCCATATCTCCTCCCTAACCATTATTCTAATTTTTTATTAACAAATCACTGTACCTGAGGTGGGTCCCTCAATTTTTAAAGACATTCTTTCAATCAAATTGTTTATATAGACAAGGGACTTGCAAAAAAATATTTGCCCAGAACTCATACATAGTAGGGGTAACACTGACCTCCCATGAGACTAGAAGCTTCTAGAGAACAGGAATTGTGTCTGCGTTGTTTACTCTGTATCCCTAGTACCACATGGATTTGAACCGACCGTCCTCTACATATCATCATCTAGTGACATTCATGGGTCTCTCTCAAGGATGGGTTGTACAGAAATTGTTCCGTTGAAAACTGTTGCCATAATCAGGACTTAGAAATGATTTTGTAAAACAGAGAACGCTCTACTGGTGTTCGGCATGAGCCAAATTGGACTCACGGAGCTCTTCTCAGATCCCGTTAATGGTTTATAGAACGCCTGCCAGATTTCAGGCACTCTTCCATACATTACTTCAGTCCGCCGTGCTGACGATCATCACACCATCTGCATTTACAGGGGAGTAAACAGACATGACAGCTTGGTGTCACCATGTCATTAGCAGAGCAAGCATAGAAAGAGAATGCTTGAGTTTCCAGGGCATGCGTTGCCTGGGTCTGAGGGAGCGCTGCGCTGCCCCCACCCTTGCTTCCGTCTCCTAGGCTATTATATTTTATTCATAAGTCCCTCAAATTGGTCCAGGCAGTCTCTCACCACATTGCTTTCATGCAGCAGCCGATGCCATCCACCTGGGGATCAGAATGGTGGCTATTCCGTTGCTCCCGTTGCCACGACAGCCAGTAGGCTAAGTACTAATCTTCAGGCAATGAAATAACATCATTTGTGAAAATGATTACTGGCAGGTAAGCTACGCGACCCTGCAAAAATTGGTTGATGTTATGTTTGCAAATGAGCCCCAAAGTGTCCTTTATAGACAGTGAGTCATTGCTTCTGGAAGAGCCCAATTCAGACCCTGCGTCTCTCTGCAGCCTGAGACTCCATGCACATCTCCCCTTTTCAGCCTCAGAGCTGAGTCTAGAGAGTGGATTTCTTTTTGGATAGTCTGGAAGTTCCTGGCCACTTAGAACACCCTTGTTGAAGCACCACCAGGTAAAAATTGCCCAGACCTAGCTGAAGAATCACAAACAGGCTTGTCAACCCCATGGCAGTGCTCTGTAGGACATGCTCATCCAGGGTATAAAGTCAGACCAGAGACTGTTGGAAATGTGGTGCCAAACGTCAGACAAAAGGCTCTCTACTAATCCAGAAAGGTCTGAATAAAACACTACCCATTCTATAATTCATCCTCTGTGTCATAATTCATAGCCAGTCTTCCAGGTAAATTACACTTTAACTAGAATTTAGAAATTCTTGCAGAACACGGGTAGAAAACAACCAAGATAAATTCCCATGGTTATAAAGGACACACGACTTTTTCTTATATAAATGTCTTGTATTGAGTGTCCACCAGCTGGTGAATTGATAAATACAATGTGTCTATTCACACAATGGAATGGTATCCATTTGGCAATAAAAATGAATGAAATACTGATTCCTGCTACGAGGTGGATGAACCTTGAAAACATTATACTCAGTGAAAGAAGTCAGTCATAAAAGATCACATATTGTATGATTTCATTTCTGTGAAATGTTCAGAAGGGCAAATTTATATCGACAGGTCACCGGGGGCTTGAGTGGGGGAGTGGGGATCGGGTGGCGGGGAATGGGGAGCAACATCTAATGAGTACAAGCTTCCTTTTAGAAAGGACGAGAACATTCCAAAATCAGATTATGGTGATGGTTGCTCAACCTGGTTAATGTATGAAAAAAACGTTGAATCGTAGACTTTAAATGGATGGATTGTATGATAAGTGAGTCATATTAAGAGAGACAGAAAAGTTTTTCATATTTGGGTTTTAAAGCATTCATGGCTTATTATAGATTATAATTTAACTCTAAAAATTAGAAGACTCTCACTTCAGAACTGGGTCATTTAGATCAATAACTTTAGGTTAAGACCGTGCTCACAATACTGAACGCAACAATTAAAAAGGGCAAGGTTAAAAATAGCCTGCTTTTCATGCTCCTTTAATAACTTACTACTGCTCTTCCCTGACGAGTTGTCAAATTCTGAAGTGAGGCTCTGAGGGAAGCTGTTAGAGCACCAGGGAAAGGTGAAGCTTGGGTGGTGGGCCATGTGCCTGAAAACAAGCTTAGAAATCTAGCTGAAAGCTGGCGGATCCACAAGATTTATGGCCCATGTGAAAATATGCTAACTCAACTGTAAATTGATACAACACCAAATTGACGCCATCTTCTTACATAACACGGTCTAAACTGCCAGGCACAAACTTTTGGGAGAATTAATTGCAGCGTGTTAAATTTAAATGGAGTCTCCAGTGACTCGACAGAGGCCTGTCAGAGGCTGTACAAAATGGTCTCGCACCAGCTTGCAGGAGAGATGGAAGAGGTTCTCCAACACATGCTTTCAGCCAGAACAAGGGAAGAGATTTGAACAAATTAGCTCATGCAGTCCGTAAGAACGTGGTGGGAATTTGGGGCCTTAAATTTAACTTCATTTAAGCCTTTAGGCCATGTACAAAGCATTACAGGCCTTTAGTTATGAAAGCACGATGGGGCTTTTAAATCTTTTGAGCGTAATCTTAAAAGGTCACAAATTAAGTATTCCTAGTGGGGCATGTGAATGGCTCAGTTGTTTGAGTCTCCGACTCTTGATTTTGGCTTAGGTCATGATCTCAGGGTCGTGAGATCCAGCACTGTGTCGGGCTCCACACTCAGCGGGGAGTCTGCCTGAGATTCTCCCTCTCTCCCTCTCCCCCTGCCCCTCCCCTCTCCTGCTTGCTCGCTCTCTCTAAAATAAATAAATAAATCTTTTTTTTTTTTTTTTTAAGAATATTGCTAGTGAGTGAAGCGGAGTGGGAGGTACGGGCTTCCAGCTATGGAATGAGTAAGTCATGGGGGTAAAAGGTACAGCACAGGGAATGTAGTCGATGGTGTTGCAATAACACTGTAAAAAAAAAAAAAGGCTATTGCTAGTGAATGTCTTTCTCAATAGCTCTAGTTTTTTTCTTGTGTTTCTCTCATGGAAATTGCAGCATTTGAAATTCCTTCTTGAAGTAGCTGGAGCTCCAACCATCTTTCAGGAATCGCCATTGTCCAAGCAGCGTTTGACTCCTGATGCAAGGTCAGTAGGGCATGAGCCCCCTATGTGATGAGCCCTTCAAGATTAGTGAAGAGCCAACATCCTCCCGTCTTTTTTGTTTGTTTGTTTTGGTTCACTTTTGGGAGGACTTTTGTTCTCTCTTTAGAATGACTTTATACCTCATCCTGCTACCCCGCTTCCCTCATGACACTCAGGAGTCATAGGAACACGAGGAACGCTGCCTAAATCAGAAAGGGCCTGCATGGAACCTTCTGTCTGTTTATTTTTCCCTCTGAATCAGCTGGTGTTTTGAATAATGACCAAAGGTCTATTTTTATCCAAGCAACACTTCTGCATTTTGAATTCATGACATAGGTCTTAGGATTTGATATTCTGTATTTCAAATTCTCACCTTCTGTAGTTTAAAATGCTCACGGTCGTATGTTAACCATCACCGGATGGAGTCATTTAGTGGGATAGTCTCCCTTCTTTAGATACTACCTCTGACTAGAAATTCAAGAGATCTGTTCTTCACGGATGTGTGTTCCTTCCACCCTGACTTGATTATATTTTAAGGAGTGTTTTCAGGCCCAGGTAACACTGGGTCTCCAAGATTCAAGGACCCTAGGCTTCTCTGCGTCTCTCTGTTTCCTCCTGTTCACAGCCTCTCCTTCTTGTCCTTTGACTCTTTTTTTTTTTAAACTGGTCATAAAATTAAAAGTATAACTCATTATTCTATGCCCTAGGAGATTTTATGTTCTCTATTCTTAATTCAGGAAATGGGTTGATCTAACACCATTTATTCCAAACCTTGACTCATTAAACAAACTTCTAATCTAATTTGATAATTGTGGTGGATCCAATCATACCAGGTACATTAGTAGACTCATTAGTAGATTCATTTTTCCTTGTTAGTTAATAAATGGGCTGTCTAATTTTAATTAGAATTTAAGAAATGGATAAAGAAGCTGAGAAGGACAACAACGAGATAAAAAGACCAGATGACTAAAAAAATCAATTCTGACTTGGACATTCTCTAATTCCTTAAGATTCTACAGAGGAGGTGAGTGGAATGTTTCATGTTCTTAAAGCAACTCTTATTCAAAAAGCTGGGTTTTTTAATAATAATTAAAATATATTTCATAGTCCGTGTAATTCACCCATTTAAAGTACATGATTTAGTGGTTTTTCATATAGGCACAGAGTTGTGCAACCATCACTAAATAATTTTTGAAAATTTCACCATCCCCAAAGAAACCCCTTATACATTAGCCATCATTCCCCATTCCCTAACCCCTAGGACCCCCCACTCCCAGCTCCAGACACCAATCGACTTGGTGTCTCAATGGATTTGATTATTCTGGACATTTCACTTAAATGGAATAATTAATATGTGATCCTTTGTGGACGACTTCTTTCACTGAGCATGTTTTCAAGGTTGCATTCATGTTGCAGCATGTGTCAGTACTTTATTTCTTTTTATTCCTGAATCATATTCCACTGTATGGACATACCACATTTTGTTAATCTATTCGTCAATTGACAGACATTGGGGTGTTAAAACTTTTTGGCTCTTATTATTATGCTGCTATGAACATTTGTGTACAAGTTTTTGTGTGAACAGTTCTCTTGGGCATATACACTAGTGTCCCCTTACCCACCCGAGATTTGTTCCAAGACCCCACTGGATGCCTGAAACCGTAGATAGTACCAACCCTATATATCTCTCTTTTTTACATACATACCTATGATAAAGTTTACTTTATAAATCTGGCACACTAAGAGATTTACAACAACTAATAATAAAATAGAGCAATTGTAGCAATATACTGTAATAAAAGTTATGTGAATGTGGTCTCTCATGCACACTTATAATATCTTATAATAATTATCTCAAAATATCTTATCCTGTACTCGCCCTTCTTTTTCTGTGATGACCTGAGATGATAAAATGTTTACGTTATAAGATGAAGTGAGGTGAATAATGTAGACATTGTGACCTAGCGCTAGGGTAGTATTCACGTCCTGACGCTTGGTCAGAAGGCAGATCATGTCCTTCCAGACCACTATTGACCTTGCGTAACTGAAAGCCTGGAAAAGAGGGCACTAGCGTACCTTAGAGCAGAATTGCTGGGTCACATGGTAACTTTATGTTTACCTTTTGAGGACCTGCCCGTCTGTGTGCCATGGTGGCTGCGCCATTTTACATTCCCTCCAGTAGTTGTAGGAGGGCTCCAATTTTCCCCATCTTTGCCAACACTTGGTGCTATTTCTTTTTCATGATAGCCATCCCAGTAGGTATGAGGCAGTATCTGATTGTGACTATTTTTAATGAGTTGTTGAAAGACCGCTATAGGTAAAAAAAGAAGACTTTGCCTATTATGGTTACCTTTGTCATCTGATAGACTTGATGTTCCCTGCGCTGATTCCATTGTCTTTTAAGATGAACATTTCTCAATCTTTTTTTTCCCCCAAAATATGTTCCACTTGAAGAAATATTGAAAACTCACAATATCCTGAAGTTCTCATATACCTCCTAGGTTGAGAATCATCTTAACCAATTATCTGAAGCTTTCTGATTTTACAGAGCAGGAAAATACAGTTGCTAAGTTTGTATTTGGCCAGTTATCAATTGCAATAAACATAATTTCATCAAATAAAGAATATTTAACCCTCAAAACAGTAGAAGACCCGTTTCAGGCTAAAAGAGAGTCTTTTCCCATTTTACCTGCACACACAACCACACACACATGTACTACCATAATTGTCCTTACTGAAAATCCTGTAGGACCTGTGGTGAGGACTTACACTGGAATAACGTTGTTGATACTCTCACAGGCAAGTGGCCTTCTCTGACAGGCGTACTCCCCTAGAGGTGTTATGAATGAACAGCGCCATGGAGAAAGGGATGTTGCCTAAGTCTGAGCCGAGAATGTTCCAGTAGCCACCTTTATACTTCTTCAAGTAACTCTGTGCCAAAACTACTGGCCCTGCCTGTGCTCATTGCCTGAGTATAAAATAATCTTTCTTTGACGAAGACCAAAACCATTAGATGAACGGTTGGCGGGAAACCTGATAATGGAGGCGTCGGCCTGCTACGTGTGGCACATACTGGTCTCTCTGGACTTTGTAAAAGCAGGACAATAAGCCATTAGGTATCACATGACGTGATGCCAACAGAAGTACACAGCCCCTCGTGGGAGAGATTTTTGACCCTAAAGGTGAACCTGAGCTTGTCATTTAGATCTCTAGGTCCAACTATCAAATTACAAGAAAGACAGGGAGTTTGCAGAGTAAGTTGAATAAATACCACAAGGACACAATCTGCGGTACTGATGTGGGAGAGTCTACAGACAACAGTCACAAGTAGAAAAGGGATTGTTTGGGAATAAAGGATATTTAAGAGACACGGCAACCCAGTGTAATTTGTGATACTTGTTTGGATCCTGATTCAAACAAATAACCTGCAAGAAAGGCATTTTTAAGATAAAGTGGGGCATTTCAAATATGCTCTGGATATTAGATTATATTAAGGAATGGGTTTTTAATTGAGATATAATCAACATACAACCTTATATAGTTTCAGGTGTGCAACATATGAATTCAATACTTGTATATATTGTGAAGTGATCACCACATTAAGTCTAGTTAACATCTGTCACCACATGTAGTTATGGAATTTTTTTCCCTAAGAAGTGGTTATTAATCTTCTTAAGTGATAAAGGTCAGAGTGGTTATGTTTTTAAAAAGCCCTTATTATTTATCACTCAGAGATGCACACTGAAGTGTTTATAAGAGACATGTTATCTGAGATTTGCTTCAAAATGCTCAAGAAAAAAGAAGGAAGGAAATATACTGGGGCAATAAGTGACATAAGATGGGGATTATTTTGACAATTGTTGAAACTGAATAATAGATACATGTGGACTCATTATACTATTCTCCTTTCTGTTGCATATGTTTGAATGTTTCCATAATAAATAAGCTAAATAATAAAATAAACTTCCCTCCTTGGAAATAGAGGTAGATTAAAATTTAAAAGTACATGGTTTATTAGGGAAAAAAAGTGAGTGGGGGGAATAGCATAAATTTCCCTATACATTATTCTTCTGCATTGCTTTGGGAGATAGTTTGATGCTAACTGATTTTTTTTAAGACTTTATTTATTTATTTATTTATTAAGATTTTATTTATTTATTTGACAGAGAGAGAGATACACCAAGAGAGAGAACACAAGCAGGGGGAGTGGGAGAGGGAGAAGCAGACTCCCTGCCGAGCAGGGAACCTGATGCGGGGCTCGATCCCAGGACTCTGGGATCATGACCTGAGCCGAAGGCAGACGTTTAATGACTGAGCCACCCAGGCGCCCCCAACGAACTGATTTAAGTACGATAAGAACTCATGACTCTACAAGTCACCAAAAGACTAAAGTAAAACAAAATTCCCAGATTGAATGGAAGGCAACGTATAGAGAAACTCCCAGGAGTCAAGCCAGGCAAGAGAAGTCATAACTAACTGAGAGCCCAGAGAAGACGAACTGCATAACCAAATGAGGACAAGGGAAATGGGAAATATAACTTTAACCCTGGAATCAGAAAATTTAAATGTTTTCAGTTGGTTTTTTTCACTGTCGACACCCTCATCCTGCTACTTCAGACAGAGACATTTTCTGTTCAAGGAGGGAGTTATAATTTCATTGAGTAGAGTCTATGGCCTTGACCTCCAATGTGCACAGGCTGTGGAATTTAATTCCAGTCCCCTGGTAGGGAGCAAATAACTTGCAGTATGTCCAGTAACCTCTTTGCAGCTGGCTTCCCATGCCAGGGTAGGCTGTAATCAGACACCAGCCCTATCATCCCTACTAACACCCAATTGCTTGCTTGGACGCTGCTTAAGGGAGGTGGTTAAGCCACGTGGAAGGACTCGCACAAGTGCGGGACGACATCAAGTGTGCTAATTGAAGCAACTGGGCACGGAATTAGCGCTAAGAGACTCTAAGCCGGCCCTCTACATCAGTGCTGTGTCATAAATATACGGGAGCCACAAATGTCATTTTAAATTTTCTGGTAGCCACATTTGAAAAAATACAAAGACATAAGTAAAATTAATTTTAAAAAAATACTTTATGTAATCCAATATATCCAAAATATCACCACTTCATGTTGAAATAAGTAAAGTTAGTTTTAATAATATATTTTATTTAATCCAGTATATTTAATCTTCATGTAATCAATATAAAAAAAACATTTTTTTAATACTAAGTCTCCAAAATCTGATGTGTATTTATACTCTCAGCACATCTCACATACTCACCAGCCACATTACAACTGCTCATCAGCCGCATGAAGCTACTTAGGCTACCATATTGGACGGCGCAGTTCTAAAGGATTGAGGGTGAAGTTGTATAGACACCAACTAGAGAAACTTCAGCGGTACGCAAGTACAAACGAAATATTTTTATTAGGAGGGAAAATGTTCAATATTAAACTCTTACGTGAACCCAAGTGAATACTTTTGTCTTGTGGATAGTGAGATGAGCTGGCAGCCTCTAGAAGAGAGCTAAGCCTTCTTCTCTTCGGTCTGAGGACAGTGCATTGAGTCTGAATAACCACAGGAGTGATGAAACTTGTTCACACAGGCTTGGAAATGTGAGTCATGGTAAATATGTGACGGGTAAGCAGAAAAAGAATTAGTAATCGCTAGACAATTGTTTCTCTTTTTTTTCTTAAGGTTTGGGCTTCACTTTATTAAGAATATAGTCCAGGGCGCCTGGGTGGCTCAGGTGGTTAAGCGACTGCCTTCGGCTCGGGTCATGATCCCGGAGTCCCGGGATCGAGTTCCGCATCGGGCTCCCTGCTCAGCGGGGAGTCTGCTTCTCCCTCTGACCCTCTTCCCTCTCGTGCTCTCTATCTCTCATTCTCTCTCTCTCAAATAAATAAATAAAATCTTAAAAAAAAAAAAAAGAATATAGTCCAGCAAAGGAAGCAGAACCAAACATGACAGAAAGTGACTTGACCACGTGGTCACAGAGGCGGTGACAAGGGCAGCACCCGAACCCTTACCTCCTCTGCTAGCTCTACAGGAATCCGTATTTTTGTCAGAAATGGAAGGCT
Organism: Zalophus californianus; assembly: GCF_009762305.2. Taxonomy (NCBI): domain Eukaryota; kingdom Metazoa; phylum Chordata; class Mammalia; order Carnivora; family Otariidae; genus Zalophus; species Zalophus californianus. The sequence goes on from NC_045596.1 coordinate 188,436,326, forward strand.
GGAGTGTCGCTTGGGAGACAGGACCATCATGGAGGCTGGCTTCTCGTTGTCTTTGTTCAAGTAAGCTCCATGGGTCCCATCTCCAAATTGTCCTGTTTCCATGCTCACAGACCCCTTTCCATGGCCTGTCCCCATTCCTACATTCCTCACACACATCTCAGTGAGAACTTGAGGGCTCTGTCGCAAATGCAGCTGACTGCCAAGGAGCCCCTTCTCTTTCTCCTCCAGCCTCTGCCTCTCCACACGTGCCTCTGGGGTGGCTCACACAAGGCCATCGTGAAAGAGGAATCTGAGGGAGAGTGAAAAGAGGCAAAGCTTTCTCCAAAGACCCTGAAACAACCTTGAGTCCTCCTGGTTTCAGCTGAGAAGCTTCTGGTGAAAAGGGTGAGAGATTTAGCTCTCATCTTCAAGGTCCTCAGGTTGACATCCTGGGGGTGGTCTGTCTTCTTTGGCCATTAGGGCTGTGGTTCACTAGTCCTGGAGGGTTTGGGGGTGCCGCTCCTCCCCAGACAGGGTCATGTTGGCGCACATGGAGCCGTATGAGCAGCCCTCTGCCTGTCACAACCCTGACCACGTGGTGCTTCGGTCTCCCTCGCCGTGCAACACCCACCAACGCTTGCACAGCTCCTTCTGTGGGCTCCCAGCCACAGCCTGACAGTTTTTAAAAGAGAATCAGACCAAAACGATTCCCCAAGTTGCACAGTTTAATAATATTACGAGGGGTGCCTGGGTGTCTCAGTTGGTTGAGTGTGGGACTCTTGATCTCAGCTCAGGTCTTGATCTCAGAGTCATGGGTTCAAGCCCCACATTGGGCTCCATGCTGGGCATGGAGTTTACTTAAAAAATAATAATAATAATAAATAATAATTAAAAATAAAAAATAACAACAACAACAACAATAATAATGTTACAGAGCCCAAACTCTGGGTAAGAACCAAGCTCTACCTGGAAAGTTACAATGCGCAGATGTACCCTCATAGAGGTCGGTTCATCTCTTTTGGTTATATTAAATTCAAAACCACCCCCTCCTCCTGCTGCCCACCCCCCACCACTTCTGTGCCACCTATGTGTACACCACTGGTCTCCAACAATCGTGTTTTACAGGCTGCATTGTATGCCTGGATTCCCGTCCACTGAGATGGAGGAAAAGACATTCACCCCTCTTGCAAGAAGAGTGGGGCACCATGTCAGACCATTGCCTGAGAACATGGAAAGACCCTGCAATTCCAACCTGAGGTCAAGAAAGTATGTGTGCCAGTTAAACTCAACCTACCCAAGCTGCTAGCAGTAACACTCCAACAACCACAGTCAACCAAGCTCTGAAGACTATGAAATAATGCCACTCTCCTTCAGGAAGCTTGGGTGCCTCCAAGACTTGGCTTTTGGCTTCCTCCCTACTGAGTGATCCAAAAGACAGCAAGGAGAAAACCACCATACCTTTTTTAACCTAGTCTTGGAAGCCCCACCCTGTCAGTTTTACCACACTCTACTGATTAGAAGTGAGTCATTAAGTCCGGCCCCACTCCACACTCAAGGAGAGGAAACTTAGACTCCACCTCTTGAAGGAACACGTGTCAGAGAATTGAAGGATACATTTTAAAACCACAACAACATATGTGGGCTATACTCCTCTTCGGGGGCTGCTCCCGACTCTTTCACACCCACCATCTCCTGAGAGGTTCTGCAACATCACCTCCAAGTGGTTCCTGCCTCAAAAGGTATTTTCCCTCCAGCCATATGAGGGTCTCCTGACATAGACCCTTCCAACAATCTAAACCGCTTTCAAAACTTCAGCTTTTGACCCATTAGGGGATCTTGGCCAGTTTTTTTTTTTTACAAATAGATGAGATAAGAAAATATATACATGTATTCCACATAGTAAGGATAAGTTTCATGAAATATTTCTTTCAATTCTTTCTTCATTCACCTAAATAGTTATTGAAGACCTCCAGTGTGCCAGGCACCATTTTGGCACATTTGGCATCCATAAGTGAACAAAAGAAAGATCCTGTGCTCTAGGAGCTTACACTTTAGTGGAAAGGTTCAGACCATAAAAATAAACATAATAAAAGTAATTATTTGGTATGTCCCAAGGTTTGATAGAAAAAGGAAAAGTAGAGCAACATAAAGGAGTTCAAAATGGGGGGTTAGTTGCAATTGTTATTAAGGGAAATAGGCATCCTTGAGAAAGTGACAACTAAATAATACGTGTGCATATTTAAGTGCATACTTAGGCGTGTGTGTGTGTGTGTGTGTGTGTGTGTGTACACTAAGTCTACTACAAAATTAATTTCTAACCGTGAATCATGAAATCTAAAAAACACTGCCACTAGCGACAGGGTGGTCCAGACATAATGGGAAGGAAAAAGGCAAAGAGAAAAGGAAGAGGAACAGCCTTTTTTCCCTTCAGTTTTGGGGCCAGAGCTAGTACCTGTTTGGTGAAGAATGAGGATGGGGCCATCTTTCAAAACCAGCCCCGAGCTGGTGTGAAGCACCACCTCAAACCAAGAGATTTGTCACTTTCTTCACCTGGCTAAACCCATGCCTTTTAGTTAAAAACCTATCTCGACCTTTATCAAGCTCACTAGTAAGGTCATAAATACAATAGGCTATGATGTAGTTCGAATAAACTGAAGAAGCATGGACGGGTTCCAAATCCTGATGAGGTGGGAGTTACGGGAGGCACGGATCCTGAGGAATTTTCTGGAAATAGCAGTGGGGAACACTGCATGGGGAGAAAGGATTTCCACAGAGAAACAAAGTGTGTGCAAAGTCCTAGAGGGGAGATGTATGGCATAGCGAGAATGCAAGCACTAGGATTCTAAATTATGGGGTGGTAATATGGTGAGGTCAGAGCCAGTCTGACTTTATTTTTTTTTTAATTTTTTTAAGATTTTATTTATTTATTTGAGAGAGAGAATGAGATAGAGAGAGCACATGAGAGGGAAGAGGGTCAGAGGGAGAAGCAGACTCCCTGCTGAGCAGGGAGCCCGATGCGGGACTCCATCCCGGGACTCCAGGATCGTGACCTGAGCCGAAGGCAGTCGCTTAACCAACTGAGCCACCCAGGCAGCCCTCCAGTCTGACTTTAAAACCCATGTCAAGAAACTTGGACTTCATCTTTATACTGGGGGTACATGCTCACAAATGCTTACTGATAGGGATGTGCTGTCCAACACATTTAGGGACCACGGATATAGAAGATGAACTGGAAGGATCCCAAGGTGTCATTCCTCCTCAGTGCCTGGGAGGCATGATCCCAGCTCTGCGAAGAGGGGATCCAACCAAGGCCTTGTTCCCGGCTGAGTCCCACACCGGGAGCCACTAGGCACAATGGGCTCAATGATGCAGAGACTAAGTGAGTGGATTTCATGGCTGCCATCCCAACTCTGGCCCCAACAGAGTGCTTTCCAGGAAACGGAGGCACCCCAATGGTCCAAGAGAGAAAGGACAGAAGCAGGAAGTCCTGGTAGGACCCACAGGAGGCAAACTAGCAGGGCTATTTGACCAACACTCAAAGTTCAGGGAGCCTCAAACTGTGGCCGCTGTTCAACGACAAGTTTGTGCAAAGAAACAGGGTGAGGCTTCTTCACAAATGCAGAGTTTGACCTTGAACCCTCTCTTTTTCTAATAGGCATACTGCTAACCATTGTACAGGCTGTTGTCATGGTTACTCGTGTTTGGGCATTCGTTGTGATGATGAAGAGCTTTTGGCTGCCCAGGCTGTACTGCTGGGAGAGAGAGTTTTTTTCATGTTAAAACCACTCCTACTCACTTGATGACCTCTCTCCAAGAGAGCACTTGAAGCTATGAAAAGACTATTCAACTTTATGTGTTACTTGTATTTGTGACTGCATTGCTTGATAAGACCCCTTTGATAATACATGTTTCTTCATTTGAGGACCTGCTTTGTTTTAGGTTTTCCTCCTTTGTAGTAGATTTACTATTTACTTTTCTCTTAGTTTTAAATTAAGACTAGGTAAGGTAGGATTTTGCATTCATGCTTTGTTTATTGGTGCATTCCCTTTTTAACAATCTGCTCTGTGTACAATTTTCAGCCTATTTTAATCTTTTAATCTTCAACAACCCTCATCTCTGCCACTACATAATTAATTGCTGTCAAATACACAATGAATTTTTTTAAATGTCAGCCTTATTCAGAATACAATTTTTTTTAAAGATTTTTATTTATTTCAGAGAGAGAGAGAGAGAGAGAGAGCGTGTGCATGTACAAGTGCGGGGGAGCAGCAGGGGTAGAGGGAGATGCAGACTCCCCGCTTAGCGGAGAGCCTGATGTGGGGCTCGATCCCAGGACCCTGGGATCATAACCTGAGCCGAAGGCAGACGCTTAACCGACTGAGCCACCCAGGCGCCCCCAGAAAACAATTTAAGTAAAACATAACCAATGAATAATACAAGAATTAGGTATTGTACTTTTATAAATATTCCTTTTGCTTATAATGTGAACTCATTAGGCACTTAACTTTACTGTTTTCCCATGGCTCATTGTTAGATGCTATGGAAACCCATGACTGCTGGTACTTGTACTAGCTAAATGTGAGGGTAGCAGGATAGTTTCCAGAGAAGGGGGCCTCAGAAAACCTACATGCTACCCTGGTTTCACTGAAGTCCTTAGAATTTGTTTAGACCAGGGGCGCCTGGGTGGCTCAGATGGTTAGGCGTCTGCCTTCGGCTCAGGTCATGATCCTGGGGTCCTGGGATCGAGCCCCGCATCGGGCTCCCTGCTCGGCGGGGAGTCTGCTTCTCCATCTCCCTCTGTCCCCCCGCCTGTGCTCTCTCTCTCTCACTCTCTATCTTAAATAAATAAATAAAATCTTTAAAAAAAAAAAGAATTTGTTTAGACTAACATGTGACAATGGAGAAAAAATCAAAACCTACGTAGGAGGTTAAGTCAGCAGAATTGTGTTGTATTAAATTTGGAAGATGAAGACAAGCAATAGATTGGGGTTGACACCTAGGTTCCCACTTGTGCACTGGCCCGATAGCTCCAGTCAGTGAGCTAAGGAACAATGGAACAGGGCCAGCTTTGAGCAAGAAGATAATACATTCAGTCTTGGACATGTTGAGCTTGTCAAATTTTTGAGACATTCAAGTGGAGAAGTAAAGTAGGGAAGATCTAAAATAGAGAGGAGAAGTTTGGAGATGTCAACCTGGAAGCCCTTAGTGTACGGCTAGTCACTGGCGCTATGGGCAGAGTGGAGGTTTACCAAGGAGGGTACAGAAGAGGAACAGAGTTTAGGACAAAGCACTAAAAGAATCCTGATATTTCGAGGCCAAAGGATGAAAGTTTCAAGAAGGAAAATAAATGGCTACTGTACTCAGTGATCAGGTCAAACCAGCATGGACTGATACCAGGTACACTGGAGCCCTTCCCAGTTGTGCTGGGAGCAGGCTGAGTGATGAGAGGTGAGGAAATAGAAAGCAAGTCTCTACACGTGTATCAAAATTTGGTTATAAAAGAGAGAAGAGGAACATGGTGGTTGTTGGAGGGAAGGCTGATCAAGGCATAGTTTTTTTCTGGTTATGCTTTAAGATGGGAGAGGGTGTCATGGAAAGAATCCAGTTGAAAGGGGAAGGTTGAGGCCATAGAAGAGGAAAGGGATCATTGGGAAAGTGGTAGGGGTGGAGGTCTGATGGTCAGGAAGGAAGCACACCTCCCATGTAACAGAAACTACTAGAGGCTCCATTCCGGTGCCAGGTAATTAATTTACAGCAAGTTGAGAGAGGTCTTGGCAGATGACTTCAATTTACTCGAAGAAGCTGAGGTGAAGAAAGGAGATGTAGGGATGAGAGGTTTAAGGAAAGTGGGAAATTTCAAAGCCATCGCTGAGTGGAGAGGGAAAGGGAGCAAACCCGGAGTCATTAAGACCTCCAGGCAGTGCTGAGCGTCTGTGAGAAGTCAGCGACATTAGTTTAGAAATACCCCCTTTCGCCGCCCTAATGGAAAGACTGCCAAAAGTTTATTGAATAATGTTCGTATCTTCTTGACAATTACTTTTGACAGAAGCGTCATATCAATTGTTTTCTTCCAGCCACATTTTATTGCCTGTATTTCTCTTTCATCACTCCTGAACGTCAAGTTCAAATCCATGAGGAAGAGTGAAAGTAATGGAATCTAATTTTTTTTTTTTCTTGACTCCTAAAACTACATATACCAGAGTGGCTGAAAAGCTAATCCTTGAAGCCAGCAGAGATACTAATCTCAGAATTCGCATTTGGAATGCTGGCGAGGGGACACGTATAACCGTAGCCTGAAAAGAGTGGCCTTGCAAGATGGGCTGGGGTGGAGGGGGTGGTGAAGGATGCTCAGAATTCATTAAGTCATGAGGAGTAAAGGAGGTTATTAAGATGCAGTTAAGGAAATAGTATGCAAAACCAAGCTCAGTAAGCTAAATAAACCCAGGGATTTGAGTGTCCAAAAGCCAAGTAGCTATGTCACCTTGAAAAGGATTTTATGAGACACACAATAAAGGGCAGTAGGAGGCCAGGCAAAGGCTGAGAATGGTAAGAAAGGCAATGAAATCTTCAAGGAGAGAAGATGGTGAATGCTGAAGACAAACACTCTGGGAGCAATAGGAATATAAAGGAATAAAGGTACATTGAAGATCTTTAATTTCTTAAATACCTTATATTTACTAATATCTTATATTAATGAAGATCTTAAAATTTGAATGAAGACCTTAAGGTAGTAGTTTTAAGAAATTAAAGATCTTCAATGTACCAACATTGATTTTATCATCTGGACTCTCACTTTTAGGAAGTTTCTGTCTCCTGAGTCCCGGGGAGAGAAGCAGCAAGTGCTCTTTTTCCAGATGCTTCCATTCTGAACAGTGGCTTACCAATGGCTTTTGTGTTTATGGTTAGGCAAGTCTTACCATGGGCTGGTCATTTCCATCTTGAGCTTTGTTCCTCCCTCTGTGTTCTCTACTGGGAGATGACCCTTCTCTTCGGATGTGCGCGTCTTTGTCCTTGTGTGTTGGTTCAAGAAAAGTCTAAACAGGGGTCCCTGGGAGGCTCAGTCGTTAAGCGTCTGCCTTCGGCTCAGGTCATGATCCCAGGGTCCCGGGATCGAGCCCCGCATCGGGCTCCCTCCTCACCGGGAAGCCTGCTTCTCCCTCTCCCACTCCCCCTGCTTGTGTTCCCTCTCTCTCTCTCTGTCAAATAAATAAATAAAATCTTAAAAAAAAAAAGAAAGAAAAAGAAAAGTCTAAACAAAAGACCAACATCCAGGACAGGGGGTTCCCTTACCAGCCCCTCAGTTGTCCAGGCCAGCAGCCTGCCCAGACTCAGCTCCGCCATCTCCTTCCCCACCCACGCAGCCAACCCATCCCCCAGCCCGCTCAGCTCTACCTCTGAAATGTCTTCCAGATCCATGTGCCTCTCCCTCTGTGCCACTGTTTCTAACCTTGGACCACCATCTTTTCTCACACAAATGACAACAGTTGACTTCAGATTGGCTTCCCTGACTCGGTTTGTCTACTCTCACCCCTCGCTCTTCCCTAATTCAGTTGCTACATGGCCAGAGATTTTTTTTTCCAAAACGCAAGTCTGATTATGCTGGTTCACTGCCAAGGTACATGATGGCTCCCTATTGCCCTATGGGTAAAACCCAAACTCCTTAAACCTTGAACACAAGGCCCTTCGTCTGCCCGCTGGGTTAGCCTCCCAGCATTTAAAACGCCAGCCCCACGGAGCTTCTCTCTGTTGCCCTCATCGTGTCCTGCCTCGCCTCCGGCCCTGCACTTCTTTGGCTATCTTCTTCCCCTTCCTGCGCTGTGCACTGCCCAAACTCCTGGTCCCAGTCTCTGTTTAGATACTGTGGGCTCCAGAAAGCACCCTGAACCCAATCATTTCTTCTAGACTCAAAAGTTTTCTTTTTTCCAAACACCGATGGCCAAGAAACCCTTGTCATATTTTATTGTCCCCATTGGCTTAAAAGCTCTCTGACCGTCAGGGTCACATCGATTTTTTGCTCAACACTATATTCCTAAACTCAGTGCTTGGGCTATGAGAAGCTTTCAAAAATGTTCAGTTGAATGAAGGAATGATCAAATGAATCTCCAGTGCCGCCCAGAGCTCTTTGGAACTTAGACACTAGACTTGGTCAGTGCTCCAGATCTGATCAGACTTGGGGGGAAAACTGACAAGGCATTAAATTATGTTAACCAAAATTCCAATTTATTCATTTCAATAAGAAATATGACTGACAAGTGGGCCCAGAGTATACGTAGATCTTACTTCCTCTGTGGATCTGGGAAAACAAATCACAGAATATTTTTTGATGAGCGTAGATTCAGAGGCAGGGAGATTATGATTCCAATGTTTAATAATGTAAGGGTTTAATTCCTGCTTCCTTCATTTTATGACTTCATTTTATGAAGTCAAGACTCTGCATCTTGTCCAGGGACAGCACTGCCAACACCAGCCTTTCTGACTGCTGTTTTCTGGGCCTCTCTACTAACGAACCCTTCCAGTAGAGTGACACATTGTTTAGATAAGCAAACAAATATATCTTCTATTGTATTATTAGAGTCTTTAGCCAGCCTGTGAGTCATTAAAGAGATTTGCCTATCTCTATGCCAGGCCCTTGGAAGTTTTTCTTTTTCCCCTTGCTTTGCTTATTCTCCTCGTTTCCGAGTCCTTGGTGGGTGACATGCCCCACGTAACATTTTCCACTTGGGCATTCTGAAACTGTACCAGTGACTGGGGGAGCTTTAGATGGCATTAGGTAATTTACTGGGTCATTGACCAATTTGAAATCGAGGTCTTCTTGCCTTCTTGATGTTTGAAAAGAGAAAAATGTTGAGTCTAGGAGACAAAACAAGCATTAGAACAACTTTTGAGGGTTAAACCAACAAGGTGGCTGAGACCAAATACTAGAAAGACAGGTTGGTGGCAGAGTGTTAGCTCTTTGAAGCTAGAGGATGGCCATTTTATTTTATTTTTTTTAAGATTTATTTGAGAGAGAGAGAGAGCAGGAATGGGGGAGAGGGACAGAAGGAGAGAGAGAGGGAGAAGCAGACTCCCCCCTGAGCCAGGAGCCCGATGCGGGACTTGATCCCAGGACCCCGAGATCATGACCTGAGCCGAAGGCAGACCCTTAACTGACTGAGCCACCCAGGTGCCCCAAGGATGGTCATTTTAAAATAAAAAACTTGTGCTTTGTAAAACTTCATACGTAAATACCTTGTTTGTGTTTTCTTTAATTTTTTCTTCTTATTCTTTCTTAACGTATGCAAGTTCTTCTTGTAACCGCTGAACAGTCTCTTCATGGTACTTATGACTAACAGTAACCATCTTTCCTATTTATATGCTTACTGTATCTTCTCCTGCTAAAACGACAGCTCCATTAGGGAGAGACTCTGCTTCGTTCACCTCTGCCACTCAGGACCTAGGAGAGGATCCAGCACAGCAAATGTGCTGAAGTAATTATCATCAAATGAATGAATGAATGCCCTGGGGAGCCAAAGAGAGATGATTTTGGCCAAGGTTGGGGTAGAGTTCAGAAGTGGAATGGCCTGTCCCTGTGGTCTAGATTGGGAGACACAGAGGTAACTAGATGACAGGAGTGCACTGGGAAAGTGAGGCCCCCGAAGGGAAGAGAAGACAAGTTACAGAAACAGCTTGGCCCAGACCAACGCTCACCTTCCAGTGCCCCACTGGGCTGAAGCCCAAGACAGGCTCCCTTACAAGTGCCCCGGTGACCAAACATGTAGGAAGAGACACCTAACCCCTACGGGCAGCAGACGCCACAGAAGCGTTCAGAATGCAAACATTTTTAACTTATTTATAGTAACAAAATGACATAAATAATTGACTTTTTAATCCGCAAATAAACCAAAATAGAACAAAGGAAAAGAAAATTCGAAAAAGTGATAAGGTAAGTCATGGCTCTGCTAACCTGACCTCCTGAAACTCCATTTTCAACCACTCTTTCACCCCATTTTCAGCTTTAAAAAACCAAACCTAATAACACACTAAGTCCCTCTTAATGACTTCCTCTTAATATGGATATATCAGGAGGTTATATGGATTAAAGCTCTTGAACTCCCTGTCAAAAGATTTCTCAGAATTACCTTGGCATATTATTCTCTTGTCTCTTGACAAAAGAGGTCATCTGTTTTTGAAATTTTCATCGAAGACCCTGCCTTAGCTGCTCAGGGTCCCACAACCAGCTTTTCTCACAGTTTAATACAGAAAAGAAGTTCATCTCCTAAAGAAATGGTGCTTTTTTTTCAATGTCAAATAAAAGACACACAATTCTTCTTCCTTCCTGTGAGGCTCAGAGCTAAAGTTGGGCTCGATTTACATTGTCCTTAGCCTAGCCACCGGCCCAGGAATTTCTAAGTTAGAAGTAGTCAGACCACATGTTTTTACGTCCGTAACCACCATACTAAAGTCACAGAACTGTGTGAATGATGAATATTTTATTCATGCCATTGCCTTTGTCCCACAGTAAGTGCTAGGATGGTTCCAGTTCCGAAACAGCTGTTTTGTTCTCCACTGTCTCTTAGGGAAGGTTGTTAGCGGCCATCCCCTCTATTTGTACAAGTCAGCACAACAGAAGAAGGTATGTATGGGATACTGTGCCTTATAATTATATTTAAAAATAAGCTATTATATATAACTTATTTACCTTTATAATTATACATGCTTTTTAAAGATATGAGGAACAATGGTAGTGGGTGAAAAACATCTTGGTTGGATGTCATTCTCTTACCCGGTGCAAAGTATATATTCATATACATAATTATATTAGGTTCCAAAAGACAAAAAGGTCACATTCAAGAAGGTAACCCTTCAACAGGCTGGAGACTACACTGTACGATTATCTCCCTCCTTCACTACATGATTCTTATTAAACTATGTTTTAATCGTTCTTTATGTGGCTTGGTTGCAAATTCTTGGAATCTTTTTAAGTAGGCTGGCTTTTTAAAATGTGTGCATTTTAAAACAAAATTAACCCCACGCGTAGCATATATCAGTTTTGCAAAAGTTTATTCACAGATTTGAGTTGCGATCTTTTGGTATTCAAGAAGCTTTTGTGGTAGACAGCTCCATGGCTTACTGATCATTATTACACTAGTGATTTATTTCTGCACTTATTAAATACTTACTGTTTCCTCTAGTTCTGATTAGGCTCAGGGATGGAAAAAAAACATTAAAGTAATAGTATATAATTTCCTTCTCCTTGAGGAATTACAATCTGCAGTGACTGAGGAGTTGTAACTTATCTACCCGTGGTGGGGGGAAAAGATTTTCAAAGAAAAGCAAATATTAATTATGTAGGTTGAGGTTTGGTTAGCCTTGGAAGGTTCTGTGGACTTCAAATTTGACTTTAAAGAAAGTGTAAGATTTCAAAGAAGGGAAATAAAGAAAGAATCCTTGCTGTAGGCAGAGGACGAGCATAAAGCAAGTTTACATAAAGGAAATCAATAGTGAGATGGGGGTGTGTTTACTCCGGGAAGTGGGCAGGCTAGGAGTTAAGAATGTTCAGGGAATGACAGTGGATCTGGGGAGTCTGGAGTTAATCTCTCAATCTGACATCTGCTCAGGAACCATTGTAAACTCTTGATCAGAGCCAAGATCCTAGAAACCGTGCTCCGGAAAGAATCCAGTTGTGGACATAAGAGGTTTTGTAATTATAAGATAGGAACAGGGTACGAAGGTTTTCATCAGCATCAAGAGCTATTTGAGCAACAAAAAATCTCCAACTTCTATAGAAAACTGAGGCTTAGAACAGCAGAATGGAGAAGAAAAGTAAAAGAGGATTAAAGGATAACTTTGAGTTCCACAGAGCATAGTTAACAAGATGCTAAAATGTCAAGCATGGCGTGAGTGACGTAGTAGGGCTCCGGAAGGGTTAGTATTGTTACCGTGATCATCATTGCAAGACGATTTTGCATTATGTTTTAATAGAAATAGAAAGCGAGGAAACCTTACATTTGTTGTAATTTTTGATGGTTGAAGATGCAGACTCAGCACGGCTCTGAAACACACAGCTAATAAATGGTAGAGGCTAGATTGGAACCCATGTCTGTCTGGCTCCAACATCCATGCCTTCTCTACTCTGTCTCTGAACTGGGAAACATAAGCCTTGCCAGGAGCTAGAAGGGCAAATGCATAATTGAGAAATGATGAATGTTATAAACATACCTCAAGAAAAGCAACAGCAAGAAGGGAGAATGTTCAACCCTGTAATGCAGAAAGAACGGGAGTCTCAGAAGCCAAATTGGGAATGGCTTTAGCTCTTTAGAGCAGAAATATCTATGACTCTGGCTAATACATACCACCAAGTGGTTTCCTTTAAACACACTTGGTGCTGTTTCCCTTGTCTTTCCACACTTACCCGGAGACTGCATCCCTGGATTTCCAGATACCCTGTTAGAGGTGAGTGCGTACTCTTGTGCTGAGGGGACAGAAGGGTATTGTGCTTCATAGATGAAGACACTGATGATCTTCTTTATACCTGGCCCCTTGTAGACTGTATCAGCATTAGCCCTTTTCTTCATGTAGCTCATCAGTCTGTCACACTAAGATGAAGTTTGTGCACATGTACAACTAAGACAAGAACTCATAAAAGAAATACTACCAGCAAGGCTGCTGGATGGCCAACCAGATTTACTTCTGGTGGCATCTCTCCTTTAAAATTTCAACAAGGATGACTGGGTAGCTCAGCCGGTTTAGCATCTGCCTTGGGCTCAGGTCATGATCCCGGGGTCCTGAGATCCAGCCCCACATCAGGCTCCCTGCTCAGTGGGGAGCCTGCTTCTCCCCCTCCCTCAGCCTCTCCCTCCTTGCTCATGCTCTCTCTCTCTCTCTCTCAAATAAGTAGATAAAATTTTTAAAAAATAAAAAAATAAAAGTTCAACAAAGGGGAGTCCATATTACTTAGCAGTTTAGATCTCTTGCTGTGTCCCCACTTCCTGATAACCTTCTCTGTTCAAATTATCCTCATTAAAATTTCTGCTTAGAAGGGTCATATGTCAGTTCCACTCACATTTTACTGGTCAAAGCAGTCCCATGGCCACCTCTGATGTCAATGGTGTGTGGACATATAATCCTTTACAGGAAAGGCACCAAATAATTAGGAATAATAATATACCCTACTACATGGGGTATGAATATTTGCTCATTTATTTATGTAACTGGAGAGTCTACTCCTACTAATAATCAAAGAGAATTCATTCCTCTTCAATAAATTCCCTGTCACTTCTATTAGCATTTGACCTAATGGCTTATATTAAAGAGTATGTTTCAATTTAAGAATTTTGATTGACATCGGCATATAGTTAGCTTTGTTGCAATAACAAACAACTACAAAAAAACTCAGTGTCTTACAATAAAATTCATTTTTATGTCTTTATTCATATTCCATGTGGGTCTATATAGTCAGGTCTAGCTGTGGCTCTGTTCCTGGGCCATGGGTCGGTAGCAAGTCTGCTCTCCCTGTTTTCTCGACCTGGGATCTCAGCTAAAGGAGCAACTCTGATCTGGAACATGCTATCCTGGGGTGGGGAGCAGAAACAGGAGTCTGTGATGAAGCAGGCAGTCACATTTAAAGCTCCTGTTCTCATGGTGTAAGTCACATCTGCTCATATGTCTCTGGTCCCACCCGACAGAGCAGGCTGTGGAGGAGGACACTGTGCCCCCGCTTATGGGCGGCTCCCGCGAAGACACATGCAAGGAACAGGAATGTCTAATCCTCTGTTATAGAAAGAAGGAGTGAGCAGTTGCAAACAATGACACAATCTATCACAAGATCTTTTGGGGGGTTTCCACACAACTTTGAAGGACTGTTGCCACATGACTTAATCTACCACTTCTGTCATTACATTCTTGGATCAATCCTCAAGCACCTTTCCCAACATCAGTGTCATCCACAGCCTCAATTTCAATAATATTGGGTCCTGGAATTTTCGATTTCTTTTCTTTCCTTTCCATTCCGTTCTCTGATGTTCTTATCCTTTCCAGAAACTAGGGAATAAGACCAAAGACTAAACATTATTTATTCAGCAAACAGTTACTGAACACCTATTATATGACAAGTACTATGGCTATAATAACAAATAAAAAAAACACCACCCTGGGTGCCTGGGTGGCTCAGTTGGTTAAGCGACTGCCTTCGGCTCAGGTCATGATCCTGGAGTCTCGGGATCGAGTCCCACATCGGGCTTCCTGCTCAGCGGGGAGTCTGCTTCTCCCTCTGACCCTCTTCCCTCTCGTGCTTTCTATCTGTCATTCTCTCTCTCTCTCAAATAAATAAAATCTTTAAAAATAATAATAATAAAAAAATAAAAAAATAAAAAAACACCACCCATTTGAATAAGCTTCTATCTGGTGGAGGAAACTAATATGCGCGCGTGCGCACACACACACACACACACACACACACACACACACACAAATATGGTCAATACCCTGAGAGTGGTTATATAAATAGAAGAGTATTTATACTACAAAGTGCTAGGGGAGGCTTTCAAGAAGCAAAGTCAAATTCTTCCATTTTTCTCTCCTGGGAAAGTTTCAGAGTTGATAGCCAATCCAGAAGAAAGAGTGGGTCATCAAAGATCCCCAAGCAGAAGAACAGTTTATTCTGATTTGTTTTACGATGATAAACCCCAACTCTGGTGATAGCGTAGGGTGGACAAGAGGAGAGAGGCGAGGAAAGCAGCCGGTGACTGCAAATGGCCAAGTGACAAGAGATGGCGCCATGATGAGAGCAGGAAGGAAAGGGAGTGTTTAAAACATTCAAGAGGCAGAACCGACAAAACTTCACAATCGCTTATATGTGGGGGATGAAGGTGAAATGGCGCCAAACATTTCCCCTATAATATCCTTCTGGACAAGCTAGACAAGGCTGACCTTGGGTGCACATGCAAACAAGGTATCTGGTGTTCTCGGTGTATGGCGAGCCCTTGTTTGTAAGAGTGAGGTTTCATGAAGACCCACCTCAGGCCCTCACCACCTAGGTGATGCTGAACACCTGAGACTCCCTGTAGTGGCCACTGAGCGTATTTGCTGGTCGGCAGCCTTGCTCTGTGAACATGCGCTGATCCCCAGCATGCCAGGGCATACGCCTACCCAAGAGTAGCCAATCACAGCGCCAGCCTCCAGCTCCTGCTCCAGTGATTGGGCCAAGGAGCAGCCACGTGCCTGAAAGAGACGCCCTTTCCTTTGCAGTCTCAAGAGGCGGTGCTGAAAAAGGGGTGGGGGCCTGAGCTGCTGGTGATCCTGATTCTGAAACCAGGGGAAACCATTCTGAGAGAATTAGGAGAGGCACAGAAGGTCTCGGTGTTGTTCAAGCCCCTGGTTCCAGTCAGCTTACTTTCATCGCTCCAAGGTGTATAGGGGACTGTGTCTGCTCAGCGGGTTACTAGGAGGCGTAGAGTTAATGTCCATAAAGCGCTTCACATGGTAGTGCATCGAATTCCTCCCACCTGCCCCTTCCGATCTCTGGGTTCTTGTCTTCAGGGTCTCAGGCCCAACTATGACTGCAGCCATCAGCTCTGTGTGGGCTCCTGACGACCTCACGCAGGCACAAACTCGGTAGACACATTCTTCCCTCTTCCTCCCCTGAGTGTGTCCCAGGAAGTCATTGTTCAGCGTCTCAGAAGATGGTCCCTGGGACCAAGTCTGATATCAAGTACTGCCCAGCTTGGCAACTGGCCCTCATAATGGCTGTCCTCTTTCCCCGCCCCACTCCTTAACTTCGTTCCTGTTCCCTGGGGTTCTACTCCTGAGAAAGTAGAGGCACATAAGCTGTGAGGTGTTCTAGGCTGGATGTTTGTGCACCTCCAAGATCCATGTGTTGAAGCCCTAACTCCAGTGTGGATGTATTCGGAGATGGGCCCTCTAAGGAAGTAAGCAAGGTTAAGTGAGGCCATAAAGGTGAGGCCCTGAGCCCACAGGATGAGTGTCCTCATAAGAAGAGACACCAGAGAGCTTGCTTCCTCCCTCTTTGTAGAGTGCATGCCCCAGAAAAGGCCAAGTGAGACACAGCAAGATGGTGGCCACCTACCAGGCAAGAGAAGAAACCTCAGAATGAAACCTGCTTTGATGGCCCCTGGATCTTGAACTTCTAGCCCCCAGAACTGTGAGAAATAAATTTCTACTGTTTGAGTCACCCAGCCTGTGGCATTTCATTGTGGCAGCCCTAGCAGATGAATACAGACGGGCATCTAGCATATAGTTGGCATTCAATAAGTGATAGTTGTCGTTATAATGTCTACTGCACTCTACAGCCTTCACCTTCATCTGCTGCTGTAGGACTTCAGAATCCCTCCAATTCCGTGAAAGCCAAGACTTGTAGTGCTCATGTGCCATTCCCCTTCTCCTTTCCCCCCTTCCCTGACTCCGCTTTCTCACGCTTCCCACCTGTTGTTGTATTCCTTGTATTTTAGAGCAAGTCTGCATATTTTGCACTTTTTTTTGAGAGAGAGAGAGACTGTGAGTGGGGGCGGGGGAGAGGGAGAGAGAATCTTAAGCAGGCTCCATGCCCAGTGCAGAGCCCAACACGAGGCTCAG
The DNA here is from genome assembly GCF_009762305.2 of Zalophus californianus. Taxonomy (NCBI): domain Eukaryota; kingdom Metazoa; phylum Chordata; class Mammalia; order Carnivora; family Otariidae; genus Zalophus; species Zalophus californianus. The sequence goes on from NC_045596.1 coordinate 188,452,874, forward strand.
TCTCACAACCCTGAGACCATGACCTGAGCCAAAATCAAGAGTCAGATGCTTAACCTACTGAGCACCCAGGTGCCCCTATTTTGCACTTTTTAATTGAATCTTGTCTTATTGACAGAAGTCATCTCCTTCTGGTTACTTAAACCTTATGGATCACATAGACCCAACAAGAGAAAAGTGGGTGCATTCAAAATACTGTCAGCTGATGAGGGTGTAATAAAGAGCCTAGTTACAAAAACATGGCTGAGATGTGGGGAAGCACGAGGGCTATTTCTGTGCTGACTGGTTGAAGAGAAGAGCATTTGCCAGAATAGAAAGGAGTGTATCACGTGGAGCCACGCTGAATGGAGCTGTGACTGGGGGGAGAGGATGATGAGGACCAGCGTGGAAGAGAGCGCATGGCGGCGGTGCCTTTTCCGATCCATCCATCACCAAATCACCAACACTAGACTTCGCCCTCCCAGAGCACAACAATAAAGTACTTAGTGGAAGCTTGTCTGCCAGAAAGTAGGGAAGATAGTCTAGCCCTTCATCCTCTAATAAAGAAGATTAAGAAAACTGACCGCTCCCTGCTTATTGGTTTCGATGAGAGTCTCCACACCCAGAGTTTTGGTTCTCATAAACCAACTTACTCTAAACTGAAAACAAGCAAATTGAACAAGTCACACTACTTTTGAGCCCATCTTAAAGCCTTCTGAAAGTGACCTGTTATAATAAACTTGTAAAAATAACATTCAAATTGAATAAATGTTTCATCATTTTGAGAAAAATGTATATGAACTTTTTTATTGGAAGTTTATACATAAAGTATTGCTTAAATGTAGTAACTAATGTAACTCAAGTTTGGTATAACTTCATTTAATTATGGCTTTGCATCATACTTTGAGAAAATGTCTATGTCACGGAACGGATAGTTCAGGATAAATTTGTTTTTTAATTTAAAATTAATGTAACTCAAGGAACGATGCTGTCCCTCTTCCAGCAGAATAAAACCAGAGAGAAAACCTCAAAAGCCACACTCAGATGCTTATCTTTCTAGTGGGCCAACCAGAGTTCTGCCAGACAATATGATGATCTTTGCCTTGCTCCTTGTCACACTGGGAGGCTCATAAATATTGCAAAAAGCAAGACTGATGGCCATTTTAGAGGTAAGGAATGTGAGGCACAGTCTAACTGAAAACTTTGTTCAAAATCCCCCTTCTACCGAGCAATAAGTTCAGCAACAGCATCAAAGAGAACTCTATAATATAGAAATTCTGGTTGAGTCAAGACTGTTAGTTTCTCTATTCATCCAGCAAATATTTTTTTTGAAGATTTTTTATTTTATTTATTTGAGAGAGAGAGAATGAGAGATAGAGAGCACGAGAGGGAAGAGGGTCAGAGGGAGAAGCAGACTCCCCGCTGAGCAGGGAGCCCGATGCGGGACTCGATCCCGGGACTCCAGGATCATGACCTGAGCCGAAGGCAGTCGCTTAACCAACTGAGCCACCCAGGCGCCCCCATCCAGCAAATATTTACTGAGCACCTACCATATGCGAAACGCTCCTCTGAGTTTTGGGGATACTGCTGTGAATAAGACAAAGTTCCTGACCCAGAAAGTTTGCATTCTCGTTGGGAGGGAAAGGTAAAAAAAATAAATATGGCAGCTGGTGACAAATGCTATACAGAAAAGAAAGGATAGATACGCATGCCCATGTTCACAGCAACATTATTCACAACAGCCAAGGGTGGAAGAAGCCCCAGAGTCCAACAAGAGATGAATGGATGAACAAAATGTGGTAGGTGTGTACAAAAGAATATTATTCCGTCTTAAAAAGGAAGGAAAGTCTGACACATGCTAAGTACGAATAAACCTCAGGGACATTACTCTCCCTGAAACAAGCCAGTTACAAAAGAACACATATTGCGTGATTCCACTGACATTACTAAGGTCCCTAGAGGAGTCAAATTCATAAAGACAGAAAACCGAATGGTGGCTGCCAGCAGCTGTGGCGGGAGGGCGATACGGAGTTATTGTCTAATGAGAACAGAGTTTCATTTTGGGAAGATGAAAAAGTTCTAGAGATGGAAGGGGGTGATAGTTGCACAACATCGTGAACGTGCTTGATACCACTGAACGGTTCACCTAAAAATGGTTAAAATGGTCAACTTTCTGTTGTGTGTATCTTACCACAATTGAAAATAATATTTTAAGAAAGGACAGACAATATTAGGGTGGAGTTTTAGGTACGATTGTTAGGTAAGGGTTCTCTCAACAGGCTACGAACACCCTTACCCAGATGGATGGATACCCAGTGGACACTCATTTACCACAAGCTTGTCAGTATTTGGAGCTGGGGCAGGAGCAATGAAAGAATGTGGGTGTTTATTTCCTCTTGGTGGAGGTGAGGAGAAGATGGTATTTTCTAGTAGATGTTCTGAGTGACATAGGCAAGGCATCTCAAACAACAAAGTCATTAAGGAAGATATGTGTCCATCTTCACAAAATAAAGCATCACGTTCTCACGTTGGCAGCTGAGGGAGAATGTCTGCATGGATAGGTCACTGAACTCATCCTCTTAGAGGTTTTTACCTAAATATTGTTGCCATTCCTCACTGGCTTGAAGGAGGGAAAGGCTATCCTGTTCTAGGTTCTTGAAGCCATTATAGGAGAGTTACTGGAAGACTAAGATCATTTTTATAAGACTATGCTCAAGGACAAGAAAAATGAAAAAAGTGCATGACAACGTATAACTAAATTCTTTGACTTATAAAATGAGTCTTTCTCTGAGTCTTGTAGGCTGCAGTCTACGTGCAGCTTGATCTGCCGCTATGTGGTGAGGGCTTCTTGAAACCTAGAATCGGGAGAGAGCTCAAGACCACATTTTGAGTTACAACTCCTTGGCTGAGAGACCTCTTCCTCTCAAGATGGTTGACACTGGGACCCGTGTCCTGACCAACTCAGGGAAATGTCTTCTCCCTCCCATCAAAGGGGAGGCTCCCTGTAGCCTCAACAGGAAAGCATTCTGAAGTCAACACCGTCAGAGAAGAGGTTGTTTCATTACAATCTGAAGTGAAAACTGCTTTTCCCCATCACACCAATCCCACTACTGTTTCTGGGCTCTCTATTTTCTTAAACTAGAAACTAAAAGTCACTCTGGACCCCCGTCTTTCTGCCTCCCATCTCCCCACATCGTTAATCAGTCAGCTCTCCTGTGACTCTACTTTCTGAATAGCTCTCAGATGAGTCGATTTCTGTTCATCCCCAATTCTACTACCTTATTTCCTGCCTTTATAATCTCTAATCAAAGGACCAGGATCACGTTTGTGGTACTCTTCCGGACTCCAGTTTCTCCCATTCCAGTCTGCTCTCCACCCTGTCCACAGTGATTTCCCCCAAATCCAAATCTACTTGCGTCAATTCCCGGCTCCAACACTGTCCTTGGTCCCCATTGCCTACAAGATCAATCCTGAGACTCTCAGAAACAGGTCTCAACTTACTTGTCTTATTTCTTCCAACCCCCTCACAAGACCTTATCTGTTACCCTTCAGAAGAACCATAGGTTTTCCAGAAAACACAGACTTTCCCTGCTCTCCGAACTTGCTCCAACTGTTCCCTCTGCCTGGAATGTCTTCACATTTTCCACCTGGCAAATTTTTTGTCTCCCTTCAAAATCCATCAAATGTTTTTGTGGGGTTTTTGGTAATGTTACATTTCTCTGACTGCCCTGGACAGTTAGCAGCTCCCCTCTCTGATTCCAAAGCACTCTGAATGGAATTCTAATAGCTTCTTTCATAAATCGTAAATCATTTTCAATTCTGCCATTCCTCCTCTTTGCCAGACTGTGAGCTTCTGAGGAAAGAAGACAGCCATTCGTCTTTGTATCTTCACCACTTAGCACAGGACCCAGACATTATAGGAGCTCCAGAAATTCATTTGTTAAGTCAGTAGAAAGAGTCATTTAGGGGTGCCTGGCTGGCTCAGCGGGTAGAGCATGCAACTCTTGATCTCGGGGTTGTACATTCGAGCTCCACGTTAGGTGTGGACATTACTTACAAATGAAATCTTTAAAAAATAATAAAAATAAAAATAGCATTTAGTGTCTGCTCCTTGCCAAAGCAGGGGCTAGGCTCTGGGAATGCAGCAGTGATGAAAACATAAGATCCCTGCTATCTGGGGACTTGAATGATAAATGATTTCACTAAATGTCCTTTGAACTTCTCCTTTCTTTAAAACCTACTTTTGGCTTTGCCCAACCTTTTCCCAAACGAACAAACTGGTTGGTACTTGTGCTACCATCTCTTTCTTAAACCACCAACCCTGCCGACGACGGTGTTAATCAGGACAGGTAAGTATTGCTGTGTTGGGGGTTCAAAGAAGTTTCAGTTCTGCTGTCTGCCATCCAGAGGCATGTAGTCGGGTTGAGAAGTAAACCTAACATACGGAACAATGAAGAAACAATATAGAAACATAATTAAGTGCTAATTGTTTGGGACAGACTGCGTATTTTCAGAAGAGGGATAATCAGCCATATAATCAGTGTGTAATTTATAGCACATGTTGTGCACCCCATCGGGGAAGTCAGCACAGTAGCAAAACACCTTTTGCTACAGAGAACAAGGCTTTGCTCCCTAACATGGTAAAGAATCAGATCTGTGGGAAAGCTGATCTGTTCACCTGCTCAGAAAGTGAAAGGGGTCTCTCTCATGATGGTACGTAAAAAGAAATAGAAAAATATACCGCCCCAAACCCAGATTCCCAGAGTCCTTTCCACAGAGCATGGCGTCTCCAAGAGTGGAAAAAATTGGAATTCTGTTTATTTATTTATTTCAAGGAAAGGAATTAGAGGACTGTTAGGGTGGTCCTCCAGGACCCCACAGCCCTCACTGCCCCCAAGGATGTCTCAATGTCAAGAGTGGTAAGAAAGCACCAGCCATAGTTGGAGTATTTGTGTTCTCATATAAATATATTTTCCCCTTTGAACATTCCTTTCCCAGACACCCTCATTCTCTCTGCCGCCATTCCCTTATAAGCCAGCCAGCCCGGTCTCGGCTTTGACAGGAACCAGCACAGTTCTGCGTTACTCTCTCCATGCCCACCCTCCCCACGGGGCCAGCCTGGTTCTTCCGGAGGAGACTGGGGGAGGGCCGTGCAGAAGACTGCATTGCAGTTCCTAAAGTTGTTTGCAACTAAGCCAGGCTCTCGGAAATCCTCTCATTTGGGACATCCAGAGGTTGATCCTAACTAGCTCAATCTGTACGGGAGTAAATCCTTCTTCCTTTCACATCAAACCTCCCACCCAGATAGTCTAACTCAGCACAGACTGACCTCGTGCCGCATAACAGAACACAGGGACCAGTTACCTAAAATAGGTTAACACGTTTGTTAGGTGATTAGACATTAGGCTACAAGAAACAGAAAAGTTAGATGTGATTGTATAGTCATAAAGATTGTATATTTAAACGCCATAAAAGGCCACTGGAAAGACCTTCCCTTATCAAGAACGCTTGCTCACGTCCATTCCACGTTACTGTAAGCAACAGCAATTAAGAACTTACGAGAAGCCACGTCGAGTCAAAAATGTAAACACAAAATCTCTGAGACCAAGAAGGGCAGGTTCTCATGGTAACTCAGACCCGGGTTCAACACTAAAAATTTATGTACTGAAAAGTTCTGTAAGGGTCAGAGAGACGACCTCAAGGTTAAGTCCATTCCAGCAGACTGCAGAGATTAAACCACACAGGAATACAGCTGACACCGATGTTCTTGGGTTTCTTTCAAGGAGATGGAGCACTCCAATTTTTAGGGCCAATGACCTGTAGCCGACGGGGGGGGAAAAGCCTGACCTGATTTTTATTCTTCCCTTAAATAAGCCTTTTTTTCTTTACTTCTGATGGTACAATGACTCTATGGGCATTTGGAAACATGACTTTTTTTTTTTTTCTTGTAGCACTGTAACTAGAATCTTCTTTAAAAATATTTTTTTCCAAAAAGGGAAAAAAAAAAAGATTTCCATTTGAAGGAAGCATTAATATTTTCCATATGTGTTGGCTCCTGAGGGTGGAATTAGTATTCAGATTCAGATTCAGCCCACGTGGATTGGCAAGTGCAGGCGTGTGAGTCTTAGCCGTTCAGCAAATCCACCAACTTCCCGGGTGTGAGATGCTGGTGGGGATCCATGGGCAGATGCTGGTGGGGATCCGTCTGAAACCACGTACTCGGCTTGTCTTTGAGATGCGATTTCACAGGCAATGCGGGTTGAAACATCTCCGACGGAAAGGTCAGAAGATAGCTTCTCGCACCGTGACATGAGTACACATAGATGTTTATGGCGGCCCAAGCTGACAGGGGTTACAGAGGTCCTCCTCCGTGGCCCTACATTTGAAAGGAGAGAAAGTGGAACTCACAGTAGCACCAGGATCTGCCCAAGTTTGGGGAACTCCCGGGGTGTCTGTCCGTTGCCGCTCGAGGGTGCCCGGGCTTCCAGCGCTTCGTCCAGGACCAGGCACAGATTCAACAATCTGCAAAATATTTGCCTATTTCGGGAATAAATGTTTAAAATTTGCACAAGAAATGACAGTAATCATACACAAATAAGGTTTCATTTTTCTGGCCCTTTTAAGCTGTAATTTCACAAAAATTAGTTCTGCAGGAGTAGATAGTACAGAAACACCACAGGAGATTCAAAATATATAAAAGAGCGTACAGTAAAAATACATCTCCTCCACTCTCGACCTCCAGACCTTTGGTCCCCTTCCCTAGAGGCAAGCAGCATGCTAGTTTCCGGTGTGTGCTTTTAGACAAACATGGCAATCTTTTCTAAGTATTTGAAGTGCACTTTTGCCACTTTTTCCTAGTGATCAGAACAACACATAACTTGTTGCCGGGGTGACTTCTCCTGAAGGCTACACATTGACAACCTAGAGGGTTTGAAAGTTTGGGGGGGGAAAGTCGATTGCTGCCTGCTTGCTGCATTCTCTCGGTATTTTGTCTTTAACATCCGTATTTTCCTCCTAAAGTTTCTGCGTCCACAAACAAGTGAACACACAAAGTAAACAGCTCACAACAGTGACCCCTTGCCCGGATTTAGAATAACCAACAGAAAGCCAGTTTAGTATTTCTGAGAGACGAAAGTTCACAACCCTGCCTTTCAGCTAATTCAGTATCTTCCAGATAGTTCTTAATCGTCTGTGATCTAAAATCAAGATCCATCAAGAATTAAATTAAGGCGGCAATCAAGGACGAACCCTGTTGCATCTCTTTCCTGAGATGCGCTAATATCTGTGCGCATGCGCATGCGCACGCACACCCGCCCCCCCCCCCCCAACCCCGCCCCGCTGCTTCAGGCCAAGCCCTACTTCATTGCTGGGACTATTAAAATTGGCTCCCTCCTGTTAGTCCTGCATAATCCAGTCACTGGGGCTGAATCCCAGTGGGCGAGCAGGAGAGGGTCACAGAGGGAAGTCAGAAGGAACGGGGCCCACACGTCATCATGAGTTTAGATTTCCTTGTGGTGATGCCAGATTTGAAGCCCCGCGTTTACACACACGCACACACGCACACATGTGTGCATAACACCTCTGAAGTCATTCAGGCTGTCGTGTGAAGAATGATGGAAGAGAGCAAGAGGATTGCAGGAGCGGAGCGGAGCCGTGATGGATGGAGGCTGGGATGTGGCCATAGCAGTGATGGAGAGAACGGCGTGGATCCAGAGCATGTCTTGGAAGCAAAGGAGGCAGAACTTGCTGTTGGACTGAACACTGGGTGAAGGAAAGAGAAATTAAAGATAATCCCTAGATATTTGGCCTCAGCGACCAGATGGATGCAGTTCTGCCCTGAACTGGGATAGAAGATGGAAGAAAGCAGAATTTGGGAGGGGCGTGTGGAGAAGCCAAGAGTTGTGCTTGGGCCATTCTAAACCTTGGACACCTTCTAGATGTGCTGATTTCCATCCCGCTCCCTGGCTCTGGTTCTTCCCTATCTCTTCTCATTGGAGGGCTGCAAGTTCCATCTTTGGACCTGTTTCTATCCAAGATTACTCCCTTAGTGAATTCCTCCAGCTACTTATATGCTCCCAAATTTTAATCTCCAGGCCAGAACCTGCCCCTGAAGTCCAGGCCCGTTTGTCCAGTTGCCTACTCAACATCTCTAACAGCACAAAATTCCCTCCAATCCAGGGTTACCAGATAAAATAAAGGACACCCAGTTAAGTGAGAAGAACAGCAAGTAATTTTTTGGTGTAAGTATAAACAGTATTGCATGGGACATACTTAAAGTAAAGAAGAATCTGTTGTTTAGCTGAAATCAAATTTAGCTAGACATCTTGCATTTTCATTTGTCAAATCTGGCAACTTTATCCGAAAATGTGTTCAACCCACTCTCTTCTCCCGTCTAATTGATAGCAACTTCAGCCTTCCAATAGCTCAGGCCAAAGATACTGGCATCATCCTTCACTCTTCTCTTTCTTTCACATTCCATATCCAGTCTGTCAGCAAATCCTATTGGCTCTACCTTCAAAATATATCCATCATCTGAAGCTTTTTACCCCCTTCACTGCTGCCACTCTGGTCCAAGACACCATTCACTATTAAAAGAACTAACATAGTCTTCCAGTTCTTCTCCCTTACTCCCTGAGAGACTGTTCTCAACAAAGCAAACAAAGGGATCTTCTAAAAAGTAAATCAAATTATGTTAGTCCTCTGCCCAAAACTGCCACTAGATTTTCCTTTCAGTCAATATAAAAGCCAAGGTCCTTACTAGAGCCAAGCAAGCTCCATGGGACCTGTTCCCACTGCATCCCTTCCATTTCTTCTCTGACCTTCTCTCCTACTGCTCTCCCCTCCTTCACTTTGCTTCAGCTGTACCAACCTCCTTGATGGTTCTTGGCTACACAAAGGCACATTCCTGCCCCAGTTGCTTACCCTTGCTGTACCTTCTGCCTCGACTGTTATTTTTCCCAGATACCCGCATGGCTCACTCCTCTACTCCTTCAAGTCTTTGCTCGGATGTTACTTCCTCAGTACGACATCCCTAACCATCTTGCTTAAAACTGCAACGCCACCTCCTTCATCTTGACACTTGCTATCCGTCTCCCCTGCTTCATTTTTCCCCAAGGGCTTCCCAGCTTCTGAGATACCACCTAATTTACTTATGTGTGTTGCTAATTGTCTCCGCACCTAGAAGAGTAGCTGGCATAGATGAATGTGATCATCTTGGTGGAATTAATAAACTGATGAATCGATGAATCAGTTAGGCAGTGGGTTATACAAATTTGGAATTCCAGGGAGACGTCAGGGCTGGAGATGCAGATTTGGGAGGCATCAACATGTACAGATGTCGAAAGCCATGGGATTGGCTGGGGTTACCCAGAAGAGTATGTAGAGCTAGGCCCGAGAAGGGGGCCCAGGGCACTGAAAGGTCAAATGGACAAGGGAGAACAAACAAAAAAGAATGAAAGGTAGCATTCCCTACGGTAGAGGGAAAACCAGAAGGGCCTCGTGTCAAGAACTATGAAAGGAAATCGTTTCAAGAGTGAACTGAACTGAATCCTGCTGGGAAATCAAATGCGATAAATACAAAGACGCTACCATTGAAGTTGGCAACCTGGACGTCACCAGAAAGAGCGGCAAAAGCAGTCCCTGTGGGGTCTGGAGGATGGAAGCTGGTCCAAAGCAAGATGAGGAAGTGGAGGCTGCCACGGCACACGTCTTCCCAGGTGTTCGGTTGGAAGAGCAGCCCAGAAACAGGACAAGAGCTGGGCTGGGGGGGGGGGCAAGAAGAGAAGCCTGACTCACTGGGGATAGGGGTACAGTTATTTCCAAAGGGGCACGCTCTTAGAGAAGAGAGAGTGGGAGGCAGGCATGAGAGAGGGCACTGGAAGCAAGTCATTAGCACGGCAAGAGATGGGACTGAATACAAGAGGAGAGGTCGGCTTAAGACATGAGCCAACAGCTAGACGGAGAGTGTGGCCGAAGGCATGGCTAGTTGGGTGGTTTGCCTGCTGGGCAGATGAGGGTGTACCTGATTCCTTCTCCATGGATATGTGTGTGTGTCCGGCTCCCCTGTTAGGTGATAAGCTCTGAGAGGGCATTTTTCTCCGTAGCCCCTCTCCCTGCTCCCCTCAGTACCAATATGATGCAAACACAGAAGACTCACATGGCCAGGGTTTATTTAATTGAACCGATGTACCCCTGAAGAGTGGCAAATTATACCATCCCAAAATGTGCCACCATGACTACTCTTTGTCCAAAGTACTATAAAAGCATGTGGCTCCAACTACTCTGGGTCTTCGTTTTCCTATGGGGGTTCCCACGCACACGTGAAATCTGTATGTTTTTCTCTTGTCAATCTGTCTTACATTGGTTTAATTCTCAAGCCCAGCTGGAGACCGTAAGAGACTACACGTAAAGTCTGCTTCCTCCCTGCACTACTTTCTTCTAGCCACGTGCCACCCGGCAGCCCTATCCAGAAACAAGTCCAGTTCACACACCAAAAAATCTGGGAAAAAAAAAAAAAACAAAAACAAAACAGGGTGGAGGGAAGAAACCACAAGCTGTCAACGTCACTTTCCTGGGGCTGCACTTAGAATGGCCAACCATTTGTTAACTGGAATTGGGCTGAGAGAGCGAAAATAGCATTAGCATCATGAGAAATGGGATCAGAGCAAAGCAAGGAGTGGCTCTAGAGGAATTGGGAGCATGACTCCGTCCACCTGCTGAAGTCAGGTTGCTTGCGGGAATCCCCCTCATCTCTGTTCCATTATATGCTACGCCAATACCACATTAATTTCCACGAAAGGAAGCATTTTAGGAGGGCAACATGGTAAAGGAATTATGCTGTAGGCAGAACACAGGAGACTAATTAGCTCTGTCCTGTTACTGAGAACCTGCTTTCCCCAGAGTTATCTTCAGTCTCTAGCCGTTGCAACCTATCTGGAGCAGAGCCTAAGGAGGGAAACACAAATCACAAGCCTTCTGCAAAGTTCTCCTTATTGCCCTCATCTGAGGGGGGTATCACTGACACCAGAGCAGAAATTCATCTGCCTGCAGGGAGGGCACTTCAACCCCGTTGCAGCTAGCTCCTCTGAGGAGTAGGGCATCCGTGTTCTCCAGCGGAGTAATTGCTAGGTTTCCTTATTAAACAGGTTCCTTCACCACAGGGCTTTTTCAGTCTTGTACCATGGCAAAGGATTCCCAGTTTCTAGATAGGCTCAGGGTCAGCATCTGGGCATCCCATACAGAATCCCACTGGATGAGTTTTCTGGGCCCAGCCAACGAGGATGCCAGGTGTCCAAAAGCAGATTCCTTATCCTAAATGGAAAGAGTAAGGCCTTGACCTGGCTGACGGGGATCATCTGACATTCTCCATGGAATCAAAATGTCATTATACATCTAAGGAAATTAATGATAATTTTATTATCTCATCTAATATTCAATTATGGTCAAATTTCCCCATTTGTTCCAAGAATGTCTTTTATAGCTGTTTTTGTTCAAGCCAAGATCCAATCAATGTTCACAGGTTGTATTTGAGTATGTGTCTTTTTTCCCAGAAATCCTGCCCCCTGTCCCCCTCCCCCCTGCTTTTTTCCCTAAAACTCTGGCTTTTTGGAATGTCTGTGCCAGTTAGCTCACATTCTGGATTTTTCTGATTGTTCCCTTATGTTGTAATTTAACTTGTTCTATCCCCTCTAAATGTTACCTCTAGAGACATTTGGTTTGATTTAGATTGAACACTTTGACAAAAATATTTGTAGTTGATGTTGGGTATTTCAGACTACATCGTGCCACAGGGCATGTAACAGTGAACTGTCTCCATATTAGTAATGTTGGTTTGGTTAAGGTGTTGACAGCTGGACCTATGCACTGACCTGGTGTGTTTCCTCCTGAAGGCAGTTAACAATGTGCATGGTGATACTTGGGCACCATGTAAATATCCTGTTCTTCCGGTGGTCCTATTTATCAGGTGGGGAAGCATTCCAAACCCTCTCACATTAACATATTTAATGAGCCCTGGGCAGTGAGTCTTCCTGTCACTATTTCTGCGAAGATCATGTGGGGACCCCAAAATTCCATCTTGAGAATTTTAAGTCCCTTGGGAATGGAGAATCCAAGAAGCAGATCTGTCATCTGTTATTGGAAGGAGGCAACGAGTGGCTTACTTCAAATTTAGGAAGATAACAAAGGCAGGAAGGAGTGAGATGGGAAATACAAGCTGAGGATCCTCCGTCACTAGGTGTGGGCGCCCATCAAGTCAGCCCTTTACTTTGAGGATCCTCGAGTGTGGGTTTGGCAAGTATCAATAGCATTTTTGAGATAAAGGTGTTGGAGTCATCCTTCCTATTCCTGGTTGGGCAGTGGGTTATTGTAAGTTAGCTTACTGCATCAACACCTGTGGCTTGCTATCAGCCTGGTTCTGGAAACTCCGGGCTGTGTGGACAAGCCCCCTCGGAGTGGATGGGCCTCTTTAAGTCACTCTCCTTTATCCTCTGGATCATTTCAGCTTTTCGGACTCCAAGTGATAGGAAAACTAAAGAAAAAGACAACTGGAAAATGAGCTGAAAGAGAAAAAGGAAACATTTCAATAACTGCTCCATACAAAGTCCCTTGGTGTTTATTAGTTTCTCCTTGGGAGAGACGAGAAGATTATGAATGTCTTGTCCAAAATGAAATTGCATTCTGAAAGGTGCTTACCGAAAAGATGGGAGTCATCCCGGGGTCACTTCCAACTAGATGAGGTCAAATACACTAACTGACGAGGACAAAGCAGTGTGTTCCTCAGGAAAAGAGCTATCCTAATGTTACCTCACCCAACCCTGGAACAAGATATGTGCAAGAAATCTGGCAAACAAACCAACGGGCTTTTTCTCTCTACCAGAGATACTAACCCAGGGCCATAGCTTCTCCCGTGACCTTTGAGATTGCAACTCAGCTGGGTCCTACGCTGGACCAAGCCAAACGAGGTGAGGTGAGGAGAATTTATACAATGGGAAAGCTCCTTAATCACTCAACAACTATTTATTGAGGACTAATTATTAACTAAATGTGGAAGGTTTAGGAGGTAAATAAATAACACCTTTCCTTGTTTTCCCATGCACGCTTGAACTAATAGAGAGATAAGGAGCAGACCAAATGCCAGCCTTATTATTAATATGCTGTTGGAGAGCATGACTCTAGAACTGTAGCTAAGTGATCTTGCTAGGTGGATTAGACTCATTACGTTCCCCAGTCCCAGCCGACCCACAAGGGCAGACCCCGATGTGGCAGAGGGGACATGGGAATGTGCCTTCCCTGCTGGCAGGTGGACTGACAAGAGAATCCAGCAAATTCCCACCTATTTTTCAACCATTTCTCACCTTCCAATGTCTTTCCCTCCAAGCTGTTCTAAGGCTTTGCCACTATTCCAGAGCAATCCCAAAAGATCTGTATAGTGTGCTCAGATTGTCCTAAGTGCCTCTGGCCCAATCAAAATCCTTCTTTCCAAATCTATCTAGGTTAGAATATTAAGCCATGCCGATCATGTCGTATTAATTCAACTGAATCTCAAATTTGTTGAAACATTAGACCATGTAACAAGAATATTCAAATAGAAAAGTAGGACCAACACTTCAAAAAGAAGGAAAATAATATATAACATATAAATTGTAATATATAATATATAATGTGTAATATAATACATATTTGTTTAGGACAGGGTGACCAGCACAGAGACATGCATCTCTGTTTGAGAGCTTGTTGAGAGGCTGCCTGCTCCATGGTTCACAGCTTCTCCCCTTCTTTGAGGAAAGAATCCATTGGCTTTCTAGGACTTTCAAGGTCAAAAGATTTTTCTTTTTCTTTTTTATCTCCCATGGCATTGGCAGCAAGGCATCTGTAGTGGAAGGTAAGTGGATGGAAATGACACTGGGAGAGTTTAGCTGACATGGAAATTGGGAGGGACCTGGACCAGTCAAAGCAAAGATGCATTGCTGTGAGCTGATACTGCGCCATCCAAGAGGATCTAGTTAGCGCGATGGGACCGAGAAGCCTTGCTTATCAGGCTAAGGGCTTGTGATGTAGACTGGAGAAATGATGGGTGAAGCCTTATGGATTGAGACCTCAGAAGGGAGGGTGGAGGGAAACAGAAGGCCACGGCTGAGCATCTCCAGTTAAGGAGACAGAGAACGACTAATGCAGATAAGAAAAGGGTCCTAGACGTAAAGGCAAATGGAGTGCGGTTTCAGTGAAGGCAAAATCAGACAACGGCGAGAAATGGCCACACTGTCAAGCACCACAAAAGTCAAGGAGAATGTGGAGTACTTGAAAAGCAAGTAGGGAAGATGCCAACTTCTTTAGAATGCCTCACCACCAATAAGTCTTTGGAATCCCAACTCAGAGGGCAGAATAATGACTTCAGGGAAGCCATGCACATCCCTCCCTTTACAATTCGTTAATGATGAGCCTGTGTTATACGCTTAGCACGGGATCTAATCTAGAAGCACTGGTCTCTGCTTTCCCAACTCCATGTAGCCTGTAAATTCCAAGAAAAACTAAGAAAGAGGAAAAACCCAGTTTGGGGACCCAGCAAAGAGAAAGGTACATTCTCTTTATGGGTCTGGGATGAGTTCCCGATAATAACTTGTTTTGATCTTCTGCAAAATGATCTGCACAGAACTGCAATCAGAAAGCAGAATGCCTGCCCTAAAGAATGTATGAAGTTCCGTTAGAATTGCAAGAGCAAATGGGTTTGATCTTTGGTGCTAAAGTCAATCAACTGATGGTAGCTCCTTAAATGTGTGTATTGAGAAGACTTTTTGAGGTCACAGGAGCTCAGCAGTAAAGAATGCCGGAAAAAATTAGCTATGTCTGGCATGGGTCCCTAACTGCAGCACTCTGGCCACATATTTGCTGTTTCTATACCTCCTTCCCCAAATCATACAAGACTGTGGCCAAACAGTATTTTCCTGGGATGTAGCATTTTGAACATTTTTTTCTAATCTACCTGTGACCTTGCACATTTGCTGTTTTGTGTTCGGCTTGTTTAGGTGGAGAACCTCACCCTGAAAAAAAGAGCATTTGTATACTGACAAAGACAGCACCTGGGAAAGGTCCTCCCTGATTTAAGTAATACAGTTTTGATGTATGGATAGCAGAGGATGGTTTTCTACATTTTGACACAGGAAAGAAAGGGTAATAAGGTGACCCTTCATTTTTCCCAGTGGATAAGCAGCAAGCCCTATGTGTATGGCTTGATTGTTACAGAATCTGACAAACTTGTTTCTGAGGTCACAGTAGGTTCAAGTAAAACTTCAGTGAGCCCTCTCTTCCTTTATTCAGACCCAACTGCCCAGTGAACAATTAGCATTTTGTGATGGTGACTGTCCATTTAATGCCTTTATAACTGGTCTGGGCTATGCACTATTCCTTGAAAGATTAAGCATTATTAAAATTAATTTCTCATTTCCTCTACTCAAACTAATATTTAATTCTTGCTATGGAACCAAAAGCATTCTTGTGTTTTCCTCCCAAATATGTTTTCTCCCCCAAACATGAACTAAATGCATCAGGTTTTAATTTTAGAGAAAGGACACAATAGCTAAATGTTCCCTTAATGCCCTGATAAGTAGATCCCTGCCAGATCCATTGATTACTCAGTAATATGGACAAGTACTGGTTCCATTCATCATCTTCATTCTAAGAAAACAGGCCTCTTGAAAAGGGATGATATGTTTAAAGACCAAAGACACCGGGCTAGATTAACAAAAGTTTTATGGCATTCATTCGAAAACATATTTATGAAGGACATACAGTGTGTTTGCACTGTTCTAGGCACTGAAAATACAGCTGTGAGCAAAACATGATTCCTGCTCTCCGGGAGCTTACATCTTAATGGGAGGAGACAGTCAAATAACCACAGGCTATGAAGAAAAATTAAAGGCAAACGGGGAGATAACACGTCATTGGAACATTTTCTCTTTTTATTGGTCTTCTTTCTGTTAGATTCGAATTGTCTTTGCATGCAATCTCAAATTTCCACAAATTCAAGATTTGTTTGGATTAGTATCACATTAGCAGGACAAACGATATTAAAAATCTGGTGAGAAGGTTAGGTCAGATAATCATTCTTTTTTATTTTTATTTTATTTTTCTAATATTTTTATTCTTTTGGAGGCACCGCTAAAACTAAATCATTCTTTAGTTAGAATGCCATAGAGTATGGTCTTTCTTCTAAGCTAGATGGAGTGGGATAAGAGTTCTGGTGGAGGAACACAGGACACTCCACAGTCTAAAACAGGTATTTGTGGAGTGATAGAGGGGGCAAAGGAAATGGAAATCTGAGAGGAGACCACTGCAGGCAGAGGGGAGAGTACGTGCAAAGGCCCTATGGCTAAAGTGATAGCTATGTTCACGGCACAGCAAGGTGGCCCATCTGATGTGGCTGGAATAGAGTGAACTGAAGGAGAGTGCTAGAAGTCAATACTCAGAACCCGATTAAATGCAGGCTTTTAGGCCATTGTACAGATTTCGGATTTTACTATAAGTTGGGCATCCACTGAAGGACGTTTAGCAGAGGAGAGACTGATTTGCTGGATCTCTTTAGCTGCCTTGTTGAGAATACACATACGAACAAATGTAGCAACGGGAAGATTGGTTGGGAAGTCATTATAACAGTTCTGGCAGAAGTGATTGACAACGGTCTAGACGAGGTGAAGATCAGCCGAGCAGCAAGCCACTTAATATACTTTGAAGGTCAGTCTGACAGGATTTGCAGACAGATTTGTTTGGGAGTGTAGGAGAACCAAGGGAATCAAGGATGACTCCAAGATTTCTGGCCTGAGCAACTGAAAGATGGAACTGCCCTTCACTGCAAAGAGGAAGACAAGGAAAGAACAGGTTGGTGGCTGGGGCGGTGGGGGTGGGGGGAGCACAAAAATCAGGGGCTAAGGTGTCTGGTTTGAGACGGCCATTAGACAGGCAAAGGGCAGGAGGGCGGTGGGCTATGTAAGCCGAGATGAGGGTTGGGTTGCCGATACACATTTGGGGGCCATCAGAGTATAAAAGGAGTTTAAAGACACCAGACAGGCTGAGATTCGGTTGCGAATGAACACGAGCGTCCTTCTGAAGCCTCAGCCTGGGACACTCCAGCCTCTGAGGACAGGAAGAAGGAGCCTATTCAGCAAAACAGAATGAGCAGGAACAATCTGTGAGGTTGGAGGAGATTCAAGAGCAAGTGCACTTTGTACCCGGGAGGCCAAGGGAAAAGAGACTAAATGTTTTAAGAAAGAGTGACCATTTGTGTCAAATGCTGTCATTTGAAAAGATAAGGACAGAGACTGAACAGTTGAAGTGGACAATGTGAAGGCAGTTTCCATGGAGTGCTGGAGACAAAGCCATTCTGAAGAGAATGGAAGGCCAGAGAGACAAGAAAAGACAACCCTTTTGAGGAGTCTCTCCCCAAAGGTGAGTGAAGAAAATGGGACATGAGTTGGCAGAGGATGTGGGGCCGCTGCAGAGGGGTTCGTTAGGACCAGTGAGAGTAACCAGGGGAGCGAAGTCACTGTGCGCAGGTAGAGCTTCCGGAACAGACAGTCATCCCTTGGAAGGAGATGGAAGGCAGGCAGGCCAAGAGCTCGGGTAGAAATAGCGCGGGTGGAGAACTCTGATTAACCTTGTTGTTTCCAGGGAAATAAGAAGTGAATTAATCCACTTGTGAGTGTAGATGGAGGAAGGCACTGCAGGTTTGCAGAGCTTCAAGAACAGCACAAGAGTCTCCGAGAGTGAGAAGCGCTAGCCTCCTTCCAGGCCCGGGGCTGCAGAAGCAGGGTGGGCTGAGCTGGGTGAAGACAGGGGTGAGGGTAAAGAAGTGCGGCAGGGGAGAATGTGCGCGAACACGGAACCAGCGCCATGGGCCCGGCAGTCGGAGTCGGGTAAAGAGGCCAAAGCCAACCTGAAAAGGTGAATGAGTGGGAAGGTTCGGTGGGAGTATTTTGGAGGTCCTGGTGCTGAAAAGGGGCTCAAGTCAGAGAAGAGAAGGGCGTGAACAAGAACGATAGAAGGTGGTGGTCAGAGGATTCGCTGCTGGAAACCGAGAGCTGCTTTTCGGTAGCAGGTGAAGGGTCTGGTAATCACAAAGTCTAAGGCTAAGGTGGGATAAAGCATTTGAGGCGAGAGGGTCAAGGCCAATGTACTGAACAGAGTATATCCGTCAATGACTTCTGGTTTTGCTCTCACATCTACTAAATTTTTTTGAAAAACTGTGTGTGTGTCCTCTCAGACATATAATTTGACCTCTAAAATGTTTCATCATAAGCTTACATGAGTGCAAAAAATAGAAATTCTGGCATATTGTCCACACCAGCATTTTATTTGTTTGTTTGTTTGTTTGTTTGTTTGTTTGTTTATTAAGCTCTACGCCCAATGTGGGGCTGGAAGTCAGGACCTCAAGTTCAAGAGTCGCCTTTTCTACCTACCGACTGAGCCGGCCAGGTGCCCCATACCGGCATTTTAAAATAAAACCATTACATTACTCAAATATATTCAGTGGAATATAAATACTATACATGTAAAGGTACCAACGGAGAAGAGTTTAACACTCTTTTTCCCCTGAAATTATATATCCATTCCAGTTCACCCACAAAATAGTATCCTAATGATGCATTCTTTATTCTTAAGAATTGTTTGACTACCCACTTATACTTCTTTGCAACAAAAATATGCTTCTAAGTTAAAAACTTTCTGAATTGTTAGTATTAAAATTACTAGTGCACAATTGATTAGAACATTGAAAAATTGATAATTTATTAAAAATAAGTAAAACTGTGGGAAGCGTGACAAAGATTTGGGAGTGAGTTTTATGTGCTTTGAGAAAGGAGATGTCCCGATATCAGTTATTTCAGATGTTCCCCATGTTCAAATGTTCCCCAAAGATTCCCCAGAAACGAAAAATTTGAGGCAACTAAATGGATTGCTCTCTAACCTAGCACGGTGATCAAGACTATCATGAAGCAATGGGAGTAAAAAGCTGGTGCTCTTTCATTGTTTTAAAAGAATTTATGGCACCCCTACAGTTTGGAAAAACTTGACATGATGCTTCAGAGCACGATGATGGTAGGTTGAGAACTTTGCTCTTTTTTCTTTTTCTTTTCTTTTTTCTTTTCCTTTCCTTTCCCCCTTTCCCTCCCTCCCTCCTTCCTTCCTTCCTTCCTCCCTTCTCCCCTCCCTCCCTATTTCTTTTCTTTCTTTTTCTTTTTCTCTTTCTCATCGATTACTGCTTTAGCTTAATCTTCTGGTTCTAGGAATAATTTACTTATCTTATTCCTCATGGCTATTGATCTCTCCGAAGACCCCAACTAATAACAATGTGAAACAAATAAAAGGATTTCCTACTCTCTCAACTAAACTGTGCAGAAATGGTAAATTTGGAACTCTGCCAGTTACTGCCTGGAGTTATAAGTCTTGGGCAATTGGCTACCCCTTTTCTCCAGAGGCCCTGTGCCTCATACACAATTTAGATTTTAGTTCTGTCTACAGAAAGTATTTCCCTACCCTTTCATAGAAATTTCTGGCCATGACATTGGTTAGAAATTCTGCCTTTTCAGCAAATGCGTTTTAGAGAAACAAATTATATTACTTTGAAATAACAATAAAAATCTCCAAGGACAACAGTTTACTCGATCTTTATAGTTTCTAGAGCCAAAGGGGTATCACGACCTTAAATCCTAATAAATGTCGAGCCCACTGGGAGCACAAAATTTTCCCCAGAGGTCAGTTCTCACATCATTGACTCATATGGTAATAATAAAATATGGCTTGGGTTCAGATCTTTATTATTACTTGCTCTTTGTTGTCCATGCTTTTCCCAGAAACGGGTACAAGATTATTAACAGTGGTCTCTTCTGGAATTTCTCTGATCAAATATGAACGTTATAGCTCCTTTGTACCTAAGAAATCTAGGCCAATTTTACCAATCAAGAAACTGAGCACAATACTTTCAAGGTTGAGCTAATAGGGCTACATAACCCAGTTATATTTGACAGATAATTCTTACTTGAACGATAGTTATTTGTTGTATCAGATTCCTTTAGGAAGGCTAAATTCCTAAAACTGCCTAACAGACAGGAAGAAGGTACAAGTCCCTGTCCCTGAGGCCTTTGAACAGTGGTACAAATGGTATCAAGAATATTGAGGCTTGTAGGAAAGAGGGGCTGGGTGTAACTCCCTATACAGCATCATCACCCAAAACATCTGAATATGATCCTTTCACGGTATAGTTTAGGGGCAATCGTCTCAAAAAGTTTGAAAGACCTCTTACTTCCTCAGGGTACGAAGAGGCATTACAGGGCAAATGTGGCAAGATTTCTCAAAAGTCTATCATGTACCTTTTGAATCTCTAAGAGTAGGGGTATCACATGCCAAATACCCCAGCTTCTTTTGGGTAGAAGAGCATTCCAGGATCCATGGAACACTTTAGGAAAACTCTGGTCTGGAATATAATGTCACTGCAAGGCAGAGATGTTGGTTGGTCACCACAGGCAGGCTCTTCTAGTTCTAGGTGGTACGCTTTTGCGAATTGTTCTTTCAGCCTACCTAAATTATCCTTGAATTGTCATACTAATGTCAAAGGTCAGGATGAGGCAGGACAGTGGAAAAATGGAAAAAGATGGCAAGGAAAGAAAGCACACATAGTTTATGTCTGGGAATTATTTACCAGTGATTGTGTGTAGTAACGTTCTCTTTCATAGCATAATGTTTGCATTTTTGCTCCCTCAGAAGGATGGTCTTCAGTGGGATATAATGAGTAGAATAAAGATTCGGGTATTTGGTAAAAAAAACAAAAACAAACAAGCAAAAACCCCCAGCAATTTGTCTACCTTAACCCTTACATAAAATAGTACCCTTAGCTACTATTTTGCAACTCACAGAGTTACCCACTAATTATCTAAGCAGGTACTACAAACTCTCTGACACATAAAGTACTTCTTTACAAAAATGCTTCACCAAGATCCTAAACTCACTCTTGTTAGCGTAAAAGGCTGTCTTGTTTTCCGATTTTCACATGATATGAAAGTAATATATAAAGGTTTTAAAATCTCTCAATCCCAGATAATTAAGCATTTGATCTAATTTCAGATGGATTTTAACAAAGATTTAAATAAGAAAAAATAAGTTACATCCTTCTATTGTTTTCCTCTTAACTAGCCATGGAAAGTTTCTTTCCCACTGTGTAATCAGAAAAGTTCTAGATTGTCTGTTTTACTAAATTATACCTTAAATTCAGCCAGAATTATTCCAAAAGAACACTAAACTGATTTAGATGTAGAAAATTTTCAATGTAGGGGCGCCTGGGTGGCTCAGTCGTTAAGCGACTGCCTTCGGCTCAGGTCATGATCCCAGGGTCCGGGGATCGAGCCCCGCATCGGGCTCCCTGCTCAGCGGGAAGCCTGCTTCTCCCTCTCCCACTCCCCCTGCTTGTGTTCCCGCTCTTGCTGTCTCTCTGTCAAATAAATAAATAAAAATCTTTAAAAATTTTTTTCAATGTAATATTCAAGCATCATAAATTCATAAATTCAAAGCCAAAGCTACTATCAACGTTTTGTAGTCAAAACTGAGTAACTTTTCAGTCGCTATTTTGCTACAGTTTATATAATCTCTTTCCTTAATCCGTGAGAATTGATATTTTTTCAAGTTGGTGAGAAATGCAAATTTATAACCAAAAAGCAAAACACACTCTAAAGATCAGAGGGGGAGATTTCCAACAGTTGAGGGATTTACCATGTCTCAGGATGGGCCAAAAGTACAATAAAAGTCTGTCTTAAAGGCTTGGCAGTGCTACATGCTACCTAATTCTACATTCCTGATAAGCCTAATAGCAGTTCTTCTGTCCATGTCCGAACCCAAACCCTTACTTCCCACTGAGGGCATGATCCCGTATCATTACTCTAAACCCTGAATCTTTGGAGAGCAAACAAGCTGGTTGGCCTAACACGTTTGCTTCTATGTGGGAAGTTTCTAAGATTAATGTACTATGTAAATAAATTAAGGACTCTGGTCAAAGTAATTCAGTTTTGCTGTTCAAAGCAAGGATATAGCAAACCTGCCATCAGTCAAAAACAGGGGCGGGGCGGGGCGGGGGGAGAATCCACATAGTTAAAAAACCAAAACCATACATTAAAGCTCAAGCACTAGCTCCTCTCTTAGAATGTATTTATTTTTAAGCTAGACACAAATTTGACCAAATGCTTTTCCAGTCCTAGGCAGGCAGTTTTAGAAGCAACGAAGAACGAAACTCATTAAAAGCAGCCACATTTATTTTAAAAACTAGTCTGAGGCAAGTAGAGAGGTAACAGCCTTCCACACTGGGGCAAGATCGAAGGATATCCCCGTACATAAACATGGTGCCCAGTCAAAGGATGAAGACATCAAATCTTCGTTTACGTCATACCATATGTCAAAAAGGATTGAAATACATATCTAAGAAGGCAGGACAATTTTTATCTAATACAATTAAAACATGAAAGACTACTTTAGTGCATGTGGGCGCACAACTACTCACCATACCAAAACACACTGCGACACCCTAAATCTCAGGCCTTCAGTGTTAGGACATGTTGGTGTTATCTAATTCATAAGGAAATTGGAATTTTTTTTTTTTTTTACAATGAAGATCGCCAAATCAAGAATCCACTCACTAGCCAGTGGGCAACTGAGGAAGTTATCTGGAAAATTTTAAGGATTTTTTTTTTTTTCCAAGGCTGGAATGCCAGGCCCAAAAGCACCACAGACAAGGCCACCTGGGACATCTCCCTCTGCTCACTGAGTGGCATTGAAAGAGCTGCATTATTTTTATCCTGAGATTAAAAAACTGACAAGACCAGAAACTGAGTCAGGGTAACGTCAGTTACTTTAATACTGATGCGGGTAATGCCGGTCCATACATTGGGAAGGGGCGGGGGCGGTTACAGAAACCTTTATTACGAGGCAGAGTCCATCCGCATGCATGTAGGTAGATAGATGCCTTTAAGACATGTTAGTATTTCTCTTTTATACTGATAGCCGAGAAACTGCAGTAGCTAACCTTCCGTTGCTTAAAGTGTTTCCCAGAGAAGGATGGTTAAGGGAGTGCTCAAAATTCTCTTTAAATCTTTTTGGTTACATCATGCAGAAAGACTTGATTTGGTGCTTACATGTCTTTTTACCCTTACCTAATAGTATTTATTAATCACACTCCTTAAAAAGGGAGAACAGACTGGAGGCTGTTTCCACAGCAATCCTACATAGCTAGAATTCAGTAACGTTGCTTTGTTTTCATTGTATTTTAAGGTAATCCAGTCAAAGTGATACTAATTTTCCACTCCCCAAAGTGATATGCCTTCTTTTAAAAATAAATTGGCATCAAAGAGTTGTTTTAAAGAAAAGTTTTAAGTAATACTTTCAAATATAAAATTAGAATGGGATGTGGACATGGCGAAAATCAACCAAGATCATTCTAGTGTCTGAAGTTTAAGAAAACCCTGTTTGGAAGTCCAGTTACTAGTTACGTGAACTAAACACCGTTCTTTCATAAACTCAACAGTTAGTAAGCTTGTGACCTGGAGAACTCTTTCCTAACAATGTCAAGCGATGTGAATAATAATAACCATGTTTTTGGCATAACCGTATCTTAAATCACTCGTTTTACAGTTGAACAAACTCCAGGCCAAGGAGGAAGACCAGTCAGCCAGCTGAGACCCCAGGGAAATCCGCATCTCTGGAATCCTCAGACAGGGTACCGTCCTGCCCTCACATATAGGATATGATAAAGGAGCTTTGGTCTCTCTAATTGATGTATAGAGTTTAGGTAACATAATAAGGGTAATTCCAAGATAACTCACACTTTACTTAAAATAGATTTTCAATGACATCAAACCCTAAGCACTTGATTCAGGAAGGGCTGAAGAGCAGTCTGACTTATTTCTCCCCCCACTGCTCCTTGAAGACGGGCTCCTCTCCATCTCGGGTGTGGGGGGGGGGTGGCGATGAGGATAGATCCTTCCAAGGAAGCCACCTACTGGGCATATAAAAAGGACAGGAGAGCTGTTTTTTCTAGCTCCCTGCAGGGATATTTTGAAATTCTGCTATTTTATCCGTTCTCTTTTTTGTTTGCATCCAAGCAACAGAATGAGATATCAGTTCATTTAAAGTTAGGACCAAAGGCTCCAGCTGACCCACAGTTCTGACTGGCCTTCCTGGTCCACTCTCCCACTGTCCTCAGGGCTATTTCGAACATCCCTCCCCCTTCCCCATCTCAGGCCTTCAATGGGGAAAGTGGAAGCTGTTGAGAGAGAATGCTCTCATTTTCCCCAATACCAAATCTAGCGAGCTATCTGCATTCACACCTGGTCATTTCCAGAACCTAAGCACCATCCAGTTACAAAGATCTGTATCTTGTCTTGATCCCTGTTTTATTCCCGAGGACCTAAAACAGTGCCTTGTAATAGGTGTACAATAAATATTTTAATAAATGAGTTAAAATACCATCTTCCTTCTTGACACGTGAACTGGAACTGTCCCTGTGCCCATTTGAGATGAACCCCTCTTGAATGTGAGTTCTCACTCATTCCCACTTGCCTGCCTATTCAGATTTCAGTCCTGCAATAAGCCACTTCTCCTGACAGCATGTATCTGTCCCCTTCTAATGGAATTTTCCAGTCTGCATATGATCATGCTATATTGTCTCCTTGAGTTAAAATCCTCCCTTAGCTCAGCCACACCTCAGCTCCATCCATGCTCCACTTTACATCAAAACTTGAGTTGTCCGCAACTGCTGGTTCTACTTCTGTCCCCTTCTGCTCACAACTCACTCCAAGCAGTTCTTCATCCCCAAACTCAGAGCCTGGTAACTTGGAAAAACCCCGAACATAGTGGCTAATTCGGTCATCTTGAGAGGCACTTGAATGACCATTCCCTTCTTGAAACACGTCACTTTTGTTCTAGTGTGCCACATTTTTCTGCTTTATCTGAGAGATTTGGAAGTCTCCTTTGCTGGCTCCCCCTTCCAAATGCTGGGTGTGCCCCAGGACCCACCCCACCCTCTTCTGGGTCCCCGCGGTTGCACCTCAAACCATGGGTCCCAGAGCCAGCAGCATCAGCCTCGCTGAAGAGCTTGTTAGACATGTAGCACCTCAGGCCCCACACCAGACCTACTGAATCCGAATCTGCATTTTAACAAGCAGGTGACTCTTAGGCACATTAAAATTTGAGAGGCACTTATCTGTTTACAAGTGATTTGTCACATGCCTTTAAACTCTTATCGGCTAATTCCCAAATGTTTAACTCCTGTCCCTCCCTCAATTCCATGCTGGATCCCAAATGTTTAGCTCCTGGCCCCTCCCTCAATTCCATGCTGGATCCCAAATGTTTAGCTCCTGGCCCCTCCCTCGATTCCATGCTGGATCCCAAATGTTTAGCTCCTGGCCCCTCCCTCGATTCCATGCTGGATCCCAAATGTTTAGCTCCTGGCCCCTCCCTCGATTCCATGCTGGATCCCAAATGTTTAGCTCCTGGCCCCTCCCTCAAGTCCATGCTGGATCCCCTGAGAAATCAGGTATCTCAAACCCAAATGCAAACAGAAATCTTGATTTGTCCCCTCAAGCCAAAAAACCTAAGAGTCACCCTGGTCATCTCTTTGCTTTCCGATTGCTGGGCCAAAATCCTTCCGCTGGCAGGATCTTGAAGACATAAGAAGAGTCCTACCACTAGCCACCACTTCCACAGCTACCGCCCTGGTCTAAGCTACCAATATTTCTGGTGCGAAGACTTCTAAGAGTCTCCTGATACTCCCTATTTTCACCAAGCCTCCCTATGACACATTTTGCATGCAGCATGATCAGAGCGATCTTCAAAGAACTCTTCAATATAAACCCTTCCCCAAATTTTCTACCGTGGCTTTCGAGAGCCGTTTTCTAGTCCCTCCCACACCGTGTCAAGGGCTCTCATCAAGCCGGCAAGCTTGTTTGACTCCTCCCTTCCTTTAAATCTTTGCCTTGCTCACTTACTTCTTTTCCCTCTGGTCTCAGCTCAAAGATCACTTCCTTTAAGACTTTCTTTAATCACCATAATTAAGACTCACCTCCCTTCCCATCCATTTTGTTACTCTGCTTTCCTCCCCTCTAACAGTTACGTAGCATTACACACATTTGACTCCCCATCAAAACGTCTGGTGCATGAGCAAGGACTTTTTCTTTTGAAACCGCCACTGCTTAGAACAGTGCCCAGTACACAAGAAGCACTCAAGTGTTGAGTCTTCAAGTGTTGGCAGACCATTGGGGGCAAGGGACAACCTCTTGTGCATGTATCAGAACTTCTATGTGCTAGAGAGTCGTATAAATCTGGATGTAGAGAAGTCACCCACAGTTTACAATAGGCTCAAATTTTCATAATACGGCAGTTCTAAAAAACTTTTCTGTAGATTAGGATCACCTGGAGATTTAAAAAAAATTCTCCGAATAGATGTTCATATATCCATCAATATGCTTATCCTTAAAATATCAGCCACATTCCAAATGAATGAGATCATGATTGTTGGGTGTGGGACACAGGTATCTACATTTCTTGAAGCTTTTGAGGTAATTCAAATAGGAAACAAGTTTAGGAACCACTGGTTTATAGCATGAGTTGATAACCATGGTATGAGACAGTATATGAAATCTAGAATCTTAAAAAAGAAATCCTAGTCAAAATGTTATGCAAACTTAAGACTTCTATTTCCTGTGTGGTATAGAAAAAAAACAAAAAAATTCATAAAAATAAAACTGTCTCAAACATTAGGTCTTAAAGAGAGCACATCTTCCAGGATTTTCCGTATCTGTTTTCCTATCAAGCCTAATATAAATTTGGGTACTTCTATTATGAAGTTGTTTTTTTTCCTCATATGCTGAGGGAAATTTAATGTATGAAAAAGTGTTGACTTCTACATCGTCACAGCTGAAAGCTTTTGGAGACTGTGCACATATGGATATTTTTAATGGTGTCAGGTAAATAACTCTATCGTGGTAATGAGGATGTAATCACTAAGACAAAATGCTGTATTCTCAAGAGAGAAAAAAATTTTTTTACAACCCAACTATGTTACAATAAAATAAATTCTTCATCATGCTGTCTGATATTTCTCGCTCAAGAAGCAACATAACCAACTGCTTCCAGTCATCAAGCAAAACATCCTTAGGACAGAAGTTAATCAAGTATTGTGCATTTACCTGTCTCAAAGATCACCTTTAAACTGTCTTCACAACTCAGAATGAAGGACAAAATTTAAAAAAGAGAAAAACAAGTCATTTGATTATTAAAATCCTCACTATAGTGCAAATACTACGGATCTCAAAAGAACCCTGGAGATATTTAAGCCAACCTCATATTACAGATGAATAACCTGACACCCAGAGGAGGTGAAGTAACATGCCTAAAAGTCACACAGGAGAGCTAGAAGAGGAAAAAAAAAATTTTTTTCTCTTTTTCCAAACAAGCAGACAGAATTTTTCACATGTTAATCAAAAAAGAATCAAGATCATCAGATTAGGGAGAAATGAGGAATAAAATCTATGTTACACATAGATTTAAAGGACTAGTTAATCTGATGCCCCCTCCCCCAAACCAAAAAATTCTCCGAATAGATGTTCATATATCCATCAATATGCTTATCCTTAAAATATCAGAATCTTGGAAAATTCAATTTACAAATACATTATTAATTGCATTGTTATAACGAAATTAGTTCATTAAACGTGAAAACATCAAACAGCACCAATACCAGAAAGTTAAAGTGAATACACTATTACTTAAAATAATATATAATCACTGATTGGGACAGAAATCAACTATAGCCACTAGAAAACTATTTAAACTCCTGTTTGACATAAAGGCAGTATTTAAAGACTAATGTATGCCCTTTTTCCCACTGACAGGCCTGTGGCTAGGCATCGTAGCAGCGGGTTACGTGGAAAATGTTATTAAATAAGATGCGTTTTTTAAATTGCTCAACCTTGAACCATGATACTACATAACCCCATATTTTCCAATATAAGCCAATGGCACCATTTTTGGTATCCTAACTACGCTTACCTGTCCCAATTAAAACAAAACACAACTCCCTTATTAAGCACTAGATTAAATGTATCTATGATGCAGCCGCAAGACATTTACAAATGGGCTACTGACAGTGTATCAAAATGCTACTAAGGAAAATACAGCAGCAAATACTCTAGTAAGAGCACATTATTCCACATGGAATCCCAAATTATTCTTATCTCTAGCTCCTTAAATTCTTGGAAGACTAGAGATGAACAAGTGTATGTATAAATGGGGCTAGGGAGAAAGAAGCTCTAAATGTAGTGTTCATATTGTAAATTACCCAAGATAATCTGAATGCTTACAGAGAACTCCAACTACACCTTAATTTGTTAAAGCCCAGAGAACTAATAATGCTAGCAAAACTTTGGTGTTTACCCAAAAAACAGCATTGTAGTTTTAAATGAAAATGAAATAAGCATGGTTTGTGAAGTTTTTATAATGTTCACACCACCCTCTCCCTATTCCCTGCTCCTTTCATCAGGTGATCTAAAGACTACCTGGTTTAAAATATTTGGTAATTCAGTGCAGAAAATTAAGGTCACAGACAAAGTACAACAACTTTTAATACACCATTAATACTAATGATTAAAAATTATTGCATAGTCTTATGCATTTACCCTAAAACATTTTCCGAAAGTAAATTCTGAAAGAATTATATAAAAGACAAATAACCTTCTAAAACGTGGATGGCATTTACTACCTCGATCTTCTATCCTTTTTTGCCTTGTCAGTACTTTTGTCCATTGTTTTCTCATTATCTCCCCTGCACTTTGGGCAATACCACTTCCCCTTTGGTTTATAGGTAAGCGAAACACATGAAAAGTGAAACCATTCAATTGGACACTGTTCATTGTCACATCCGATCATTTCCCCATAAGACACTTGGTTACATAAACAGTATGTAGGTTCATTGGGATCGATTGCAAACTCAACAGGCGATGCTTCCCTTTCCTGCTTGGCCTTGGAGCGTTTCTTTTTCTTGGCTGACTTGGATTTCTTTTCTTTAGGTGGCTGATCATCACAGTCTTCAATCCCATTCGTCATGTGACATAAATCACGGCTTTCACTGGTTCGCTGTCTGCGGGGTCTTCTTGAAGATCTTTCCGGTTGGCTGGAATCCATCTTTGCCTTATCCGAGGCCCGTTCACCTTCAGCAGGATCTTGAAAACACTGTGAATGCAACTCCATTTGCCTTGCCCGATTTTCCACCAATTCGAGCATCTGTGTGACAATCTGAATTTTTTCATCTCCCAACTCTTGACTGTTGATTAATGCTCTCTGGAGATGTTGCTGTAGGCGTTTTTTCTGGTTTGAATCATCTTCTTTCTTATATTTTTCATAGACATCATCAATTTCCTTTAATGTTTCTAAAAACGTAAGAGAAAAATCAGAACATTTGTGCATTAGCACATATAATATTTTTTAAGTTAGTTATCTTTCACAGAACTGGTAAAGTTGAATGAACTCAAATCATAAATCACACTCCTCTTGGTATGTATACATTGAAAAACATTATTTCCCACAGAAAGACCGTATGTTATCCAATATGAAAGTATATTTAGAAATAAACTAATAAGAATACAAAGTTTTCTTTTTTAAAATTACTTATTTTTTTTACAAAGCTTTCTAATACTCAGTCTATATTAAAAAGGATAAGAGGAGTGCGTGGCTGGCTCAGTTGGTAGAGCGTATGACTCTTGATCTCGGGGTCATGAATTCAAGCCCACAGTGGGTGTTGAGCTTACTTAAAAAAAACAAAAACAAAAAACTGGGGCATCTGGGTGGCTCAGTCGGTTGAGCATCTGCCTTCGGCTTGGGTCATGATCCCATCGGGCTCCTTCCCAGGGGTGGTGGTGGGGGAGCCTGCTTCTCCATCTCTCTCTGCCTGCAGTTCCCCCTGCTTGTGCTCTCTCTCTCTGTCAAGTAAATAAATAAAATCTTTAAAAAAAATTTTTTTTAAAGGATAAGAGATGTATGTATTAATTAATACTCAAAGTATTTTACATGGGCAAGAACACTGTATGCCACTTTATGGTCTACCTAGTGAAGTCACTTATACGTCATCTGAACCTCAAAACAACCTGTAATAAAATTTACATGGCAGACTTCAACTGTAAAACTTAGAGAGGTTCTAAAACTAAGCTACAGATGACTATCCATCTGTGTTTACAGGATTTACAGTTCAATCAGTGACTTGCTACATGACTCCAGAGAGACATTCACCTTGATGTTCATATCATATCCCTGGGCACTCTTAAACAAAGCAGACACAAGTAACTCTTCCCACCATATTAGTTTCAATAGCTCATTTATTTTTATCATATGGGAGATTCTGAAAACCAAACTATTTCCAGGGTAGGTTTAGGTTCAGATTCTGGCATCAACTGACTAAGCTACTAATAAAATTACAGTAAAGTCAGCAGTGGGGCACTCTGCTTTTGTAGATAACTCAGCAGTTGGTTTTAAGCTTTTTAAACTGCTGATTTCGGTATTGTATAGCATGTGGGACACATTTAAATCAATTAAAAATGTCTGAGTCACTAGATGGTATACAAAAATCTGAAAATATAGTTCCAGATGTCACAAAAAATTTACGTAAGATTAGTTTTTTATTCAAATCTGTTCTATTTCTTGTCCTTATGAGATAAAGCTATCTAAAAGAGAGTTCTGTCTTACTTAAGGTGGAGAAACAAAAATTAACTCTAATTTACCACACCACATGGCGTATCATTATATTCTAATAGTACTACCAGCACGTGGCATACCATTGTTTTACCTTCTAATATTATTACTCTAATGATAACAACAGAAATGTTAGAGGAGTAAAATGTGTACACTACGGCTGTCTGCAAGAAAGGTTAACACAAAGCAGGTCTTCAACACGACTCTTAGGCATTAACTCCTCCCTAGAAATTAAACGTACTCACACTTGATGGACAATGGCTTAACCTGGGATACATGACAAAGTGCCACCACACATTTGAGGGTACTCATACCTGCACAGTATATTTTAAGACAAAGTTCATATCTAGCCCATTTGCCCAGCTAGGTATGTAAGTGGTTTTCTTAAGAACATAATTTTTCTCCAGGAAAAATAATTACATATTTTCCCCTCAGACACAAAACTTGAGGATTAAAAAATAAAGGTAAATCTTATTTTAAATATTCTGTACCTAACTATCAGGAGTTAGATGCTAATTATAGTCTATCGTCCAGGCACACTGATACTGTGTATGAGAAGAACTCTTATTTCTAAGACTCCTTAATTACATAATGAAAGAAGAAGAGAAACTAACACTTACTAAGCCCCTTTTATGCGATAAAGATTTTCTCATTTAATCTCCAAGGCAACCCCATGAGGAAGCTATCACTTCTATACATGAAGAAAATGAAGTTCAAGAGGTAACAACCCCTGACTTTGAACTCTGCCAGACAGGTATGTCTGGCTCCGCCGTTTAAGCACTTTCTACTAGCTGCATGGAAGCCACTTGAAATTATTAATTTTTAGTTCAATGGTTATTTACCCAAGCAATTATGAACAAGAATATAGGAACAAAAACTGAGGCTCTCTAATAACCATATCCCATAATAAATACTTCTTTCAAATGTGAAACTGTTGTCTTCATTTCTCTATTTTTATTTTTTTAAAGATTTTATTTCTTTATTTGACAGAGAGAGACACAGCGAGAGAGGGAACACAAGCAGGGGGAGTGGGAGAGGGAGAAGCAGGCTTCCCACGGAGCAGGGAGCCCAATGCGGGGCTTGATCCCAGAACCCTGGGATCATGACCTGAGCCGAAGGCAGACAGACGCTTAACGACTGAGCCACCCAGGCGCCCCAAAGCCGTTTCTCTATTTTTAAGTTTCTGATTCTTCAGTAATTTCTCAAAGTGTCTCAAATAGGTAGGAGAGAAACTTTTTTGATTTCCTGTATAATTTATATCACTAAATACTGCAGGAAGTATTAAATCCAAAACAGAAAATACTTAAGAACTAGCAAAGAAATAAAAAGCATACGAAATCTGAACCAAGAACACACAAGTATATAAAGCTAAATTATGGAAGTGGAGCTTAGTAAGCATGGGCACAGACTGAAAACTAGATCCTTCTTCTATATTAATCTTGAAATAACCAATCTTAATGGAGCTGAAAATGTTCATAATCTCTCAATCTTTTAAAGCCTAATACTGTTTCTCATGTTAGTAGAGCTGCTTAGGACAATTCTAGATGGTCAAGATGGCAGATTTCCCTGTAACCGTTTTCCCTCCCAAATTCAAATGAAAATAGCTTAATTCTTTTAAAGGCAAGTATGTGTCTTTAAGGAAATGTAAAACCATGCAGGTTTTACAAACGTCAGAGTTACCATTTGAAAAACTAAAAGTGCTCAAATATACAGCATATATGTATCATTTTTAGCCTACAATTCAAGTATGTGCTCCATGTCTGTGGAAATACCTTTGGAGAGTTTTTACTAAGTAAGTTTTTATAAAAAGTTAATAGTTAAGAAAAACAAAAAAAGGATGTGCACATGAAGTAGCCAGCCTACTTCCCCACCTAGTTATTTGAACCAGTCACTTAAACTCCTTGTAAACTTTAACTTGTCTGTAAAATATATTTTTACTTCATAGGATTATTGTGAGATAATGTTCTGGACCTGGCACAGTGATGACACACAGTAAGTAAACACTATTTAATTCTCTTTCCCCCAAAAGAGATTAGTCTTATCAACAACCCTATCATATGGGTTCGGAAGTTAGAAATAAATTACAGATTCGAAAACACAGAAACAATTAAATATTCTTAACATGCTACAGGCCAGACAATGTCACCCCAGAAGTGGGTTCCTTTGAGACTAAACCATAAGAGTAGTGATGGGTCTAGAAAAAGAGAACGGGGCCCAAAAAGTTATCTTTTTAAAGTCCGTACGGCTGTTTCCACATTATGTCCAAGGTCTAGTCCTTGATCAGGCTTATTAAACGCAAAACGGTTCCCCATTTAAATTTCTCCCCTCCTAGTAGTACACGAAAGGTCCACCAATAGTGGATGATAAATGATACCCTCTGTAGGAAAAGACTTGATTCCCTGTCTTAGTTTTCTTGGGTCTGACCACAAAGGGTGGTTTTTGCCTCATCACTCAAACTTGGCGAAGGAGGGACCCATGGGTTAAGGGACGCCAGGCGGTTGCCCAGTCAACCACCCACTTCCACCCGGGGCCCGGAAATGACGCAGGCCCGGAACCTACGCGGTGCTAGGGTCAGCGACGGTCCTAGTAGCTGAGCGTTTCTTCGTCCTGATTGAGTGGTGGAGAAAGGGTCGAAAAACCACGACAAACATGTTCCAAACCTCAACACTGACTCTACTAGGAAAGAACTAACGTTCCGCAGGCTTCCGACACCTTCCCACCAGCCAGCTCCGCCCAAACCTTCCGGGGACCAGCCATTTTCGAGGCGGGCGGGAGCGCGCCCGTCCACGCCCCTCCCATGTTCTACGTCACTCCCTCAGGCCCCGCCCCCAGGGACAGCAGGCCCTCCCCGCCACACACACGCCCCTCTTCCTTTCCCCGCGGGGACCCCTCCCCTTTTAACCATTTGGCTGATGGCGCTCGGGAAAGGCTGCGGCCCGGAACTTTCCCTGGGGCGGGAGAAGGGAACGCACTCCGTTCCCGAGCCGGGAGCCGGAGAGCCGAGGGAGGGACCTCCCCAGTCCGCCTTCGCGGCCCTCTCCTGCCCCCTCCCCCCCGCACGTTCCAATGCATCTGCTCTCGGGGTGGGGGCCGGAGGGGGGGTTGGGGAAAGCCAGGCCCCGGAGACCAGCGGGAGCCCGGCTGCGGCCGGCCGCTCACTCCCTACAGCCCCCCGCCCGCTGCACGCTCCCTGGCCGGGGCAGAAGGGTCTGCGGCACGGGGCAGACAAGCGCCGGAACAAATGCTGCCTAAAATGGCTGATTCCTCTTCACACCAGCTGCAGCCGCTGGGTCTGCAGCGGGGGCTGACGAGCGGCCCCCACCCCCACCCGTGATACCCCACAGAAATCCTCGCCGACCGCAGCGGGGGTCAGGGAGGGCCGCGAGCCCGGTCTCCAGTCCCTCTCTTCCGTCCCACACACCAGACCCCGTCTGTGCACTCGGGGAGACTGTCACAGGAGAAATGGAAAGTGGCACTTCCCCGGGCAGGCTCCGAGCGACAGTGCCCGGAGGCCAGCGAATCCGACTGAGGGGAGGACCCGCACAGGCGGCCCCGCGGCCCCCTACCTTGATATTTGTTGTCCAGCTCTCGAAGCACAGACACGTTCCTCTGCATGTCGTGGGGCAGCGACTCCACACACTCGAGGTAGTCCTGCACGTAGCAGGTGAGGAGCCGGCTCCGCTCCCCGGTCAGGAGCGCGGCCGACGAGTATAGTTGCTGCTGCTGCTGCCCTAACATCCTGCCGCCGCTGCTGCTCCTCGCCGCCGCCGCCGCCGCCGCCTCCGCATCCAGCAGCCACACATGCAACAGCCACAGCGGCCGCGGCTCCTCTGCTGGGCAGCCCGGCGCCGCGGGGACACCGGCAGCCGCTCAAGAGGGCACAGCCGAGTCCCCCGATCTCCACTCCCCCCAAAAGAAGCCCTCACTCCCCGCCCCCGCGGTAACAAGCCCAGGGGCGGGGCGAGATCAGGGCTCCCTCCTTTTTCCCCTCCCTCCCCAGGACTAGAGCAGCGGGGATCCCCCGGCGGATCTGGCGCCGGGGTCCCGGGCGTTGACACTTCCCGTCCCCCTCGGAGTCCCCCGATGCTACCAATGCCGTCTCGTAGCACGGATCCCCATGACAAGCCCCTCGCTGCCCCCTTTCCTCCCAATCACCCTCCGTGCCTGTCGGAGAGTCTCTCACTGGACTGCCCCCGCCCCTCCGCCTGCGGCCGCCTCTGCGCCTGCGCAGGACTTACTCCTAATAAGGACGGGGGCCCGCCCCTACCGCCCTACCGAAGGGTTCGCATTCTCCCGCCTTCCCACCGCCACTCGGGCGATTGGTCTGTCAACTCTCGGCCCGGGGGGAGGGTGCGGAGGACGGCCAAACGGCAGGCTGCGCCCCGCCCCCTCTTAAAGGGGAAAGACTGTCAAGCCCACCTCTTTGCTCAATGTCTGAATGGGACTTGGGAGGGAAGGTGGCTGGCTCCTTCCTTCCGCCTTTCCCACAGGGAGGGGGAATCTCGGTCCAACTCCCTCGGCCCGGTGTTACCGACATTTTCCCCATCAGGTGGCTCTGGCGTGGCAACTCGCGGGGCTTTAAAAGAGCAGCAGGCGGCCGGCCGCTTTTCGCTACAACCTGGAGTAAGGCCGGCGGGAACTACGCGACCCAGCGTGCAGCGGGCGCGGCTCCCGGCATGCTCGGCGGCTCTGTTCCCGCCGATCCGCCGCGGTTCGCCCGGCCGCCGCTTCAGCCCTGTCCGCGGGCCCCGGCCCTCCTGCGGCGGCTTTCGGGCTCACGGAGCGCCGGGAGGGGTGGGGGTGGGGGTGCTGGTCGCCGAGGTAGGCGGTGCTCCCGCGGGCCCCCTGCATTTTCTTTCTCTTTTAGTCGGCTCGCCTTTTAAATCTCCCTCCTGGCCCTTAGCATGTTTCCGCCCTTCCTCATATGCGGGGGGGTCTCCCGCCGCCGAAGTACCTTGCAGGTTTTGTCCACCTACCGGCTCTTAAGGAATCCTCCGTTTAGTTTAGTCTGCCTCGGCCCCAGAAACGTGTTTGTCCAACACACAACCTTTAAAAAGAATTTTACCCCCTCCGGTGTAAGAACGTTTAAGCATTAGACGTCTGCGCGGGCTTAGAGGCAGGAGGAGCGCACCACCCACTTTTCATCTCTTTTTACCCTAAGACTGAAAACGGCTGGGGGCCGGGGGGGCGGGAAGAAGGGAAATGAGGATAAAAGCCTAATCAGTAATCGGGCCCACGTCCTTATCTATGTGATCGACTTTCAGGGCTTAATTTTTGTGTCGTGTTAAATGAAACGCTCAGCAGAGGTGCTAATTTTAATGCCAGCCTGACTCTCCGGATGTAATAACATTTGTTTTTGAAAAAAATGGCTGTAAATAGAACGAATACGCGGAGAATTTTAGTGGAATGCCTATGAAAACAAGTCCTCTTCCGAGTAGTACCTTTGAGTTAAAAAGGAAACGTAAGTGGATTTCTCCCTTCTATCCAGTTGGTTCGCAGGGGTGGTGCACCTGTGTGGTGACCTATTTAGAGCACTTTTGAAAACAGTAGTAGAAGTAACCATTGATGTGCAGCGAGAAGTCTAGACTTTGATCTACAGGAAATTTTAAATTGTAAGCCAAAACAAAGCCCTCCAGAAAATTCGGCATCTTGGTAACAACAAAAATATTGCATGGGACTCGGAGATTGTCTGGTGGTGTTATCCTGTGACACTTTTGGGGTTTTGACTCCTTGAATATTAAATCAACCAAGGCAGTACGGTGTGGTTTGTTTCAGAGAACCGTCTAGGGATTTCACTGTCATTCTTTAAATCCTTCAGATTAAACAGCCAGGTTTTGTCAAAAACCAGTCACTGTTGAAAATGCAATTTTATTGCTTTTTACCTGAACCCTACTGTTCTTGTTTACTAATGGGTTTGATTCAGGTAGTATTTATTGGAGGCCCAAAATAATGTAAGATGCCTTTTTTACTGATTTAGGTTAGGCACTGAATGTACCTATGGATTTTATTCAGCCTGAGAAGTAACCTGCAGTCACATAGGACACGTGGTCTGAACCTAGCAGTAAGAAGGCAGAGAGATGCAGAATACTTAAGACTACTGCCTCAAGGAACCTAGAGCAAGAAGCGAGGAAAGGAGGCTGAGTATGATAATGGAGATCTTTTATACATTATTTTCACCTTTCATAACTGTTGAACAGGCTGAAAGGAAGCAAAAAATCCAAACAGTGATTTTTCAGCTTGTGTTGGACTACGCCTATAAGAACAGTGTAATATGGGTGTGTGTGTATGAATATTTCAGATGTGCTTTTTTTGCTATATTTATAAAAAAGGCTTATTCCTGCCATATTTATGAAAGCACACTGTGGGGGGGGAGAAGAGTACTTACATGGAAAAAAAAAATCACCATATTCCCTAAACTCAGCTCGACCGTTGGTTATTTATCATGTTCTTTTCTTCTCAGTAACCACTTAACTGGACATTTGGGGGCTTTTCAAGGCTTTTTTGCCTTGCTGAGCCAAATGTGAAATTTTAAAGCCCCCAATTCTCGGCAATGTAGAAATTAATTAGTGATTTACTCTGATAAAGCAAAAAGGCATCTTATTTACTTTTTAAAATATTTTCTACCATAAAGTAACCCTAAAAAAGATAGGTAACCCCAAAATTAGTAGGAGTGTCTGGGATTACCTGTAATTTCAAAATCCGTTTCTTTTAAGAGGTCCCTGGTGGGAAGTGTTTATGCCTCTAAACCTATGTCTTGTAGCCCTTATTTATATTGTGAGAGGGGAGGGCAAAGCTTCAAACTCTCATTGAAAACAAACTAACAGATAGTTCTGAAGGATTCCTAAAGATACTCCTGAGAAAATTCAGCTATTGCTTAAGTCAGGCCAATTAAATTTGAAATGCTTTTTTTCTTCTTAATGTTTTGTAAAACTTCTTAATTACAGAAAATTTCAAACATGCATAGGAGTAGAGCTAATAGGGATGCCTGGGTGGCTCAGTCAGTTAAGTGTCTGCCTTCTGCTCAGGTCATGACCCCAGAGTCCTGGGATTGAGTCCCGCATCCCGCTCCCTGCTAAGTGGGGAGCCTGCTTCTCCCTCTACCTGCTTCTCCCCCTGCTTGTGTGCTCTCTCTCTCTAGCAAATAAATAAAATCTTAAAAAAAAAAAAAAGAGTAGAGGTAATAATACAATAATCCTAATGCCCTATTCACCCAGCTTGAACATACATCAGTATATGTCCAACATTATTTCATCTGTGGCCTTCCACACTTACCTTCCCTTGCTGGATTGTTATATTTTATCTGTAAATACTTTAAATATGGAGGGATAAGAGATAATTTAAAAAAAATCATACCCACAATTCCATTATCCCATCAAAAAGATTATCATTTAATATTCAGACAATTAAAATTTCCAAAATTTCCCTATTATCTCATTAATATCATTTTACACTTGGTTTAACAGAATCCAAACAAGTTCCACACCTTGCATTTAGTTAGTTAGATCTTTTCTAAACCAGTAAGAGGCAGTTAATTCCCTATTCAATTCAGTGAAGCAAATAGCAATGTTTTTCTAAGGAGGATATTTGGATAGTTAAAAAGCATTGTTAAAAGTATAAGGAAATTCTAGGAAAGCACTTTAAACAAAAATCCTCATATTTAAAAGGTCACCAATTGTTAGCCCACAGTAGAAATGTAATTGTACCTAATGCAAATAAGTAAATCATTACAAATCTAAGAGTTCATATTAGTTTAGAGTATAATTTGTTCTGGAAGATCCAGTGAAGCATTTTATTTTATTCTTTTTTTTTTTTTTTTAAAGATTTATTTATTTATTTGACAGAGACACAGCGAGAGCGGGAACACAAGCAGGGGGAGTGTTCCCGCTCTCGCTGTGTCTCTGTCAAATAAATAAATAAATCTTTATTTATTTATTTGACAGAGGGAGAGGGAGAAGCAGGCTTCCCGCTGAGCAGGGAGCCCGATGCGGGGCTCGATTCCAGGACCCTGGGATCATGACCTGAGCTGAAGGCAGAAGCTTAATGACTGAGCCATCCAGGCACCCCCCAGTGAAGCATTTTACATTGTAGTGAAAAAAACTTAAAACTTTAAGTCAGGTCATTAGTACGATAGGCAACTAAAGCAAGCAGTCTGTCTCCACTGAGGTCAGTTTTCAAGTATTTTTAATTGCTTTATTGCATAGGTAGTATACACTAATTGTATTCAAAAAACAAAATAGAGCTAAAAAGAGGATACATAAAAATCACTACAAACGAGATAGCTCTTCTCGGTATCTAAGTATACCCTCAAGATACAATTCCAATTTACTTTTTTGCTTTGAGGAAATACTTTGGCTAGGACTAAAGGATAAAGTTAAGAAAATACCAGATTCTTGAGGTGCAACATTAGAAATATGAGCAGTGTTGGTCTGTACATTTAGTTCATGAGGTAGCACAGATTTAAAATTGGTTGTATACAGTCAGTCCCACTATGGGTTATAGTATTGTTCAGCATTGAGAATGACTACTGTCAGCGAGATGATCACGGCAAAAAATGAAGGGATTATGAATGACTGGGACTGTAGTAAAGAGAAAATTCAGTATCATGAACTATCATTCCCATAGCCAAGAAGAAAAAGCAAACATGTTATCTACTTTGGTTATCTTAGAAAAAATAACACATATGGTATACTTTGCATATTGCTGACCAGAAAAACATTCAGTTTTCCCTAGGTGGTTACCATAGTTACATGAGCTGTTTATAGCATCAAGAGGAGGAACTAGGTCACAGTATTGAAGGAGTTTGAATTATGCAATTATGTTTCCTAAAAACAGGAAGGGGTTTAAATTTTAGGGAAGAGAGATTTATATTTTATGTTCAAAATTGAAATTCTGGTCTAATTTTGCCAGTGAAACTTAAAATTTTGTCCAAAATTAAATAGTTGATACTGTAGGTATAAATTGTTCACTCTATACAAATGCTGTAATTGTGTATGCTGTAATCCGTAAGTGTGATAAGAGATGCCAATGTATTCCTTGAAGATACTTATTTATCTTAGTGAGCTATCTTATCTTCAAATGTTTTTGCAGGTAATCAGTAAACCCAACAGTAGCCTAGAATCTCAGAGTAGCCAAATCATGTGTAAACTGAAGGTTTGACTTCTTACCTTTGAAATCTTGAGAATAAAGCTTGGTGCAATGCCTGTCAGATGCTACTCTTCACCCAATTTGTCATAATTTTCCTATTAATTTCATCAAATGGATAGAGAAAAGTGGTCGGGAGGTAATGTTTTGAAAGTTGTTAGGGGAGCACCTGGCTGCCTCAGTCGGAAGAGCAAGCAACTCCTGATCTCAAGCTCCACGTTGGGCTTGGAGCCTACTTTAAAAAAAAAAAAAGAAAGAAAAAACTTGAAAGCTGTGGTAGCCTAGATTAATCCTGTATATGTGTATGTATATAAATATGTGTTTACATATATGGACGTATATACATCCTATATATATATGTGAATATGTATATATATACACACACACATACATTTTACACACATATATATATTTTTTTGTTTTGTTTTAAACTAAGAACCTCACAAAATGATGATTTTATTCAGGAACCATGTCTGTTGTATCAGAGCCCTGCAGAATGGTCAATAAGTAAAAGTTGGATGCAGGAAAAGAAAATTAAAAATTGCATTTTAAGTTTGCAGGAATTGCAGGTGGTTATTTTTAATCTCATGATCATCAGTCTAGACTCACAGACCTTTTTAGCTAAAAGTAATCACAGATCAATGATTTCCCCAAAGGAAGAGAGAATAGGCAACAGGCAGCCTCACGGGAAGGAGAAGCTGGGTAAGCCTCTGCCACTGATAGTAATTTATCATAACTGTAGGGATGGGGAAGGGGTTGGGGGGGTCCCTATTAATAGACCACCCCTAGGCCAACATGTTTTTACAGATGATGATTTGGAGACCCAGAGAAGTTAATTAATTTGCTCAGGGTCACATAGTAACTTACGAAATAAGTGTACACCTAGAAACTTAAGAGTAAAACAATTATTTGTTAGTTTTATTATCTAGCTGATAATCATTAGAAAGGACATAGGGAGAAAAGTGAAGAACTTGGGATATTATAAAATTACTTTTTCCGAGAAGTCTTGCAGCAAATTGAACAAAATTATCCCTAAAAGAAAATTAGAATTTCCTGAACAATAATATTCAAAATAATCATAAAATCAAAAGTGCTAGAAACCCTGTTTTCTTTAGACTGTTATTGTCAATGCAAATGACTTATGCCTTTAGTTCTGGCTGAAGTATGATCTTTTATAAATAATACTGATACTACTGGCCAGGAGCCTTTTGCTAAATCTTTTGTTCCTTTTAAATTATTCTAACTCTTTTTTTAGGAGGATGGGATATATTTTACTTAACAGGTTTTGAGCTTTATTAATTTAAATATTTTTTTCATTGCTATTTCTGTGTGTCTCTTAATTGAAGTATGCATACAATGGTATATTAGTTTCAGGTGTGCAACATAGTAGTATTTCCACAGTAGTATTAGGCACAATGGGCAAACCTTACCATAGGTGTAGTCCCCATCTGTCACCATGCAAAGTGATTACATTATTATTGACTATATTCCCTATGTTGTACTTTTCATCCCTGTGACTTATTTCTAATTGATTATTTAATGAGGCTTTATTGGAGCTATTATTACACTAATCACTCTTGTCATGGTTAATTTAATCCACCATTTTGGTAAATACTGATTTCTCTTCTGAGGGTGACAAATTTTTAAAAATTGCTTAGCCAGTTTTATTTCCATAAATTGAGGTCCTCTGACTCTTTTTTTTTTTTTAGTGTTTTTTGGGGGTAGGCATTTTGTTTTATTTTTTAGTGAAGTATAATTAATATACAATATTATATTAGTTTCAGATGTACAACATTGATTCAACAATCCTATATGTTACTCAGTGCTCACCACAATAAATAGTCAGGATCTGTCACCCAACAATGTTATTACAATACTTTTTACTATATTCGGTATGCTATACTTTTCACTTCTATGAGTTATTTATTTTATAACTGGCAGTTTGTACCTCCTAGTCCCCTTTATTTAGTTTCCTGATCCCCCCACTCTCTGACTCTTTTACATATAAAAGAGTACATAAACCAGTGTATCTTGCCTTATACAATTTACATGTTTCTGAAAAATTGTGCTTAACCCTTACTTTGCTGTAATTTTAAGCATGCCATTCTATAAAATAAGAGATCCAAGTTTTGAAAATATTTAAGATCAATAATTCATCTGATTTTCTTGCATTTACTAGAATGCCCTCAAGTGTTTTGTTCTCCTTGAGAAAACACTGGTTGTGTTCTTCATTATCTAATTGCAGCCTAAGTGTAGTTTCTTTTGCTTGTTTTAACTGTGGTGTATATTCCAGATACCTTAGCATGATATCCTTTGGTCACAGAAATGTCATCTTCAGGGAGAAGACTTTGAAGAAAGTGATAGTAGAAATGTTCTTCTCTTCTGGCATCTGGCAAAAGTAAGTACTAGAATTAGAGGGCTAAAAAAACGAAAGATATAAAAGGGGGAAACATTTGTATGGAAAATATTAGAGGCTGAATAGCTTTTTATTACAGGAAAGTAGAAGAATCAGAGAAAGGAATGATTATTTAAGCCATTAATGGTAGTTGTACAACATTAGAATTAAAATTTAGGGACCATGATATATAAGTTATATCTATGGAAACTAGTTGTGATACTTTTATGCATAACAGAAAGACAGTTGTAATAGAGGGTTGGGCTAATAGTATCTCTAACTTAATCTTTGAAAATTGGCATGTTGATTCAAAAATAATTTCAAAAGAGCCTAGTGACTTCCTTATATGGTATTATCTTAGAATATCCCTAACTTTTTGTATTCAGGTAAAATATCTCTGGAAGAATAGTCCAGCAATATTTACTGATAGTAGTTACCTCTAATTTAGGGCCTAGGGATCTAGAGTTGGGAGGACACTTAGTTTTCACAAATACCATTTTGTACATTTAATTGACATTTTTTTGAGTATAATTGACACAACGTTACATTAGTTTTAGGTGTACAACATAGTGATTCAGACAAGTTTATGCCTTATGCTGTGCATTTCATTTTTTGATACATGTATTACTTTAATAAAATCTAAACTTTAAATATAAAAGAAAAAACTTCTGTACATTCTGGAATAACAAAATGCATATGTACACTACCTAC
Organism: Zalophus californianus; assembly: GCF_009762305.2. Taxonomy (NCBI): domain Eukaryota; kingdom Metazoa; phylum Chordata; class Mammalia; order Carnivora; family Otariidae; genus Zalophus; species Zalophus californianus. The sequence goes on from NC_045596.1 coordinate 188,495,859, forward strand.
TAGGAAAGGAGCATATAATGTAACTATTTAGATTTAGTTCACTTTTGGGGGGGAAGGGGCAGAGGGAGAGGGAGAGAGAGAATCTTAAGCAGGCTCCACACTGGGACTCAATCTCACAACTCATGATCATGATCATGACCTGAGCCAAAATCAAGAGTTGGATGCTTAACCGATTGAGCCACCCAGGTAGCCCCAAGATTTAGTTCACTTTTATGAGAATGTTTCTACTACTGCTGTTAATACTGTCTGTGTTTGGCATACCAGCCTTGTAATTGCATATATATTATTATATAAATTAAAACCAAAAATGCAATTGGTAAATTTGAAGCTTTTGAAGACTTCCCACTGGAGGAACTAATCTGGGCAGTTTTGCATCGGAAACACATTTTTTGTGAAGGTTTTTTAGCAGTTTAAGAGAAGTTCCATGTAACCTTTTTTTCATTCAGTATAGCCCTCAACTTGTTAAAAGAGCTTTTTAAACTTGTGTGCGATCTCATTTGAGTACTTTGTTAAGACGGAATAAATTTTTTATCATTTTTATGAATTGAATGTTTGAAAATTCATATTCAGATCAATGTTATATATTAATGCCATCTATAACTTCTGCCTACAATCTCAGATGGGACCTATGAAATATATCTACCCAAGAAGGAGTTCTTCCCTGAAGACTTTTATTTAGCTATGGTCTTCTCTGCAGGATTGAAATTTAACAGAAGTATCTAACGAAGAGGAATCTGAACATAGCAGATGAGAAAGGAAAGGATTGGGAGAAGAGTCCAGATGTCATAGAGCAAAGGGAGGATGATGTGTAGGAAGCAGCTATTATTTGCTCTGTTGCGTGACTCAAAGAACTCCAAGAAATTGATTCCATCCCACTGGACATATCTTTCAATTTGGGATAGAAATTAATTTTTTTCTAATAAAATAGATATTAGTAGATAAATAACACACAGGAAAACAATTGAGCGTAGTGACCTGAGTGGTTAAAATACCTTATATAAGAGATCTTCTTCAGAAAGGTATTCTTCAGTGTATGGCATGTTGCTTTCTAGAAATGAATTGGAGTGATAGCACTGCTGTGATGAGTAATGGCCTATGGGGAGAGGGAAAGGGAAGCAAGAAAGGAGCAATTAACAGGGAAATGTGGTCATATGGAAAGAATGAGATCGATTCAGGAAACTTCTAGGAGGTAGTATCACCTGATTTTAGTGACTGTATTTAGGGGATGGGAGAGAAGAGAAGTCCTCTAGAATGTTGGCTTGGGCCATGGCAATACTCTATGAAATAGAAACTCCAGGAGGCAAACCAGGTGTGTGGGGGAAAGATTCAAATCACACAAGGATATAACTGTAGTTTTTACATCTTTGGGCTCTATTGATCCTAGGCCTCCTCTGTCAAATCACATAAACTATTGCTTCCTGTAAGTAGCTTGCTTGTTTGTAAAGAACAGCCAGCTATAGAAATTGGAGGCTGGGACTGTGTTGGGAAGAGTAGAAAAACTAGAGGAAATGAATTAGAGATACAGTGGTCTTAAAAATATCTTCCCACATGCCAGGACTTAGCTTTGTATTATTTCTACTAGTAAGCCAGGAATTGAAATAGATGATAGCAAGGACATATACAGACCCTTGTGAGGAAAAAGTTAATGCGGCACGTATTTGCTTATTCCTCGCATGTCTCCAAGGGAACTACGATTGACCCTTGGCCAACCCTGGGAATTTGGCCCTTGGAGTGTTTTTATATTAATGATGGTGACTTTGTTACATACACCTGAAGCAATTGCTTTGCACAAACATGTGCACCTGGTTTCATTGTTGGGGTCCTGAGTTTCAGTTGCCATGGATGATTGCATAGCAGAATCATCAGACCTCCATAAAACAGACCTCCATAAAAGCCTTGGACCCTGAAACTCAGATGGGTTTCCATGAGCAGAGGCATTCCACAGATGCCTATAGTTTGCTGCTAGAGAGAGAAAGAAGTCTGCCTTTCTGGACTTCACCAATGGACCTCTTTCCCACTGCTTTTGCTCCCTACCATTTGCTGTAATAAATTTTAGTCATGTGTATAACATGCTCTTGAGTCTTGTGAGTCCTGGGAGCACCAAATATACAAAATGCTGAAGAAATTTAAAACCCAATTTGTCCGTCCAAGTCTTGGTAGGATTTACTGAAAAAAAAAATTAACAGATGTAAGTATGTATCTGCGTGTGTAGATTTAAACTAGATCAAGTCTTTGGCTCATGCCCAGGAGACATTTATAGTCTCTATAGGGATATAGGACAGATAGAGTGTTGGGAAAATGCTTACAGGCATACGTATAAATAAAAGCAAATTAGAAATAAATAGAAGCAAGGCAAATTAAAAGATTAAAATTGGTTAGAGTCAGTCAAAATTTAAATATGGTGCATATTTCAGAAGAAATATACAACTGGCTTGTCAAATAGCTTTTGTCTTTTTGCCTGTAAAAGAAAAAACTTTTTTTTCTGGGTTTTATCTCTTAAGGACTGAGTCCAACTCAAGTTTGACTGAATTATTTGTGTGGAATCAAAATTTGTAGTGAATTACAATGTAGGTATTTTATGTAGTGATTGAGTTCTGCAGTTATTTCAGCGATGAGTTAATATTCTTATGTAGTATCATTCCAAAGACTCCACACCAATTCGCGTTTTAATCAATAAGCAATATCTGGTAGTTTCTTCAGCTATTTAAAGTGCTTACATCCAAAAATTAAGAATGAACTTTGAGAGTTCTGCTTCTGGTAATGGCCAATAGCTCTTATCAGATCACATATATTTAAAAAAAAAAAAAAAGGCACTGGGGAACAAGCAAAAGAAGGCAAATTCTTGAGGGAAGTCAACATTTGGAAGAATGAGGTGGCACTTCAGGAGTTTCCTATTTTTATGGCTTTTAGCCTGCAGCATCCAGTCATGGAGGATGTCCTACACTTAGAAACTTGCAGGCATATTGGCTTGATGAACCAGAGAATGGAGTCCAGGGCAGCCACAGTGTGGTATAAGGCCTAAAATTAACATCATATACTGCCTTGACATCTGGTAAAATTAGGAGTGTCTTGACTAACCTGAGTCCAAGTTCCCTTCCCCACCCTGCTCCTGTGGATAGGGTCCCTAGCCAAATAGCCCTCCTTGTCTTGGGGACCACATATATTTCCTCCTTATCCCTGCAAACCTATGGAATTATTCAAACAAACCAATCACATCCTCCCATGGGAACCAGGGGCTACCTCATCCCCTTGATATTATAAAACCTGCCTCCCATAGTGCCTGGTTATTTACTCCTAAGCTTAACTTCCACGTGGCCCTACATGGGGTTTGGTATCCTCCACTCAGACTGTGAGTATATGTGACTAGTAAACTGCTGTTGATCTTATCTGTCCAGTGCTGGGTGCCATGTGCTAGGTCATTCCCATACACATAGGGTGGGAATTCTTCCTTTCCCTTACCAATGAGATGAAGAGGCGATTAAACAATATTGGAAAGTGGGGGTGAGAGATCCCAGAAAGGAGAGAACAAGAGAGAGGGAGGCTTAAAGTCTACAGAAACTCCCCAAATCTCTAGCTAACTCTTAGACTACACATGTGCAGGGTAGACTCTAAGCAGCCCAGATGAGGCTAAAAGAACTGCACTGAGTTAGAGTGAATTTAGCCAAGGTAACTGCCTGCTGAAACAACAATTTAGAGAAACATAACAGAACCAAACATCTCTAAAGTACATCATTCACTATGTCATCATTCACTTAGACACAGGATAGTATCTAAGATTACTAGACATGTGGAGAAATAAGAAAATGTGATCCAAAAGTCAGCCCATGGATATCAGCCCCAAGATGAACCAGAAGAATTGGAGATATTTTAAAGTAGCTGTTAGAGGACTATGCTTCAAGGACTTAAGAGAAAATATACTCAAAATGAATGAAAATATAGGAAATCTCAGAAGAGGAAAGAAATTCAAGAAGAACCAAAAGGTAATTCTATAACTGAAAAAGTGTATCTGAAATAAAATTTTCACTCAATTAACCTTAAGATCATAGTATTTATAATCTAACTCTAAGTTAAATACTTTTAAAATTGTTTTGTTTATCCTTCCAATTTCTTTCATCCGTGTACTTTTTTATTTTTACATAATTGAGTTGATAATGTATATACTCCCTTGCATTGTTTATAATGGCTAAGTAATATTTCATCATATAAAAATACTATAATTCCTTTATTATTTTTGTTCATTCAGGTTGTTTTTAGTTTTTCTCTCTCTTAAGATTGAGATGATTGATCATCTATATGCTTAATTATTTTTATGTATTTTGAATTAATTTCTTAATAGAGGCCCCTTTCAGCAGAATTAGTGCGTAAAAGCTCTTGCTGCATATTGCTAATCAGGCAGATACTGTCTTTCCCTTCCTTTCTTCCTTCCTTTTTCTGAATCATTCAGCAATATCCACAGTGGTAGGTGCTTTCCTTCTGTGCTTTGGAATCTTGGATTTTTCTCAAATCCCTCTTTGAGCTACAAAGTCCTTTGCACAAGGCTGCCAGCTAACACACTGGGACATCTAGGTATTTTAATGGCAGCCCCACCTAGAGAAAGAGAGAGAAGCTCAAGATTCACATTCTATCCATTCCGGCTTCCTAAACTCTTATCTCTTCCCAAGGATCTTTACTTTAACAGCAGAGATACGCATCAAAATTTAGAGGAACTAAATGTTACCAAGGCTCTACTTTGTGCAAATTATTTTGCATATTTCATCTTATTTAACCCTTACAGCAATTACATTAAGTTGGCCTTATCATCTTTGTTTTATAGATGTAGAAATTGAGGTACAACATTTAAAGATTTTTTTTTTTTCATTTGACAGAGAGAGAGTACAAGCAGGGGGAGCAGCAGAGGGAGAGGGAGAAGCACGCTCTCCGCCAAGCAGGGAGCCTGAAAGCAGGGAGCCCAATGCAGGGATGGATCCCAGGACCCCAGGGATCATGACCTGAGTCTAAGGCAGATGCTCAAATGACTGAGCCACCCAGATGCCTGAGGTACAGCATTTAAATAACTTGCCCAAGTTCATACATCAAATAGTAGACCCAAGATTTCAATCCAAGCTTAGTCTAACTTCAGAGTTCTTTCTACTATACTATTCACTAGTCCTTCCTATTTAAAGGAAAACTGTGAGCAAATGCCTAGTGGATTAAGTTCTTAAATAATTTTATAGGGGAGGAAAAACTTTCCTCTACACTCTTAGGTTCATGTCTGGAGCCTGAGAATTAGACTTAAAAAGATTCACAGGAGAAAAGGCATACAAATTTTATTTGATGTTAATATTTCAATTTTTTTTATGTGCATGGTGGCCTTCATATAAAGTGAAGATCCAAAGAAATAGTTAAACTCAGGGGGCTTATATACCACCTTAATCAAGGTAATGAATTGTGGAGAAGTGACAGAACAAAGTAAAAGGGGTTTGGTGAATTGTGGGAAAGTAAATATATAGGGGAAACTACTGGAAGATAGGATTATTTAGTATGGTTTTGTTTATGCAGACTCATCTCAGTGCTATCTCCCTCTCCTGTGATAAAGGTTTTTCCCTTTCTGGTAAAAGAGAAGGAGACACTTTCACAAAGGAAAATGTATGCCTTGCTTTTAAGCAGAACGGGGGAGAGTAAAGGGTTTTTCTTGTGTCTGCTGTTTCTCCATTGCCATCAGTTCAAAATAATCCTTATGCCAAAGTGGCATATTTTGGGGTGGCATACTCTGATCCTCTTCAATTTACCACTGCCATTTAACATGATTATATAAATAACTGAATCCAGCCTCCCTTTATTCTTTATTTTCCTCTATTACATTTTTTCTCATGTTTAAGCCACTTATTCTTTCAGTTTTTCCTTTAGCCTTGGCTCCATCCCTGTGAAATTGAAATTTTAATTAGGTAGCATGAAATGATTTTCTAAGAAGATTGCTGTTATTTAATAAAAAGTGCTGATTTAGGTACAGTTTTTAAATTGAGAAAATTGAGCCAAATTGCATTCCTTTCTGCCATAACAATAAGCATAGTCTGCTACAAAAGAACTTTTGAATATTACCAAAACACATAATATGTTCTTATTCGTGTAATAAATTGCTCAGGCGAATGTCATCCTGAGTCACCAAGATCATTGTTCAGGAAAGCAAGAGAGTAATCAAATTTCCAAAGCCCATGAAAACTAATCATGCTCACAAGTGAGACAATAGAATCATATATGATCATGTATAAGCTTGTGGAGAAAATGTTTATCATTCAAGTGGAAAATCAAAAGGGGGAGCGATACTGGATTATGGTACATTTATTTGGTCAGGACCTGAAAATTTTCACTGAACAGAATACTAAAAGGCACAAATGTTAAATGACAAAGCCGTAGAGCAAATGAGTCCTAAAGTTAGAAAGAGGGTTTTGAGGCCGTCTTGGATGCCCTCCATTAGAATTATCTCCAGCAATTATTAGAAATGCGTGCCTCCAGATCTCAGCCCAGTCCTACTAAATCAGAAATCTACAGAAGTGGGGCCCTGGAATCTGCTTTTTAAACAAGTTCCTCATGATTCTTTTACTCACTAAAGTAGAGAACCATAGACTTAGTGTCTGATTCCCTGCCCAGGTGCCAGTCACTTGAAGAAGTATAGTCATCTTGTACCCCAACATTTTTTATTTTTGTTTGTAGCTAAATATTGGCAAATATTTTCCTTCAGGGTTTGCATTCTTGAAATGATCAGACATTTATAAATCCTTCTAAAAGATACAATTTAAAATATGTTTTATTAAGGAATGCTTTCCATCAAATTATATGACAGTTACAGACATGTATCTGATACCACCATAAACAAATTCAGCAAAAAATATCTTCTTGGGGCGCCTGGTGGCTCAGTCGGTTGGGCGTCTGCCTTCCGCTCAGGTCATGATCCCAGGGTCCTAGGATCGAGCCCCACATCAGGCTCTGTGCTCAGTGGGGAGCCTGCTTCTCCCTCTCCCTCTGCTGCTCGCCCCCTTCTTGTGCTTGCTCTCTCTCTCTCTCTCTGTCAAATGAATACATCAAATCTTAAAAAAATATATCTTCCTAATAAAATGATAAGAAACCAAAGCCCTTTACTTATCTCTTAGGGAAACATTTGAAATATTTGTAGACAAAATGATTTACCTCACAATAATATAGAAAGTAGGGTACTAGATGAAGTTATAGACAAAATATGATTGGCAATGAGCTGGTAGTTGTTAAGCTGAATGATATGATATATAATCATATAATCTCATATGATTATATGAGAGTTCACTGTATTATTTTGTTTACTTCTACATATGTGTGATATATTCCATAATAAAAAATTGAGAGGGAAAAAAAAGCTGCTTGCCCTAATGCTTTCAAATGGCTGTCTTATTATAAAATCTCCAGGGTTTGTTGCTAATTTTTCTCTTGGTTTTGCTAGTGGGAATTTTAGATAAGCATATACCGACTGTACATTAATTATAATTGTAAAGTTCAGTTAAACTTAATTTAAGAGACCCAGGGAATGTTTCCTATTGTTAAGATTTTTTTTTAATTAAAAATTACAATTTCCACAGTGTTCATTAATGGATGAATGGATAAAGAAAAGGTGGTATGTACATATGAAGGAATATTATTTGGTCTTAAAAAGGAAGGAAAGTCTGACACATGCTACAATATGGGTAAACCTTGAAGACATTGGGTGAAGTGAAATAAGCCAGTTATAAAAGGACACATATTGTATAATTCCACTTATATGGGCTGCCTAGAATAGTCAAATTCATAGAGACAAAAAATAGCATGCTGGGGACTGGTGGTAGAAGGGATGAGGAGAACAAAATTCTGCAGATAAATGGTAGTGATAGTTGCCCAACAATGTGACTATACTTAATGCCACTGAATTGAATGCTTCAAAATGGTAAATTTTATGTTATGCGTATTTTATTTACCACAATAAAAAATATTGAGTGCCTACTCTGTGCCAGTCACTGATAAACAAGGCAGTAAGGTGACTGGTCTCATAAAGCTTCCATTCTGGTGAAGGAAAGACACAATGACTAAGCAAAAGACGAATAATTGAGGTAATTATGAAGGAAATGAAGAGGGTGATTTTGTGATAGAGAACAACTGGGGGTAAGGAATACTCACTCTAGGTAGTGGTATTTGGGATAAGACCTAAAGGATGAGAATGAACCTTTAAAGGCATTTTAGGAAAAAGATGCAGCAAGTATGAAGGTCCTGAAGAGGGGAAGGATTTGACGTGTTTGAGGAAGAGAGAAGAGGCCATGGTAATTGAAGAAGTAGAAAGAAGCCAGATCGTGCATGGTCTGGAATCTCTTGAGTTTGTGAAAGGAAGAGATAATGATGGGTTAGATCGAGGGTTGGCGAACTTTTCTGTCAAGGACCAGATGATAAATAATGCAGGCTTTGCAGGCCTAGAGGGAAAAAATATATAAATACATTCCTACATTCCTACAGTGGCATTAGTAGGAGAAAAGTCTGTAATGATGCCTATAATTTGAAGAAAGGAGTGGTCAAGTGGTGCCTGGGTGGATCAGGCCTTTGGGCTCCGACTCCTGATTTCAGCTCAGGTCATGATCTCAGGGTTGTGAGATGGAGCCCCGCGTCAAGGCTCACACTGGGTGTGGAACCTGCTTGGGATTCTCTCTCTCCCTCTCCTCCCCTCCCCTTTTCTCCCCTCCCCCCTCCCCACCCTTGTCAGGTACTCTCTCTCCCTTAAAAAAAAAAAAAAAAAGAAAGGAGTGGCCAAAGTGACATCCTTTTGTTCCACTTAGAAATGATCATAGCTGCGACGCCTGGAGATCATGATCCTCGGGTCCTGGGATCGAGTCCTGTATCGGAGCCTGCTTCTCCCTCTGCCTGCCGCTCATCCTGCTTGTGCTCTCTCTCTGAGAAATAAATCAATGAAATCTTTAACAAGAAAATAAAAAAAAGAAATGATCATAGCCTTACCTGAACTATCATCCATTCAAAAGTGGGACTAATAACAGAAAGATAGGCCTAAAGTGAGAAGAGAAAAACACAATGTTTATTTTAAAAAGGCCAACCTGGGTATTTGAGAAAGAATGTTATTGACCTAACCTATAGGCAAAATTGGAAGTAGGCAACTTTGCTTTTGATACCTATTAGCACCGTTCCATTCTTCACTAAATGTAAACCCCTAGGTGTTTGGCACATAGACTGCTAAATACATATTTATTGAGTAAGATGTTTATCTGCATTTTCCTTTTTATTCCCTAAGAAATCAGTGCCCTAATGCTGCCCCCTCGTGGCTCAAGCATCTTGTCATTGGACATTTCACCTAAACCTAAACCTTCCTGGGCAATGCTACTGGCTGGAAGCCGGCCTCTACGTTTGACTTGTGGTTTTCCTCCATCACAGGAGATGCTAAGGATGTTACAGGATAACATTAGTATAGGTAGAATAAGCACATTTTTCTTCCTTAAATTTCATACTCAAATTTTTTTAACCTCATCCAAGTTGGCCTACGACTCTTTATTAAAAATCTCTACTGGGGCGCCTGGGTGGCTCAGCTGTTAGGCATCTGTCTTTGGCTCAGGTCGTGATCCCGGGGTCCTGGGATCGAGCCCCGCATTGGGCTTCCTGCTCCGAGGGGAGCTTGCTTCTCCCTCTCCCACTCCCCCTGCTTGTGTTCCCACTCTCGCTATGTCTCTCTTTGTCAAATAAATAAATAAAATCTTTAAAAAAAAAAAAACTTAAAAAAAAAAAAAGGCGCCTGGGTGGCTCAAATGGTTAAGCGTCTGCCTTCGGCTCGGGTCATGATCCCGGGGTCCTGGGATCGAGTTCCGCATCGGGCTCCCTGCTCCTTGGGAGCCTGCTTCTCCCTCTGCTTCTCTCTCTCTCTCTCTCTCTCTCTTTCCCCCCTGTCTCTCATGAATAAATAAATAAAATCTTAAAAAAATATATTTAAAAAAAATCTCTGCGAGAGGGTAATAAAGTATGGTGTGTGTTATATAATATGGCTACATACAAGAGTCGTTCCCCCATTTTAAAACTAAAAATTACTTTTTAGCCAAACATTCTTTTAAAATATAGTTCAGTTTAGCTTTCCTTTCTTTTTTTTTTTTTTTTAAAGATTTTATTTATTTATTTGACAGAGAGAGACACAGCGAGAGAGGGAACACAAGCAGGGGAAGTGGGAGAGGGAGAAGCAGGCTTCCCGCTGAGCAGGGAGCCCGATGTGGGGCTCGATCTCAGGACCCTGAGATCATGACCTGAGCTGAAGGCAGACACTTAATGACTGAGCCACCCAGGTGCCCCTAGCTTTCCTTTCTTAAGATAAATCATTCTTTTTCATAAATGTTTAAAAGTTACAAGGCAAACACAATAAAATAAATAACTGGCTAAGTCAAAATAGGGATTTAATTTTTTAAAGGTAATCTCAGTAGATTGACTTTAACTTAAGGTTATAAATCGATTTTAATTGATGTTACTTAGCATGAAAATGTATTGACAATGTTGAGTAGTAAAGCTATTAAAACCAGAACTCAAAGCAATATTAATAAAAATAGATTCCAGAACACAATTTTATGTAAGACTTTGTAAAATCATTCCCTTATTGAGTGAAATGATCATATAAGCCCAGTAGTTACAAAATGATTGTGGACACGTGTTGGTTTCTTAATCTCTTATATAGGCCTATTTGTGCATTAAAAAATATTTTTTCGACTAAAATTGCTTCTTTAGAAAATCCTGTGCTTATGTTTGTTTGTACAAATACTTGATCCCGGAGTGAATTTGAAATAGGTACCCACAGATTTCATTTTCAGTTGGAATGAGACCATTTCTGTCCTTGTCCTTGATGCTTGTTAAGCTACAAAAAGCTTGCTCTTATAAGAAAGAAATTGAACATTGCTTGCCTATAAGAGGCAGTATACTTTTCTTTCGCAAAAATCCAGAACTCCAGGGAATGGTCAAGAATCTCATCCAGAGGGTCCTCCTCAGGTGACAGTTTACAAAGAAGTTCTTCCTTGTCTCTCAAAGTGAAGTCCTCAAGCTGAGCAGAAGATTGAGAGAAAGGATCCCTCACCCAGGTGGGTGCTCAGTGGCATTGAAAGGAAGGGAAAACACTGTTCCATTTGTCCTGCAGTGGGTTCTTCCACGTGGCTTTCAATCAAACTGGAGACTTACTGATATCTTTCCTCACTCTTAAGGCCAAACAGCAGTGGAAACATGTCAAGGTTTTCCTTATCAATGTGATTTTTCCAAAAATTCAGTTTCTTTTTAAACCCAAGAATCTTGCTACTTGAGGTCAACACATTCTCTCCAGGGCCTGGTGGATACTTGTCCAACTAGTTCGTGTGATGAAGTGTTTGCTGACATTCTTTATCTTCAAAGCACTCAGAAAAGCTGCCTTACTGTTTTCTCAGAAGTACTCCTGCAAGTGACCTTTGAGCTCAACCAGGTTGAGCACTCTCCTGCTAAGCCCCTGGATTTCTCTCCGTACCAGATTTATGTATGGAGAGAAATCCGTACATACATTGTCTGGGTTGTCAGTTTTGAGAACATACTCAAGTGAACTGGGCTTTGTTTAAAGGCAGTTTACTGTTTTTGCAAAATCACTCAGAGCCTGGGGCATTTCATCTCCGTGTGTTTATTTCAGCATCTCTCTGTGAAGAAAGCGGTACCTTTCAAACAGCTGTGATTTGTAGCTAAGTTCTATTCCATTTTTTTTGGAGCCACGGCTGCGTTTTTGAGTCGAGGGACAACGCACAAAGAGGCCAACTGGGATTGCCAAAACCCATTGGTAAGTAACAGTGAAAGCACTGTTACTTTTTTTGTGTTCTCCATTTTACTTGTGTGGTGAAATGACTCAGAAAGCTGTAATAAGCCTTATTTAGAATTGTCCTTTGGGGTAAACCTAGAATGTTCTTCTTCAGTGCCATATATCTTCCCCCCAAAATTGCTACATTGGGCCATCACACAAAAAGCAAACAAATACAAAACAGAAGGGCATAATAAAAAGAATAAAATAAATAAAAACTAAACAAGAAAATCACAAGCAAAAAAAATTAATAATTCACTTCTACCCTGCACAATGTACGTTTTGCCATTTGTATCAGCAAAGCAGCAGGGGTGGGTGGCTGAGTTGCAGTGCATCAAAAAATTCCTTGTTTAGAAGGACATTCCATGGCAGTATTCTAACTGGTAGGCTTATTGACTGCCGTCAGTTGGTGGCGTACTGGGGAGACTGGGGAGCTGATTGATGTCAGCGCCTACCATCTTCCCCTCACCTCCCTGCTCTGCTGCAGTAGTGCCTACTGATTATCGAATTATCAATGGGCTCCCTTATCTGGTGTCAGAAACAGAGAATGGGTTCAACGAAATGAGAACCGTCCTCCTGGGCCCTGCCATACGGGGCTGAAAGACCTCTAGCGAAATTAATAGGACAATCGATCATGATAAGTGCTAACATTGCACAGTCTGCAAAGTTCAAACAAATGTGTTTCAGTCACAGGCTCTTGTAGAACCCCCTAGTGACATCTTATAGAACACAGGGCTCCCTGGCATTCTAGTTGAGAAATCACTCAAAGACAGTGCAGTTGGGTGGGAACTACTTTATTGATGGGGGCCAAGGAAGGGCTCTCTGGGGAGGTGCCTTAGGAATTGGGACCTGCAGAATATGAGCTAGCAGGCTTTGCATCAATCCACATACCCCAATACCAGTCAATCCTAGAGACTCCAGTTTCTTTCCAAGTTTGATTTTATTCATTCCCTTTGTTGTTTGGTGATACTAGAAGACATTTAAGTGTGGGCTGAAATGAATTCAAAACCGTTTTGGATATATACAAGACTGTGTTCCTCTTTGTATATTGTTGACCTTCTATCCGAAGACATAGAAAATCTCTAGCGTTTGGGAAAGACAGAGGATGTTATTGTACTTGTTTTTTGTTGTTGTTGTTGTTGTTTTTGCAGATGCTTTCTTATGTTTGGGGTGGGGGGGATGTTGGCGCTGCATCACAGAATTGTATTGGAGTACGGCAACCTAGCAGGGAAGCCAGAGGCTGTGATCAGCCTGGATAGGGATGTGAGAATGCTCCAGAATTGCTAATAGACCGGAAATTCTTCATGTATGCAGTAGAAGAAAAAAATTAGGACAGAGTTCGTATTTTGTTGCCTCTGGCAAAAAACATCCAAGAGTTACTGATGAAAGAGTTAGTTTTAGGATAAAAAAAGAAAATCCTAAGTGTAGCCATATCCGTAGCTCTATACCAGCATAATTAGTGTATATGCATGGATAGATGGATGGGTGACATTAACCACGTTGTTTCTAGTCAAGGCAAGCAATGGCTAACACCATTCCAAGTTAATTAATGCATGGGGGATATTCCTGTCTTAGAAAAAGATTATTCATTTTCCTATCTTTTAGTTTGGGAGAAGGTCACCAGACAAGATTTAATAAATGTCTTCCCTTTTGAGCAGGGCCATTCCTGGTCTCACCTGCATTCTTGTCTGCTAATATCTCAACTCCTGCTTTCTTGGGTAGTTTATTTTTTGTCATCATTTTAATAGCACTTGCTATGTACAAAGCAATGTAAGCACTCTACACAGTACCCCATTGACTATTTTTTGCTTTTATTGATATATTTTTGCTTATCCCTTTATTTTCAAACTTTCTGCATAATTTTGTTTTAGTCATGTCTCCTAAATGCTGCGCAGAGTTATATTTTGCTTTGTGATTCAGTATGAAAACTGTTTTCTTTAAAAGGGTAAATTTATTCATTTACATTCTTTTATAAGATATATTTGGTGTTGGTTCTGTTCTATTTATTTTGTGCTTTCTCTTTTTCTATCTCTTTCAAGATGATGCATATGATCTGTTTTCTATGTTTTGTATGTATGTGTTTCTTCTAATAGGTAGCAAGATTTGGGTTTTTTTCCCAGAGTTAACCCTTATAACTTTACAGAATGCTCTTAATCTATTACTTCTTTAGACAGTATTTATTAGTTCCTTACTATTATATATACATTTGTAGTAGTCAAGGTTCTCCAGAGAAGCAGAACAAATAGGATATAGAGGGAGAGAACCAATAGGAATATATATATATATATACACACACACACACACACATATATATAATAAAGAAATTTATTGTAAGGAATTGGCTCACATGTTTTTGGAGGCTGAGAAGCCCCAGATCTGCAGTCAGCAAACCAAAAAGCCAGGAGAGCTCCTGGTACGGTTCTAATCCTTAGTCTGAAGATCTGAGAAACAGGAGAGTCAGTGGTATATGCCCCAATCCAAGTCTGATTCTAAAGGCAAAAGACTGATGTCCTAGCTCCAAGACAGTCAGGCAAAAACAGCAAATTCTCTCTTCCTCTAACTTTTTGTTCTATTCAGGTTTTCAGTAGATTGGATGAAGCCCACCCACAGTGGGGAGAACCATCTGTTTTCTCAGTCTACCAATTCAGATATTATTCTCATCCAGAAACACCCTCACAGAGATGACCAAGACAGTGTTTTTTGTTTTTTTTGGGGGGGGGGGGCCTAGGGAGGGGCAGAGGGAGAGGGAGAGAATCTTCAGCAGGCTCCACGCCCAGCGCAGGGCCCAACTCAGGGCTCCATCTCACAACCCTGAGATCATGACCTGAGCCGAAATCAAGAGTTAGATGCTCAGTTGATTGAGCCACCCTAACACCCCATCCAGAACAATGTTTAACCAAGTATCTGGCCACCCCATGGCCCAGGAAAGTTAACACATAAAATTAACCATCACACTACTTTATGTCCTATTCCCAAATTTAGTTGATTGTTGAGTATGTATACCATTCTCAAATTTCACTGAGTATCTTTCTCACTGTTTACCCTTGAACACTTGGGGGGGAAAAACATTATTTGATTTGCCAACTTTGGCGACCTTTGATCCCACCTATTAAAGATGAGGAAATTTGTATACTTATTACCACCTACCTTCTTACTCAGCTTCTGCCCCAACTTTTATTAATTGTATCATTTCTGTGTTATCAAACAATACAATATTTACTTTCTTTTCTATCACTTTAATCTTCAAGTTTGCTTTAATCTTTATTATACTGTTAAATAGAGTCAATGATCACTGCCAACCCTATGCCCTAGTTTTCCGGATTATCTCTTCCTGGTTAAATTTTCCCCTAGTATGTTACTTATGAAGGGCTCCTAGGGACAATATTCCTTGAGTTCTTGAATGTTAAAGATTGTCTTTTTCTTTTATGTCAGAATCTGTTTCCTTCTTATTTTATTTTAATTTATTTTTAGAGAGGGAGGGGGGTGAGAGAGGGGATGGAGGGGCAGAAGGAGAGGAAGAGAGAGAATCTTAAACAGGCACCATGTCCAGAGCAGAGTCCAATGCAGGGCCTGATCTCACAACCCTGAGATAATGACCTGAGCCAAAATCAAGGGTCAGAGGCTTAACCAACTTTGGCCACCCTGGTCCCCCAAGGTCACCTTTCCTTCTTAATGTCTTCTAGTGCCGACTGCTGCTGTGAAGAAGTCTGAGGTCCCTCTGAGTTTTTTCTTATAAATGACTTAATCTTTTTGGTTGGACAGCCAGAGGATTCTTTTTTAAACCTTTCAAGTCCAGTAAGTTTACTAGGATATATCTAAATATTTAGTATTAGGGATCAGTTTTTCCTGGAATGCAGTGTACTCTTTTGACTTGTCGATTCCAGCTTTCTTTATCTCAAAAATATTCTCTTGAATTGGGGCACCTGGGTGGCTCAGATGGTTAAGCATCTGCCTTCGGCTCAGGTCATGATCCCAGGGTCCTGGGATCGAGTCCCGCATCAGGCTCCCTGCTTCTTGGGAGCCTGCTTCTCCCTCTGCCTCTCTCTCTCTCTCTCTCTGTCTTTCATGAATAAATAAATAAAATCTTAAAAAAAATATTCTCTTGAATTGTTATTTATCCTGTTCAACTATTTGAACTTTCATTTTTGGGCACTGCAGTTACGCTTACGGTGAATCTCCTTTCTCTGTTCTTCCCATCTATCATTCTCTCTCTAGCCTTTTCTAACACTTTGTTTTCATTTCCTTCCACCCACTTTTATGCTCTCTAATCTCTGTGCTCCTGGACCAGCAGCTGTGTTTGTTCTCCCTGTGCTTCTCTCAGTTTTGCTTGAAAAGGGTAAATTTATTCATTTACATTTTTTGATAAGATATATTTGGTGTTGGTTCTGTTCTATTTATTTTGTGCTTTCTATTTTTCTGTCTCTTTCAAGATGATGTGTATGATCTATTTTCTATGTTTTGTGTGTGTGTGTGTGTGTGTGTGTTTTAAGATTTTATTTATTTGACAGAGAGCACAGGCAGGGGGAGCAGCAGGGAGCCCGATGCGGGACTCGATCCCAGGACCCTGGGATCATGACCTGAGCCAAAAGCAGACGCTTAACCAGCTGAGCCACTCAGGTGCCCTGAATGTGTTTCTTTTAATAGGTAGCAAGATTTGGGGCTTTTTACCCCAGAGTTTACCCTTATAACTTTATAGTATGCTCTTAATCTCTCACTTCTTTAGACAGTATTTATTAGTTCCCTACTATTATATATACACTTGTATTAGTCAAGGTTCTCCAGAGAAGCAGAACAAATAGGATATAGAGGGAGAGAACCAATAGGAATATATATGTTGGTATATTGCTTTCATTCTGATATGATGGCTATACTTTTTTCTTCTACTTGTTCCCTGAGTTCTGCCAGCTTATGTCTTATGTATTCCTGTTCCTCATTCTTTCTTCCCTGAGTTATTGCATCTCTGCTTTGAGCTCTTGCTTCAAAGGACTGATTGCTTTTTAAAGTTGTTGCTTTTAATTCATGAAGTAATGCAATTCAGCCATTCTATGGAAACATTTTTCTTTTGTGGTTGATGACTACCACTTTTTTTTTTAATGTTTATCCTCTTCACCTTTTTAATTTTTTTTCTTGACATATGCTTTATAGATCCTGTATGGTTTCTTTCTTTCTTTCTTTCTTTTTTTTTTTTTTACTTACTCATCTCTGAAACAGGCAAATTACTCCTGGACCAGCTATTCGTAGGACATTATGTTGGGGGGAGGAACCCAAACCATGTTCCTGCCCGGCTGGGATTTTTCTTGTGACCTACAGTTTTGTTTGTAGGTTTGGGTGGGTTTTTTTTCATAATGCCAAATCTCTTTTCTCCTGTTTCTACAGAGATAGACCGCTTCCTCCATGAGAACTTATATCATCAGTGCACGTACCCCTGTTCCCACTATTGCAAACAAAGGATTTAAGTTTTGTGCTTCATGGTGCCTCCCTCACTTTGATAAGTATAGTTTGCTGGCTTTACGACCCTGCAGTTGCATTTTCTCTCTATATCCTTCCATGCTCATAGCTGATTGATCCCCACTGCTTTTCACAGTCCCTCTACTATTTTGTGATCTGGCATTCCTGCTGTCTCTTAATTTCTCTCTCCCTCTCTCTCAGACACACACATTTTTATTTTTTGCTCATTTTCTCTTATGCTTTTGGATTATTTCCTGGAAAATAAGAGCAACATGCCAACTCTATACCACCAACTTCAAACTCTGGAAATTGGTCCGTATTATAACAAAATCTTATAAACACATGATGTATAACTCATATTTGTTCCCAAATTATACACATTAATTTAAGTGCCAATTTCATTTAAATTTTTACCTTGGAAGACTTTATTCTTATTCCATCTGTCCTACTCTTGGGCCATACTGCTCTATAGCTCTTCTTTGTGAATTCTTTCCCAATTAACAAATTTACAATTGTGGGCTTTCCTTTTTCATTGCTTTACAGTATTTTCATTTTTAAATACAAAACATTATTATTTATGGTGCTGGATTTCTTAACTTATTTGTAGAAGTGTCTTAGATTGACCTTTGTTGGCTCATAATGTGACCCATAGGGTCTAATACACCTGCTGTATACCTCAGGGTTCCTCAGGCTGCTAGGTTTTAGGTACAAAAATCACCTCTGAGGAAGATTAAGTATTTTGGATGCCATGGGTGAGTATGCCTGATGTTAGGATGAGTGCTAAAGAAATGAGTAACCCTGTGCTTAGTTGTGCTTAGATGTGCTACAGGTCATGTGCCTCATTAACATTCAAGAGTTGCCTGCTAAGTATTCTCACCAGCTCCTGAAGACAGGGTGTTGTGTCCAATACAAAGACTTTCTCATGGAAGGTAGAAAACACTAGAGAGCTAGGCTGCTATCAGACTCTCTTGAGGTGGACTTTACCTGAAACAGTGTAATCCTATGGGGGGCTGGTGCTCTTCTCTCCTGAGGAAGCAGCACTTTTCATTAGTGGGTTATCCTTTGGTTGTAAGTTCCATCACAAGTACTTTTTACTGATAAAACAGAGAAGATTGAATAATTTGTTCTTTTTACAGATGATATCAGATTTAAGAGCAGGTACTGTGTCTGTGGTTGCCACCTCTTAACTGTTGGAATGGAATGAAACATTGGAGATTATTTTAGGGAGAACAGCTTCTTTGGGAAGACAATGATGTCCAAAAAATGAGGGTAGCAACAAAGAGCTGCTTCAGTTGACTGCAATAGTAGCTTGAAATCCAGGAGAAAGGAAACCACAGTAACCAGAGTGAGGGAAATCCACTGTGGGAAAGCTCTTGCACCACCCGATTCTGATCAGTTTTAGGGGGGAGTTTCTGAGGTGAATCCCTTGCCTATTTTTCCTTCTAGGGCATGATTGCTTGGGGTACTTTCAGAGAAAAAAGACTCAGAATGAGGAGAGAGTGTGCTCCAGGACCTGGGTAGCTGGGTTAATGACTAGCTTCTTGTAGAGTGGAGCATGGGAAGAACTTGTTGGAGGTCCCAACAACTAATTATTCACATAAGTCACTCTACAGGACCTCTATTTTGGCCTACACATCTTTCCCTTTTTGTAGTTAAAACATCCCTCTGGAAAAGAAAGGCCATATGCACCCCAATGTTCATAGCAGCAATGTCCACAATAGCCAAACTGTGGAAAGAGCTGAGATGCCCTTCAACAGACAAATGGATAAAGAAGATGTGTCCATATATACAGTGGAGTATTACTCAGCCATCAGAAAGGATGAATACCCAACTTTTGCATCAACATGGATGGGACTGGAGGAGATTATGCTAAGTGAAATAAGTCAAGCAGAGAAAGTCTTGCTTGTTTATCGTATGGTTTCACTTATTTGTGGAACATAAGGAATAGCATGGAGGACATTAGGAGAAGGAAAGGAAAAATGAAGGGGGGTGGGAATTGGAGGGGGAGACAAACCATGAGAGACTATGGACTCCAAGAAACAAACTGAGGGTTTTAGAGGGGAGAAGGATGGGGATGGGTTAGCCTGGTGATGGGTATTAAGGAGGGCGTGTATTGCATGGAACACTGGGTGTTATACACAAACAATGAATCATGGAACACTACATCAAAAACTAATGATGTAATGTATGGTGACTAACATAACAATAATAAAATTAAATTAAAAAAATCCCTCTGGAGAATGATGCCTGAGGCAAAGAGAGCTTGGGGGAACTGTCCTCCCCTGCCACCACCACTGCCCCACCCCTCTGTGCTCCCACACCCAGCCATATGGTCTCAAGGGGATGTCAGTCAAGGGGCCTGGCCCAGGATAGCCTCTCCAGCTGGTCCATGAGCTATAGCCCTGGGGATGCATAAGTAATTGACTTTGTTCTAGTCCTACAGCATTGAATTCAAGTATGTTCTTGGCTTAACGCATGTTATCTTGGGAAAGTTAAGAGCAATAGATGAAGTTTTCCAGGCCTAAAGTACTATATATTGAGCTCTAGAAATCACAGTATGCAGAACATAACCCTACCATGGGGTGTGTTTGGTTTGGATATGACAGCCTTCAACATATTAGACAGGCTCTCTCTCAGACGTCTAGCTTCTGCCACATAAATATGGGCCCGAGGGATGAAGTTGAGTTTTCAGAAGGTCTGATGTGACCCTTGCCAACTCAAAACATTATCTTTTGAGGATCTGGATCCAGAAGTTTCGACTTCTCTTTGTCTTTGGAGAATATTGTTGATCTTTCTGCAGAGTATCCTGACTGTGCTAACTTCATTCTATATCCTTTAAAAAAGTAATTTATCCCGGTGGTATCTGTGTCTGGGCCTTCATGGAGCCAAGTTTACTATTAACATTGGTCAATAAATTATTCCTGAACCCCCACCCCCACCCCATGAGACAGACATGTAACTTAAGCTTAGCAACTTAGATTCTCTTTCTTGAGAACCTGAAGCTTAAGTTAAATTACAGAACATAGAATGGTTGGAACTGAATTGTTTTGATGACAGTACCTTGATGAAATTATCTGTCTCTGGGGCATCTGGCTGACTCAGCTGGTGGAACATGTGACTCTTGATATCGTGGTTGTGAGTTCAAGACCCCCCCACACCCCCTCCTCCCCTGCCCCCTGCCCAGGGGTAGAGTTTACTTTAAAAAAAAAAAAAAAAAGAGAAATTGTCTCCCCTGCTTAGATTCTTTTTTTTCCCCAGCATAGTGGGGTTTTTTTTAAGTTTTTATTTTAATTCCAGTTAGTTAACATACAGTGTTATATCAGTTTCAGGTGTACAATATAGTGATTTAACACTTCCATGTATCACCCTGTGCTCATTATGACAAGTGCGCTCCTTAATTCCCATCACCTATTTCACCCATCCCCCACCCACCTTCTCTCTGGTAACCAGCAGTTTGTTCTCTGTAATTAAGAGACTGTTTCTTTTCTTTTCTTTTTGTAAGTAGGATCCACACCCAATGTGGGAGCTCGAACTCATGACCCTGAGATCAAGAGTCCCATACTCTACCAATTGAGCCAGCAAGGAACCCAAAAGACTGTTTCTTGATTTGTCTCTCTCTCTTTCTTTTTTTCCCTTTGCTTGTTTGTTTTGTTTCTTAAATTCCACATATGAGTGAAATCATATGGTATTTTGTCTTTCTCTGATGGACTTATTTCACATGGCATAATACCCTCTAGCTCCATCCATGTCATTGCAAATGGGGAGATTTCATTCTCTTTATGACTGAATAATATTCCATTGTGTGGAATATTATTATATATATTATTATATACACACACACACACACACACACACACATACATTTATACCACATTTTCTTTATCCATTCATCTACTACTGATGGACACTTGGGCTGCTTCTGTATCTTGGCTATGGTAAATGATCCTGCTATAAACATAGGGGTGCATGTATCCTTTGAATTAGTGTCCATGTATTCTTTGGGTAAACCCAGCAGTGCAATCATAAGGTAGTTCTATTTTTAACTTTTTAAAAAATATATTTATTTATCCTAGAGAGAGGATGCATGTGCAAGAGCACATGAGTGAGGGGAGGGGCAGAAGGAGATAATCCCCAAGCAGACTCCCCGCTGATTCAGGGCTGATCCCACAACCCCGAGATCATCACCTGAGCCAAAACCAAGAGTTGGACCCTCAACCAACTGAGCCACCCTGGCGCCACTCTATTTTTAACTTCTTGATGAAGCGCCATACTGTTTTCCACAGTGGCTGCACCAGTTTGCACTCCCACCAACAGTGCGGTGCGCAAGGGTTCCTTTTTCTCCACATCCTCACCAACACTTGTTGTTTCTGGTGCTATTTTGATTTGGGCCATTCTGACATGTGGGAGGTGCTATTTCATTGTAGTTTTGATTTGCACTTCCCTGACGATAAGTGATGATGAGCATCTTTTCATATGTCTGTTGGCCGTCGGTATGTCTTCTTTGGAGAAATGCCTGTTCATGTCTTCTGCCCATTTTTTAATTGGATGTTTTGGGTTTGGGGTATTAAGTTTTATAACTTCTTTATATATTTTTGATTCTAACCCTTTATCAGATATGTCATTTGCAAATATCTTCTCTCATTCCATAGGTTGCCTTTTAGTTTTGTTGATTGTTTCCTTTGCTGTGCAGAAGCTTTTTATCTTGACAAAGACCCAGTAGTTTATTTTTGCTTTCATTTCCCTTGCCTCAGGAGGCATATCTAGAAAGAAGTTGTTATGGCCAATGTCAAAGAAGTTACTGCCTGTGTTCTCTTCTAGGATTTTTATGATTTCAGGTCTCACATTTAGATCTTTAATCCATTTTGAGTTTATCTTTGTGTCTGGTGTAAGAAAGTGGTCCAGTTTCATTCATTTGCTATAGCTCTCCAATTTTCCCTACACCATTTGTTGAAGACACCGTCCTTTTCCCATTGCATATTCTTTCCTGCTTTATCAAAGATTAATTGGCCACATAATTGTGTGTTTATTTCTGGATTTTCTGTTCTGTTCTATTGATCTATGTGTCTATTTTTGTGCCAGCACCATACTGTTTTGATGACTACAGCTTTGTAATACAACTTAAAGTCCAGAATTGTGATGCCTCCAGGTTTGCTTTTCCTTTTCAAGTTTGCCTTGGCTATTTGAGGTATTTTGTGGTTCCATACAAATCTTAGGATTGTTTGTTTTAGTTCTGTAAAAAATGCTGTTGATATTTTGATAGGGATTGAATTAATGTGTAGGGATTGCTTTGGTTAGTATAGACTTTTAACAATATTTGTTCTTCCAATCCATGAGCATGGAATGTCTTTCCATTACTTTGTGTCATCTTCAATTTTTTTCATCAGTGTTTTATAGTTTTCAGAGTAGAGGTCTTTGACCTCTTTGGTTAGGTTTATTCCTAAGTATCTTATTATTTTGGGTACAATTGTAAATGGGATTGTTAATATTTCTTTCTGCTGCTTCATTATTGCTGTATAGAAATGCAGATTTCTGTACATTGATTTTGTATCCTGTGACTTTACTGAATTTGTTTATCCGTTCTAGCAGTTTTTTGGTGGAGTTTTGGATTTTCTATATATAGTATCGTGTCATCTGCAAACAGTGAAAGTTTTACTTCTTCCTTACCTATTTGGATGTCTTTTATTTCTTTTTGTTGTGACTGCTGTGGCTGGGGCTTCCAGTACTATGTTGAATAAATGTGGTAAGAGTGGGCATCCTTGTCTTGTTCCCGATCTTAGGGGGAAAGTTCTCAGTATTCCCCCATTAAGAATGATGATAGCGGTGGGTTTTTCAATATGGCCTTTATTATGTTGAGGTATGTTCCCACTAAACCTACTTTGTTGAGGGTTTTTATCATGAATGGATGTTGCACTTTTTCTGCATCTCTTGAAATGATTGTATGGTTCTTATCCTTTGTCTTATTGAAGCAATATATCACATTGATTTGTGAATATTGAACCACACTTGCATCCCAGGAATAAATTCCACTTAATTGTGGTGAATGATTCTTGGGGTTTTTTTGCTTTTGTTTTTATTTTTTTGGTGGGCAGCAAAGCAAAGTTTTTTGAACAATAGTAAAGTTGTTGAGCTATAGTACAAAGCTCCCAAAGAGGGAGGGGACCCAAAAGGGTTGCCCATAGTGAATGATTTTTGTAATGTATCATTGAATTTGGCTTGCTAGTATTTTGTTGAGAATTTTTGTATCTATGTTCATCAGGAATATTAGCCTGTAGTTCTCTTAGTGATGTCTTTATCTGGTTTTGGTAGCAGGGTAATGTTGGCTTCATAGAATGAATTTGGAAGTTTTCCTTCCTTTTCTGTATTTTGGAATAGTTTAGGAAGAATAGGTATTAATTCTTTAAGTGTTTGGTTGAATTTGCCTATAAAGCCATCTGGTCCTGGACTTTTGTTTGTTGGGAGTTTTTTGGTTACTGACTCAATTTCTTTGCTGGTTATCAGTCTGTTCAGATTTTCTATTTCTTCCTGTTTCAGTTTTGGTAGTTTATATGTTTCTAGGAATTTGTCCATTTCTTCTAGGTTGTCCCATTTGTTGGCATATAGTTTTTCATAATATTCATTTTTTAAATATTTTACTTTTAGGGGCGCCTGGGTGGCTCAGTCTTTAGGCGTCTGCCTTCGGCTCGGGTCATGATTCCAGGGTCCTGGGATTGGGCCTTGCATCAGGCTCCCTGCTCAGCGGGAAGCCTGCTTCTCCCTCTCCCACTCCCCCTGCTTGTGTTCCCTCTCTCGCTGTGTCTCTGTCAAATGAATAAATAAAATCTTTAAAATATATATATATTTTACTTTTAAGTAATCTCTACACCCAACATGGGGCTCGAATGCACAACCCCAAGGTCGAGAGTTGCACACTCCACTGACTGAGCTAGCCAGGCAACCCTGTAATATTCTCTTATGATTGTATTTCTGTGGTGTTGGTTGTTATTTCTCCTCTCTCATTTGAAATTTTATTTGAGTCCTCTTTTTTTCTTGATAAATCTGGCTAGAGCTTTATCAACTTTAGTGATTTTTTTTTTCAGAGAACCAGGTCCTGGTTTCATTGGTCTGTTCTATTGTGTGTTTTGTTTTGGTTTTTTTTAGTTTGTATATCATTTATATCTGCTCTAATCTTTATTATTTCCTTCCTTTTGCTGGTTTTAGATTTTGTTTGTTGTTCTTTTTCTAACTCCTTTAGGTGTAAGTTTAGGTTGTTTAAGGTATTTCTTGCTTCTTGAGGAAGGCCTATATTGCTATATACTTCTCTCTCAGGACCGACTTTGCTACATCTCAGAGGTTTAGGACCCTTGTGTTTTCATTTTCATTTGTTTCCATGTACTTATTTCTTATTTCTTTTCTTTCATGAGGCAAAAACATTTATTAACTTTTGTGATGTGCAAGTGTAAGAACCACATAATCTGGACTGACTTTAGGTAACAATCATTTAAAAGATAGAAAGCCCCATTACAGAAATTTTTAAATCGACTATTTGACAACTTATACAATAAATGAAGAAAACTGATGATAGAACAGGCCAGTGATCAGCCAACACAATACAGCAGGTTAACAAATACAGCCAAAGGGTCAGTGCGTATCATCTACCACCTTCCATGTAACATCTTGGCTGAGTTTTTGTTGGAGGGTAGGCAGGGAGAAGGCGGGGGAACACAAAGGCAGGTCGATTCAAACCACCCCTATTAAGTATATTATTTTATACCTCATTCTAAAATTATGATGTGAATAGAGCATGTATTTATACAGCTCATGCAACTAGAGTTTTCTCCTGAAGGTCAAGAATCCAACAAGGTGATGCTCAGATTGGGGCAGATGCTGGCAGTAACTGCACTGAACTCTATCTGCTTCAATCATGAACCACACTAAACTGGGCAATTATTTCAAAATATGAACCACAGATATAAAAGGACCTACACAGAAAAATTATTTTTTCTAATTTAAAAAACATGTAGTAAATATAAATGGATTCGGTCAACAGTATTGACTTACAAATTCAACCAAACTGGAATAAATGCTCAAATTTTCGGGGAGCCTACTTCAGTCCTGGTGGTGCCACTTACCTGGAGCAAGATCCTCAGTGGGGCATTTCATGCAAGGATGATTGGAAAATCAATTTACAATATCATCTCAGATCCTATAACTAAGGGTCTAAGGATCTTCAGTAAGAGCTTGAAATTGGGGGAAATACCGATTTGGGAAATAAGAGGATGCTGCCCCCTGCACACCCCCAGGTGACCAGCAGTCAGCCTGCATCACACTTCAAGCTCCAGTGATTTAAGTTAGAAGCTCCTTTCCCCTCGCTTTCATTCCACAACACTTGATGGCATGGCCTCCAAAATACAAACCACAACCTGTCCTGTTTGTGGCACCAACTGGCTAATACCTCGAGATGTGCAGGACTGACTCTAAAGTTGATTAAAGAGCACATCCATTCATTCTAGAAAATAAAGAATAGAGATAATGTGTTTCATCTGCACAGGTTTGATGGACTTTGGTCACCTAGTAAATTCCAGACTTGCTCCCATTAGTGGTCAGTAGAAGGCTTTGCATTTGGGCTAGAAACCAAATTAGGTTAAATCAGGCCTTTGTTGCGATAGTACGTTTGTTTATTTGAACTATGTTTATTTGTGGGTAAAGTGCCAGTTTTATATACAAATCAGTAAGTAAACTTTAAAATCTGCTTTGAAGCACCAACGGGGACACCTTCCAAAAGCCTTGGAGTAACTGACTGATTAATCCTGCTGGATCAGACTCACCCTAGAATCCCCACACTTTGAGCCTTGACTGCCACTAAGAGCCACGGTGAACTCATGGACAGCCATCCTGCCTGTGAAAGCCAAACACGGCCAAGATCTTTCCTAAGAATCTGAGTAGCTTTTGTCTCTGCTTCTTTCTGGGTGAGACAACTAGCATCACTAATCAACGGGCTTGCTTATGAGGTGCTACACAGTTTTAACAATATTATTAATGAACATTATGGATATTTCATGGTGTATCTGGTTTGATACACTTCAAGTAGCTGATTTATTTTTTTATGAGAAAGAGGGGAAAAAATCAGCAAAATAAGAGCACATCTTCATTCACTTATAAGTGAGTATCCAAGGTAAAAGAATTCTTTGTTGGACTTGACATCACTCCTATCCTCTGATACTTGCCTCCTCTGTTCTCAAAGAAGTTAGTCTTCCCTTCCAGTGAAATATTCTTCATAAGGTCAAATGGATTTTCTACTCTGGAAACCTTGCTAAAACCTAGTTCCTGCCTAAGTCAGTCTGCCATGAATTCAATATACTGCCTTATTAACATGCAATTCATCCCAATGAGCTTCAGGGGAAGGCACCTGGGAGGAACTCCTGGTCTATCCTAACGGCTTTGATAATTATTTCCTTCACTCTCTGCTCTGAAGGTTTATGGACCAGGTGTTTGAACGTCAGGCAGGCAAAGTCACGGTGTAAACCCTCATGTCTGCTAATAAGCTCATTGGAAAACAATGAGGCCAGGCATCAGGCTGCATTTCTTGAGCCAGTATATCGACGCAGAAGAACCAAAAAAGGAAAGTCCTTCCGTGGCAGCAAAGTCCACAACCCATTCCCTGTAGGTAGCCTCTTTGTCCCCAACCCAACGCAAGGCCCAATCTGCCTTCTTCCTTTCACAAGGCATTGTCTCGATGGTGTTGAAGAGAAATTCCCTCTCTTTGGAATCTTATATAAGTGTCAGTGAGGAGACTACATATCTCAGAATGGATGTTTTCCATGGCAATTTGGAAGCCATAGAAACAGCAGGCTTCTGTCATCTGAACTTCTTGGCCACACCACTCCACCAAGTTTTCATCTACTATGCCAACACTTGCCACAAAGAAAGCCAGAACATGAACGTGGGGTATAAAATCTCTCTCCTCAGGCTTCAGGGATTCCCAGTGCTGAATGTCCTTGGAAAGATTCACCTCTTTAGCTGTCCAAAAAGAAGCCTCAGCTTTCTTACACATCTGCCAAAGATCATGATACTCCGTAGGAAAGATGAGAAAGCGAAGAGGGTTTTCTGTCAGTAGGGGCTCATCCTCCACGCTGGGGGCAAGTACCTTAGTTTTTGGCTCTGGGGGCTCCTGGAAGATCGTCCTGGTGGTCTTGCTGGCCAGCACACCGGTCCACTGAGGGCAGGGGGGTGGGGCGTGTTCTCCTTGTCCTCCAGGCTGAGACCCTTAAGGAGCGAGAACTGGAGCTGCTGCTGCAGCTGGGGGTCCAGGATGGTGGCCAGCAGAAGGCAGAGGGAGAGCATGGCCTGGCGGGGCATGCTCGCAGGTCCTGGGACTATTTATTTTTCCTTTTATTTCCTGGTTGACCCATTCACTGTGTAGAAGCATGTTATTAACCTTCATGTATTTGTGGTTTTTCCAGATTTTTTCTGGTGGCTGACTACTAGTTTCATAGCCTCGTGGTCTGAAAAGATGCATGGTATGACTTTGATGTTTCTGAATTTGTTGAGACTTGTTTTGTGGCCTAATATGTGATCTATTCTGGAGAATGTTCCATGTGTACTTCAAAAGAATGTGTATTTTGATGTTTTACGATGCAATGTTCTGAATATACGTTAAATCATCTGTTCCAGTGTGTCACTCAACGTCATTGTTTCCTGGCTGATGTTCTATTAAGATGATCTGTCCACTGATGTAAGTGGGGAAAAAAAATAAAGTCCCCTATCGATTAGTTCCTTTATGTTTGTTATTGTTTTATGTATTTGGGTGCTCCCATATTGGGTGCATAAGTATTTACAATTGTTATATCTTCTTGTTGCATTATCCCCTTTATTATTATATAGTGTCCTTCTCTGTCTTTTGTTAGTTTTTGTTTTAAAGTCTATTTTGTCTGAAATAAGTATTACTACTCCGGCTTTCTTTTGACATCCATTGCATGATAGATGTTTCTCCATCCCCCCCCTTTTTTTTAGATTTTATTTACTTATTTGTCAGAGAGCAAGCACAAGCAGGGGGAGCAGCAGACAGAAGGAGAAGCAGGCTCCCTGCTGAGCAAGGAGCCCAATGTAGGACTCGATCTCTGGGATCATGACCTAAGCCAAGGGCAGATGCTTAACTGACTGAGCCACCCAGGCGCCCCTCCATCCCCTCACTTTCAATCAACAGTTATCTTTAGGTCTAAAATGAGTCTCTTGTAGGTATCTGCTGCCTACATTCTTGGTGATTTAACTTGTCCTTTGTTTCAGTGAGTGACCTTTCAGTAATTTTTGTTTTGCCATTTTAGAGTTAACTTCTGTAGCTTGAAACAAAAGAACTCTAACCGATAGAGGCACTCAAGAAATGGTAAGATGGGACAACTTTGGTGTTAAGCCAGTTGACAAATGACAACAAGAGCCCTTAAGTGGGGACTTGTGAGTCATCAAAATGATGAGTTAGTTTGAGGCCCCATCTGATAAGTGCATTTTGTACCCTAAACTCAAGGAAAAGTAAAAATCAAATCAATCCACAAAATACAAATATTTTCTACCACTGAATCACTGAGGCAATTCCAAAGAATATGCTTCTGGAACAAAAGGCAATTCCAAAAGAGGCGGCCTAAAAATGCTTTGAAGGCGGTAGACTAATGAAATACAGATATTCTTTCCAAATAAAGATACTTTTTCTTTGAAGCACACAGAATTTGTGTTTTGTAAATTTGCTGTTAAAAAAAAAACATAACTCTGATTTTAGAAGTATACATATTATCTGGAGCAAAACCTGTGCTACCATGTTCCTCATGAACACTTCCTTTCACCTCTTTAGGATACTTGCAATGAACTATTAGATATTTAAAGTCAGCCAATGTGATTTTTCAAATGCCTAGGATGTATTTAACCATTATGGCTATAAAGAATGTCCAATCATGTATTTTAATAATTATATATGCCCTTTGGCTAGTTGTTCAGATATAAATGTTACGATGTATCTGGGGCATTTGGCTGGAATCAGTGAAGTTTGCGACGCTTGACCTCAGAGTTGTGAGTTCGAGGCTCACGTTGGGTGTAGAGATTACTTGAAAATAAAATATTAAAAAAAAATTAAGGGGGCACCTGGGTGGCTCAGTTGGTTAAGAGACTGCCTTTGGCTCAGGTCATGATCCCGGAGTCCCGGAATCGAGTCCCGGGATCGAGTCCGGCATCGGGCTCCCTGCTTAGCAGGGAGTCTGCTTCTCCCTCTGACCCTACCCCTTCTTGGGCTCTCTCTCTCTCACTCTCTCTCTCTCTCAAATAAATAAATAAAATCTTTAAAAAAAAATTAAGATGGGGGGCACCTGGTAGCTCAGTTGGTTAAGCATCTGACTTTTGATTTCCATTCAGGTTATGATCCCAGGATTCATGATCCCAGGATCCTGGGATCGAGCTCCACGTTGGGCTCCCCACTCAGCAGGGAATCCACTTGTCTCCTTCTCCCCCTGCCCCTCCCCCTGCTCTCTCTCTCTCTCTCTCACTCCCTCTCTCTCTAAAATAAATAAGTAAATCTTTTTAAAAAATAAGATGTATCTTGCTCAACAATGAGAAGTTGACATTTGACATTAGTGAGATCAGTCAGGCAATAAGTAAAGGAAGTTAAGGCACGGAGCACTTATTTTGTAGCTCTTACCACACCCACCAGCCTCATTATGACAAAGATGCAATTCTACTAGCCCCCAAAGAAGTCTTGAAAAACTCAACAATTTGTTTGCCACTGTAGCTATTACTGTACTTCTGTTATTTGACCCTTAAGAGAAAGTTCTTCTTATTTAAGGATACTTGGAGGAGAGAGAGGCTCCCTTATCAGACTGTAAGGATTAAATGGCGGAGAAACTACTTGTGATCAGACATCATTTAAAATGGGTATATCCATCTTAATTACATCAATTTATTGAGCTGCACTGCAGGGCTCATTTTTAAGCTATACCACTTTCCATTCTGCATCTTGCTCAGCAGAAAGGCCGTCAACACTTGTCATTTATGAAGTTAGAAGGCCAACATTCTTAAAATAAGTGGTGGTGGTGGTGAATTCGAATCTCTATAAGGTAGGCAGAATAATGGACCCCCAGGTACCATGTCCTAATCCTTGGAACCTGTGAATATGTTACATTACATGGCCAAGGAGAATGAAGGTTGCAAATGGAATTAATAAAGTTGAACAGATGATCAACTCATCAGATGATCTTAAAATAGGGAGATTATCTATGTGAACCTAATGTAATCACAGGGGTCCCTCTAAGTGGGAAAGGGAGGCAGAAAGAGTGGAAGAGTAGGTGGAGATGTCAGGGGCAGCAAAAAAGATGTGACAGCAGAAGCAGGGTCAAGGTGATGCCATTTGAGGACTCAACCCATCATTTCTAGCTTTGTAGATGGAGAAAGAGGGTAAGGAGCAAGGAATATAAGCAGCCCATGGAAGCTGGAAAAAGCAAGCAAACAGGGGCGCCTGGGTGGCTCAGTTGGTTAAGCGACTGCCTTCAGCTCAGGTCATGATCCTGGAGTCCCGGGATCGAGTCCCGCATTGGGCTCCCTGCTCGGCAGGGAGTCTGCTTCTCCCTCTGACCCTCCCCCCTCTCATGCTCTCTCTCTCATTCTCTCTCTCTCAAATAAATAAATAAAATCTTTAAAAAAAAAAAAAAAAAAGCAAGCAAACAGATTCTTCCTCAAAGTCCCCAGAAGGGAACACAGAACTGCCAACAACTTGATTTGAGCCCCTGGAGAACTGCATTAGACTTCTAACCTACAGATTTGTATTGTTTAAGCCATCATAATTGTGGTAACTTTTTATAGCAGCAGTAGAAAATCAATATGTTGTTTATGTTATTTTGGTTTGTCAGTGGTAGGTCAAGATTCAGTGGGAAACTTTGCTTTGATATATGATGGCATGGATTCCCTTACAATAAGGGATAGAATTTTAAATTCTAAAAAGCCACCGAAGTTTACACAAAATTCATAGGTCCATTGGATGGGAACAGAGTTGGTTGAGCTGATCTTATATTATTTTCTATATACCAGCCTTTCCCCTCCTGCTTTAAACTGACAGAGATCAAAAGGGGTCAGCGGGGTTCCTGGGTGGCTCAGTTGTTAAGCGTCTGCCTTCGGCTCAAGTCATGATCCCAGGGTCCTGGGATCGAGCCCCCCATCGGGCTCCCTGCTCCACGGGAAGCCTGCTTCTCCCTCTCCCACTCCCCTTGCTTGTGTTCCCTCTCTCGCTGTGTTTCTCTCTGTCAAATAAATAAATAAAATCTTCAAAAAAAAGGGGGGTCAGCAATTTTCTCTTTCACTATTCTCCCAGAACCAACATCACACTGAAATTTATGGGATGTCCAACTTCTGAAGTACATACTATCTTCCGTGGTTTTAGAAAGTAAAATTCTTAAAACCTTCCATTTATGTTAGCTCACCTCAGCAAAGCTAATGACCAAGAGAGAATTAATGGAGCAAAGAAACAGATCAAAGGAAAACTGAGAGGGATGGGGGGTTACATCGAACGTGCAGAAGGAAACCTGATAATTAAGGCACATTACCTGTCTGTAGGAGAGAACAGAGAGCAGACTCTCAGTGTTATTCCATACCTGAGCTGACATAATTCTTCATCTGCCTAATTCCTGAATTGCCCCCAAGCTTTTTGAATAGAGGGGGAAAAAAATCCTTAACATAACCCAAGTAGCCTTGCTTCACCTGATACGATTTGATTTTAGGCTATTGTCTTAAAATAATTCTTCCTAGAGAAGAATGTGTCGGGCAAAGTAACTCATGACCAAGTATGTATAAATAGTGCCCGCAGCGTGGTCAATACTTTTAACATATGCTACTCCCAAGAACAGTTTGTTAGAATTTATATGTTACCCATGCTTCATAGAACCACTAGCATTTCCAATTATTTTTTAAAGTAAGATTTTTTTTATGAAAGATTTTTTTTTTTTTTTATTTGAAAGAGAAAGAGAGCAGGAGCAGGTGGGGGGAGCAGAGGCAGAGGGAGAAGCAGACTCCCCGCTGAGCAGGGACTCCTGAGGCAGGGCTCCATCCCAGGACCCCCAGATCATGACGTGAGCCAAAGGCAGAAACTTAACCAACTGAGCCACCCAAGCGCCCCTTAAAGTAAGATTTTAAAAATAAGTTTATTCATATAGCAATTTCACGGATTCCAAAAAGGGTCACCTTGTCCCACAACTCCAAGCGATATCATTCACTGTATCAAATGACACCCATTGTATTCCATGTGAATGATGCCCCTGGTGTGGTAAAACTAAGTGGCTCTGGATTTAAGGTCCTGATGCCTTCCGTATTTCTTAATCAAGCCCTCTCCGGATCTCCTGGACCCTTCCAAGTAGTGGTGCATTCTTTGATTACAGACAGGATAAACAAGGCAGGCTCACTAAATGAAAACTCTTACTCCCACCTCCACATTACTGCCAGTCGAAGTTCATGCTATAGGCTAGAGATCAGGACCCACAGGTCTCAGAAGCCTGCTTCCCCTCTTTACCCTTCTCCTCCTCAAAATCTACCAAGGCTGGAATGAGTGGCTTTTTACTTCCTTGCTATCCCTGGTATGGACTGCCCTAAAGTCATATTATCCAGAATGACTGCTAGGGAATGTGAATTACGGCGGGAAAGGAACAAATGTTTTCAAAATAGGATCTTTATCTTGCCTATATCCTAGTTATCTTGATTGCATTGAGTATTTTGAAATGAAAAACAAGGACCGAAGGTGCACATACTTTACCCCATTGGTTTCCCAACTGCAGATTACTGAGAGTATCTGAGAACTCCCTCATTAAGTATGGTCCACTATCAGTGCACACAGGTAAGATCACCTAGAAATGCTTCCCTGGACATCTATCAATTTTTATTTCATGAGAACCATTTTTTTTAGTGTACAAAAAAAACCTTAATTATATACAAATGGTGAAGAGTAATGAGACAGGATTCATAAGGTTATTTGTTTCAACCACTGATTGCATTATTGATTATACCATCGCCTCTGGGAATTGTCCCTTTGAGTTCTACGAATAGAATGTCTAGAAAATATTTTCTAATGACTATTTCAGATACATACGTGAGCAGTTTCCTTTAAAGTTTACTTCTTTAGAAGCTTCCTAATTTAAATAGTCAAATAAAATTTCTCAAATTTTCCTCAAAGTCTGATTACACTTATTTTCTGGAACATAGGAAACAAAGATCATGGGACAGCTTGTCTCACTGGTTTTTCACATTCACTGCCCCAAATTAGAACCAAGTCATTGCTTAGTCTTCTGTGAGAAACTGGCTTGAGTCCCTGCTTCAACATACACTAGTGCTGTGATTTGAGGGAAATAATTCGAAATGATCATCAGGTTGTCGTTTGTAACACAGGATCAACAATACCAACCCACCTCATGGGGTTCAGGGAGGCTTAAATAAGACCAAGGTAGGGGCACCTGGCTGGCTTAGTCAGTACAGCATGTGACTCTTGATCTTGGGGTTGTGAGTTCAAGCCCCACGTTGGGCATAGAGCTTATTTTAAAAACAAACAAACAAACAAACAAAAAACCTTGGCTAACCAACAACATATTGTAGGCACCAAATAAATGGTAGCTACTCACATGAGAGCACTTGCAGTGCTGATACAGTTTTATTTTGTGAACTAGGTAATGTTATATGGACATTCAATTAATCATTATTGGACTTTATGGATCTCCACAATTATACTTCACAATAAAAAAGAAAGGGTAGCTATTTTAGTGTTATTTAAATGTTAATTTATGTGATGGTCCCTTACGCTTTACCAGAGTCCCTAATTACAAAGTCTACTTGGTAGATTGCGTAAAAGCAGAGTAGTTCCATTTTGTAGTAAACTGGTGACTTTTCCAATACCTGTTGCAGGAGGAAGTGAACTACACTGGGCCTCATGGTGGTTAAACTCCCTTCTGCTCATGGTCCGTAGAGATGCTGCAAGAATTGAGGAAGGTAGAAAAAATTCATTGGTGGCCACCCTCCTTGAACTAAAGTAGTTCTTCTCCTATCTGTTTTATACACACAGGGCTCCCATTTTTCTGAGGATATATGGTGAAAGGAAAGTTTGAAAACCACAGATTACATATTCAGAACTAGGGTTTTATCATTTCAGTGCCCAAGCCCTGGTAAACTGATTTACATGACAACTGTCATAAGGGAAACACTAGGCAATTCTTATCCTTTTGGCATGTCTTTAAATTCCTTTTCAAGTGATACACATTCTGCTTCTATAGAATAGTTTTATAGTTCAGTGTATTTACTGTTTATGTTGCGATAGTTTGGTTGCTTCCTAATGACTGCGAAGCTGGATTCGGATTCTACTCATGAAAATTCCAAAATCACAAAAGGTATTTGATTGCTTCCTGTTAAAGTACAGGCATATGAAATCTCTAGTTTTCAAATGAATGTCCTGTATGTACCCATTCCTCTTTGATATTACATTTTTTCCCCTTTCCAAGTTAATCCATTTAGTTTGGGACTTTTTCTACCAACTTCTCATTTTTTTGCTCTATAAACAGCAAAGGAATAGATAAAGAAATCGACAAATGAATGTTCATTTGCAGGTAATAATCCTCCTTCAGTCTTTTTTTTTTTTTTTTGAGAAACAGAAAAGTAGAGAGAGGTTAAAGCTGGGAATACAGAAAGCAAAATAAAAATGAATGGTTCTATCTGGATTACAACCAAGGTGCATTCAAGAAAGCCAGGGAAATGTGAAATTTCTACCAATATCTTTCTTGTGGAGTAGGGGGGAAATTAATGGGCTTGACAACCCCTGCACTTCTCTATTTTTGTTTAAATGGTAAAAAGCTACAAAGAGCATTTCTATTCACTAACTACATTAAATATATATTTTTTAAAGTCATGGCTGAAATGGGATACCCAGAGATGTGCCGGTGAAGTGAGTCAACGTAGGACTTTAGCACAATTTTTGAGGAAAAAGTCTACAAATTCCCCTTAAGCTACAATACAATTGTAGGACTGACCTGGTTCCCAGTTGATGCTGGCTTTGGTTACCTTCTCACTGCCATTACTCGGGGATCTAAACAGCAAGGAGAAATGTGTACCAAAAAAAGCTGCACTTGGTAGGAAAAACGATGGTCCTTTCATACATAAATTGGAGCAGGCTTTTTATATGTATTTTATTTTATATAGACATGTATATATAGACATGTATATACATGTGTATATGTATATAGTACATATAAAAAGCCTTGGGGGGGTGCCTGGGTGGCAAATTACACTTATCCTTATGACGATAACCCTAGCCGATGGAAGCAGTGGCAGGCCCCCAAAATTTGGGTTAAAAATTCATGACACCATTCTTCAAAGTCAACTAACTTTACCATTAAAAAATCCTGACTTTAGCACCATCAAGAAAAATCAGTTTTAGAACATCATCTCACCTCAATTTAAGGATGAAATTCAGTATTTCCCATCTTGATAATTTATTCACTCAGTGCAAGTGAGCAAGAGCATGAGCAGGGGGTAGGGTCAGAGGGAGAGGTAGAAGCAGACTCCAGAAGCAGGCTCCTTGCTCAGGAAGCCCAATGCAGGGCTCAATCCTAGGGCCTTGGGATTATGACCTGAGCCAAATGCAGACACTTAACCAACCGAGCCATCCAAGGCACCCCTTTAGGGCTTTCTTTAAAAACAAATTGCAGGGGCCGCCTGGGTGGCTCAGTTGGTTAAGCGTCTGCCTTCAGCTCAGGTCATGATCCTGGGGTTCTGGGATCCAGCCCCACATTGGGCTCCCTACTCCTCCAAGAGCCTACTACTCCCCTCACCTCTGCCCCTGCTTGCGCTCTAATAAAATCTTAAAAAATAATAAAAAAAAAAATTCAGTTGTACCCAGAAGGGCTAATTCCCCAGTTGAGGATATTCAAGACATGCAAGTAAAAGGAGAAGGTTTAAGAAACCGAAGAGTTCCTGGTGCACCTGGGTGGCTCAATTGTTAAGCGTCTGCCTTCGGCTCCGGTCATGATCCCAGGGTCCTGGGATCGAGCCCCGCATCGGGCTCCCTGCTCCGAGGGGAAGCCTGCTTCTCCCTCTCCCACTCCCCCTGCTTGTGTTCCCTCTCTCGCCGTGTCTGTCAAATAAATAAAATCTTTAAAAAAAAAAAGAAACATAGAGTTCCTGATGTGACTCATTCCAAGGAAATGAGGCTTTGGAAAGATGTTCTGTCACTTGATACAACTGGTAGAAAACTAGAGTCTCGGGGACTTTTGGAAATGTTAGCATTTAGAGAAATGAGAAAGGTAACACAGTAAGAGCTTGTGCTGTGCAATCAGTTATGGGTGGGAATGCATTCTTTGACCAAATTACTTTGTTTCAACTGAAGAAATGGCCAAATGAGAATAGTTACTCAAAGTTGTGAGGAAATGAGCATACATACATAGGCAATTAATGAACTACAGTATATTGCACTGTACTGGACAGTTTAAATGTATTATCTCCTCTAATCCTCATTGCTCTTTGAGACAGCCATTAGTCCTACATTACAGGTGGAAGTCAATATTCTGTATTACAGATGAAGGTTAAATTCCCAAAGGGAGCCAAGATTCTATCTCAAGAATAACAGATTCCTACCCAAAGCTTGTTTTCTTCTGCACTATACTATCCTGAACGATTGTAAAATATGCATTTCTCTCATATCAGGGATTCTTTACATTTTTATTATTTTATAAGCTTTTAATAAGGCCATAGCAAATAAATGTTTATAAATTAAACGGTGTTTTTACACTAAGCAACTTCCAATTCTACCATATCAAAAGGTTACTATAATTCAAACTATACTAACTTGAAACAAGCCAATTTAGGAAATTAGCAAACCACCTAAATTAGAAACGTTACAGAAATTTATCCTTTGTAGTATTTGGCTCACTTTCCTGGGAATCATTGTCCCACAAAATAACACATTCCAAGACTTAGGAAAGTAATCAGAAGTGCTTTCATAACATTCATGTTATCGCTTCTCACAACATATAGTCAACCCATTTAGAAAATATGGACTTTGGTATCTAACTGAAACATCCTCAAAACTGAATCATTAATATCTGGTAAAAACGAAAGCTGACCCTTTCAAGTACGTATCCTTGTCTAGTTCTAGAATGTAAAATAGAAGTATCCTCTGCATACTTAAAATTGTGCTACTTATGTTCAATTTTCCTATTCCAATACAACTAGCATATAAAAAGGTCATTTCTTCTTTCTTTATACATCATTGCCACCACTGCTCCATGTGCAGCAGCTAGACAGAAGAAAGGCCATCAAGATAACATTTTGGGCCAGAGTTTGGAGAAAAACGAAACAGAACATACAATAAGAGTAATAGTCGGAATCACCTAACAGACACAGGATTCCATTTCATTACTAACAAATGTAATTCAACTGAACAAGCTCATTCGAGCTGCACGTGGTTCTCCATTGTTCCCAGTATTCGTCTAGATTTGTAAATTTAAAAAACCATCCAGTTCAACTAGTTCTAGATTTGCAAACTGTAACTTCTCTATCCATAAAAAGTTGTCTATCAGCTATGAAAAAATTACCTGATTGTAATTTATAATGACCAGTAGTGGGAAGCCCATTTGCAGGAATTGGTTCTGACTTAGAGGTGGGGGAAAAAAAACACGACTTCTTGAAAAGGTAAAATAGCTTAAAGCATTTAATATCTAAACAAATCCATCTATTAATAGTAGTCACAAAATATGCTTAATATAGAAACCCACATTTATGTCTTTAAGAAAAAGTGTAAATTTTATTTTACCTCAAACATAAATTAACCCACTTAAAGAATCTGCAGCGGTCAAAATCATGGTGAATTTTAAACAACTTCAGAATAAAATAACCTTAAGTACTTTATACTGCTTTATATCTAAAAAATGCTTACAACTTCTCATAAAAATAGTCTGAGGCAACTATTTTTTCTTTTATTCCTTAACAGACATGTTCAACATTATGGGCAACATTCTTAAAACCTTAAGCTTCACAGACTTTCAGACATTCAAATACTATGGTCCCCTTTTCTTTGATGTGGTTTATTCAGCTAGGAAAAAAAAAAAAAGGCATGGTAGACAATTTAATACATTTTCACCAAATTGAAAGTAGTACAAAAGTTTTAAGATTCTACAGAACTACACATCGTACCTAATGGATCATTAAAAATAGAAGACAGTATTTTCTTCAGCAAATAAAACAGCATACTGGTATGCTGTTAATGCATACTTTTTAATATGTACTGTCATTCATAAATTATTTACAACTTCTACTGTGTGAAGAGAACTAGAATGTAAATTTTCTGCAAAACTGGAAAAAAGCAATACAAAATTTGTGAAAGCCTGTGTTTTATATTATACAAAAGTATGCCAGTTTTTCTCTTCAAATACAGACATGATATGCAGTGGTATTTTGGACATATTATAGTAACTCTTGAGGATGTTTTAATGCTGGCGGTAAGTTTACAGGCCTTGACTCTTCATCAAGGAGTACCAGATCTTCTATTTCACTGCCTCTGTATTTCCTTTTACATATCTTTACCACTACCTTCTTCTTGAGAAATAACTTCAGTGCTTCTCTTGATGCAACAGCTTTTGCATTTTCTTTGCTTTTTCCACAGCCAGTGCCCAAATACACAGACTTGCATCTCAATTCACAAACAATACTTTCTTGAGAGCTTTTATT
Organism: Zalophus californianus; assembly: GCF_009762305.2. Taxonomy (NCBI): domain Eukaryota; kingdom Metazoa; phylum Chordata; class Mammalia; order Carnivora; family Otariidae; genus Zalophus; species Zalophus californianus. The sequence continues at coordinate 188,534,818 of NC_045596.1, forward strand.
TTGAGGCAGATCTGCCAGTTCTTTTAGCGGAACAAAAAACACATCCAGTGTTGCCTTCAGAGCTTCAATAGCTGCATTTAGGAGCTCGCCATGATTCACACTGGGACTAAAGCCACCAACAGCTACCAACTTCCATGCCACCGTCTTATACAGTCTGTTGAAAAAAGGTTGTTTCTGTTTCACGTCTTCATTGGTTAACTTGCAACAAGAAAATCTGACAGAACTCTCACTTGACTGTGAAGTACTTTTAGAAGGCAACTGTGAGGTGCTAGTCTGAGAACTACTCTTAGAAGCCAGCTGGGACACACTGGCTAAGGAAGTGCTTTTGGAAACTAGAGATCCACTGGTTTGGGAGCTGCTCTTGGACGCTAACAGTGACGCAGCTACCTGCGAAGTGCTTTTGGAAGTCAGCATCGATGTACCTGTCGATGTGCTGCTCTTGGGAGTTAGTAAGGATGTGCCTGATGAGGAACTATTTTTAGAAAGAGATGGTGAAACACTTGCCTCTGAACTAGTTTTGGAAGTTAACCCACCTGACGCTGTCTCTGAACCAAGTTTAGAAGACAACAGTGGCAACTCTCCTTCTGAGCTTCCGGAGGAGCCCAACAAAGGCACCTCAATCTCTGAGATGCTTTGAGAAGCTGAGACTGACGAGCCTTCCAAAGCACTCTTTTTCGGTGATCCACTTTGCTGTCTGGAATCAGTAGATTGGGTCACATGACTATTCACACTGGATTTCAACAACGAAGAAACAATCGATGCTGAACCATGTTTCTCTGGAGCTTCTGATTCAGAAGCTTTTCCAGACCCTGCCGCTGTTACCTGAGAGGAAATGCCGCTGCTTTGGCTGGAGAGAGACCGATCTCCATCACCTGTAGAGCTATTCTGACTTGAGGTGCCAGAGCTTCGAGTGGAGTTCCCACTACTCTCTGATTTCGTAGCTGGCCCTGTACATGCTGAGCTGTTTTCCTGCTGAGCTGACGCACGTTCTGTTTTGGCAGAAATTTTTGCATGATCTTGCTCAATGGCAGAATTGTTTTTTCCTTCGATGATTCGTTTCTTCGCTGGCTCTTCTACCCCTTCTAAAAAGAAGGAAAACAGACATGTGACTAAGTCTAGCTCATACATATCAGCTGAAAATTTACAAGACAGATACTTGTTAAAATAAAGACACAAGGCAAAAATATTTCAGGGCTAGTAATTTCTTTAAAAAGTGTGGAATAACTTCATTAATTTCTTAAAACAGTGTTGAATGACATCATTTAATTTCTAATATTAAAAAGATCAACAGCATAGACAACATTTGACACTTGAAAATCTAAAGCAGTCAAAGGAAACTATCAAAATCAGGGCCTAAAACACACAGACACATAATTTAGATTTAACATTCCAACTTGATTAATAACATTGTAAAAATTCTGGCTTGTTAAAAAATTAGTAACAGCAATTCCTAATGATATCAAACTTATGTTCTAAACTCCTATGTATGTTCACATCTATGATCTGCTAACCATTGCTACTCGATATCCCTCTTTTCTTCACCTTGGCAACCAGTTCGTCTCTTGTTGTATGGATTGGAGCATCTGTCACTTTGATGCCTTCAGCCATACTAAGTATTTTATCCATAACTTTTTGTGGGTACCTGAAAAAGAAAAAGACACTTTTAAAAAGTGTTTTTTCTAAGCTCCTATTTCGGGTGTGCAAAAACAGGCCACAGGAACTGCATTTCCTGGTTGTAATCAAGAAAGTCTACCAACCGCCAGGAACTTTCTGTTTCCTGGAACCCCAGAAACAAATGCTCCAGGGCCTGGGAGGCGGGGTCCTTCCTCACCAATCCTTAGATTCGGCGTCCACCACGAGCGCGTTGTCAACCAACAACCCCACCAGCCGCCCCCCCCTCCCCCCCGCCCAACCGGAGTAGGCTGTTAATCATGTCGGCTTTTGGCAGAGACGCCCTTCTCACCCTTAGAGGGCAGCCAGTCCCGCAGATTCCCGCGCTTCACAACTTCCCCCTCCCCGCGGAGGCTCCGGGCCCCAGTCCGGGGGCGGAAGACAAAACGCGGAGAGCTGGTCAGGGACGCTTCCTCACTCACCGGCACCCGAGGAAGACGTGGTTCGCCCAAGCCATGGAGAAGGAGACGAGCTGCTGCAGCTGCCGACTGCGGGTCCCGCTCTCGGCGTCGGCAGCGTCCTCCGCGTTAGCGGCGGCATCGCCGCCAGCCGGGGCCAGGTCCCCGGCGTTGCGGAGCAGAAACTCTCGGCGGTGGCGCCAGTGTTTGTCAGTCTCGCCGTCGCAGCGCAGCGCCTCCACCCAGGCGGCCACCCGCGGGTTCTGGCTCAGGTACTCCGACACCTCCTGCGCCATGTTGGGCCTGCAGGTCGCGGAGGCCGCGAGCAGACGCTGCACCGGGAAAGAGGCGGGGTGCGCGGGTGCGAGCGGCCCTGTCACTGCGGCCTGCACCGGCGGCCCTCCACAGAACGCCCCTCGGGAGGCCCAAACGCCAAACAACAGCGCCCGGAGCAGCTGAACCGCCCACTTCCGCCCGCCGCCGGCTCCTTCCCTTTTATAACCTCGCCGCCGCCGAGCGCCCGCGCGTCCTTCCGGCGCGAGCCGGCTCTCCCAAGACGCTTTGCGGCGCCCGGGCGGCCGCGACGCCGCGGCCGGGCCCGGCGACGGGGGGGGCGCCCGCGGGGGCGGAGCGGGGGGGGGGGGGCGGCGAGCGCTCGCGCCTCCCCGCCCGCGAGGGCGGGCTGCAAGTGGGTTCGCCCGGGGCGCCCCGGTCTCCGGCGCCCACCTCGACGTTCCGGCTCGGCTTTGTGACGCCGCGCGCGCTCCCGCCGCCTCCCTCCCTCCCTCCGCGGGCCCGCCGCGGCGCGGGGCGTGGAGGCCCGGAAGGCCGGGCCGGCGGAGGGCAGCCGGGCCGGGGCGGGCCAAGTGCCCGCGTGCCGCCGCGTCCTCGCGGACCCCAAGGCGCGGGTCGAAGGCGAGGTGTGCGCGCTCTGGCCCGCAGACGCTTGTTTTGAGCGGGGGCCGAAATAAACAAAAGCTCGCCTCCATCTTTTGGTCCTGTCAGGGAACAGCTTTCCGCGCTGTTTTGAATGTGGACGAGCGGAGCCTTCAGAGGCCGTCCCAGACGCGGGGCTTTTAGGAATGTTAAAGGGTTAACATGTTAAATAGTAATGATGATGATAGTAAGGTCAGACGATTAATCCAGTTCGCCGCGGCCCGTGGAGTCGTCTTTGAAACTCGCCCTTGCCCCCCAGGATTGGGTCTGGTTCCCCGCGCGCAACCCAGGCGATCCCGGCTTCCTCTCGCCTGGGATTTTGGTCAAAAACAACTGCGCCGGGGACGATCGTAGTGTTCCCGGAGAGTAACAAACAGTAACCCCCAACTGGACAAATAGCCAGGAGGCAGCATGGAAAAGTGCCCCAAACCTTGCCCCCTTAGAGCTTTTTTTTCTTGCCTTTTTTTTTTTTTTTTCTACTTTATAATGTCCACAGTTAGGAGCGCCGGCTTGCTTATCGTTACGCTTCCAATATCAGGTATTTGTGTTTTCAAGATCAATACATTTTAGTAAGTTAAATAAGTGCTGTGCAATAATGATAAATTACGAAGTAAAAAAGAAATTTTCCTTCCATTACATGTTTGTGGACTTTAATTCAAAAACGCTTGAATCAGAATAAGCAAGCCAAAAAAGTAAATTGGATAAGATTTTTTTAAACGTAATTTATATACATGCTGGAATAATGAACGTCCAACTGTTACATGAAAATAATACTGCCCACTTTCCTGTTATACCAAGTGAAACTTCGTAAAAACAGGCACAAAGGAGTTTTGAAGCTTAGGATTTTGCTTCTAATTTTGTTCTTTCCTCCTTTTCACTGAAAATTTCTGAAACTTGAGAGGGGTGAAAGGCCGCAGAAATCTGGCAATTTAAAAGACAAGAAATGTTACGGGTTTTGCTTTCATGAATTCTCTGGCATGGGGGAAGATGGCAAGTAAAAGAATCTGTGTGCATTTTAAGCCAAGAATTTTCTCACTTATTTTCTTGTTCCCACGTAGTCTTCTTCCTATGGGTTTCATTGCCTTGAGGGGAGAATAGTGCCTGAGTTCCAATATAATTTTTATTTTATTTTATTTTATTTTATTTTATTTTATTTTATTTTATTATGTTATGTTATGTTAGTCACCGTACATTACATCATTAGTTTTTGATGTAGTGTTCCATGATTCACTGTTTGTGCATAACACCCAGGGCTCCATGCAGAACGTGCCCTCTTTAATACCCATCACCAGGCTAACCCATCCCCCCACCCCTCTCCCCTCTAGAACCCTCGGTTTGTTTCTCAGAGTCCATTGTCTCTCGTGGTTCCTCTCCCCCTCTGATTTCCCCCCCTTCATTTTCCCCTTCCTACTATCTTCTTTTTTTAAAAAACATATAATGTATTATTTGTTTCAGAGGTACACGTCTGTGATTCATCAGTCTTAAACAATTCACAGCCAATATAATTTTTTTAAAGTTAAAAGCAATATGGTCTGAAAGCTGAAGTACTTTTCAAGAGCCAGGGGCTTGAGAGAAAGAAAAGATACTTTTTTTTTTTCATTCTTAAAAAGTTGACTTTACATAGAGATTCAGGGCATAGACCATGGACCATGAAGTTAAGAAGAATGGTATATATTTTGAAAAAGAAAAAGCCGTCTCACCCTATGGAGACAAATTCCTTTTTGGGCTGTGGGACAAATTCAGAGAAAAAAAGTTTAAGAAGAGAATTTAGGAAAATTAGTGTGAATGAAGGAGAAGGTGAGCGGGGTAAGTGTTGGCTTGTTTGGACCTTTGGGAGAAGACAACCCATGTAGTGCCCTGAGCCACCTTGGGTTGGCCTTTAGAATAGAGTAGAAATGAGCACAGAGAGAGCCTTTTATTGTTCTGATAACCAACTGTCCCGCTCCCTTCCTACCCAGGAACACATGCGCGCGCGCGCGCGCACACACACACACACACACACACACACACACACACACACACACACACACACACACACGTCTCTCACAGGTCCTAGAGGAATCCAAAAAGTTCCATAGGGAGAGAGGAACGCTGAGGTGCCTCCCAGGCAGCATGACCCAAATGAGGCTAGAGGTTTGGATGGTCTGGGCTGCAAAGGAGACAGCCACTAGTTCTCAACAAGTCATCAGGCCCCTGAGATCCACGTCGGGCCAATCAATAGGGGAGAGCCCTCAAATTCCCCACCGGTGACCAATGTGTACTGCTTGTACTGGGAGATCAGACAGTTCACTCTCAGTAGATCCTACAGGGAAGAAAACTTGGAAAGAGAGAAGTACAGAGATGATGCTAGAATGATACCCAAGCCTCTCCCCCTACCACTGCCCCCACAAGAAACCTGATCAGCAGAGGACAGAGAGAGAATCCTAATAAACTGAGAAATATCCGCCACCACCCCGCAAATTGTGTTTTAAGCCACAAGTGGCTGAATTCTCTTAATTTCATGAAATTAAGTTTTCCACTACAAGGAGAAGCACATCCATTAAAACTGCAGCTACATTGTGTCTCTGAAGAAACCCAGTAAAAACTCCGGTGGCAAGCTGGCCTTTGTGCAAGATGGCTCCCCCGTGGAGCAACCTGAAAGATGGCTCGCACTCTTGAGGGTGACTGCAGAAACAAGTGGAGGGCTGAGGAAGCATTTGGCACGAAGGCATACCTGTGGAGTGCGGTGTTCTCTGTAAAGCAAATGCTCTAATCAATGTCACAGCTGAGGTTATAGCTTGACCTGAGAATATTCCACACTGAAGAGAAAACTTTTACACCAAACAATCCATGAGGTCACAAGTTAGACAAATCGCAGTGAAAAGATGAGGTGGCCTGCAAGTCAAAGAAGAGAATGTTTTAAGAAGACAGTGGTCCCCTGCGTCAGTAGCGGGGGGAGAAATCAAGGAAGAGGAATACTGCTATTAACGGATGGAGAGGTTGGAACCATTGGTGAGCTTGGCAAAAGCTGGAACCATTGGTGAGCTTGGCAGAACCATTTGGTGGAGGGATGGAGACAGACTCGATACTGGAGTGAGTTCAGGAGTAGGAAAAGGAGACGTTTGACTGTGAAGGAGAGAAGAGAGGGGAAGCTGGAAAGGGTCTTGGTGTCCAGACAGCTTTTAGTAAGATGCGAGTAGCTTGAGCTCGTGCATCTGTGACTGGGAGAAGCCAGTGGAGGGAGAGTTTGGGGATACTGAAGGAAAAAAAGGGTAACAATTTCTGAAGGAGTGGGAGGGGCAGGGATTCTACACACAGGTAGAGAGATTAACCTCAGGTTGGAGGAGAGACGCTTCCCCCATTTTCAAAGAAAAAAAGGGTTTGTAGGTTTGGCGGTGGGAAGCGGAGATGGAGCCCATGTGATAGAGAATGCTGGAAAAGGACATTCTAGATAGGGAGCAAGCTGCCTAGATGGACAGAGTTTTTTAAGTTCTGGCCAATTTAAAAAAATTATGAATTATACAGACTCCCAGAAATGAAACTTTTAAGGGGAAATAAAAGGCACAAAATGAAGGTGAAAAATCTCTCCCCCTTCTCATCCATGCCTGGTCCCACTCCAAAAATAACAGCATTTATTTACAAAGTTATGTCATCTTCTATCTTTGTGTCTTTGGATGGTTATTTTCATAACTCTAAGTTATATGCTAATGTTTCTATTTCTTGATTTTTCAACTTTAAGAAGTACTTATTCCACCTTTGAATGTGAAAGGTGGTAAGTCCATATCACTTACACTCTCCCTTCCTTCTCCCAACTGTTGTTAGTTATATTTTTATTGTTCTTTTGTTGGCCACCTGTCACACATTTAGGTATTATACTTAATCTTTAATTTTTTAGTCTCTCAATTTTAGACAATCAGCTCTTGATTCCCAAGTCATGTAAGAAAATTCTGGAAGATGGGGCGCCTGGGTGGCTCAGTCTGTTAAGCGTCTGCCTTCGGCTCATGCTCTCTCTCTCTCTCTCAAATAAATAAATAAAAAGACTTTTATTTATTGGAGCCCCAATAAAATCTTAAAAAAAAAAGAAAAGAAAATTCTAGAAGCGAGGCCATAAGGTAGATATTTGGGCATTCAAAAAGTCTGGCTTGGGATGCCAGGGTGGCTCAGTCCATTAAGCGTCTGCCTCCAGCTCAGGTCATGATCCCAGGGTCCTGGGATTGAGTCCCCGTATCGGGTTTCTCGCTCAAGGGGGAGCCTGCTTCTCCCTCTGCCTGCCGCTCCTCCTGCTTGTTCTCTCCCTCTGACAAATAAATAAATAAAATCTTTAAAAGAAAAAAGAAAAAGCCTGGCTTTCAGAGAAAATGCAATTGCTAGTGGTAACTTGGCAACTGATGGAAAATTCTGAAGTGTTCCTATTTACCTGCAGGATTTGTGCCATGTGTTTTTACATTAATCCTTAACATTAATAAATGTCAATCAATTTGTTTGCTGCTTTGGGAATTAAATAAGATTGTGAAGTTACATCCTTCATGGGGGTTAGTTTCCAAAATCAACATGTAAATGAAAGATATGATATGATTCCACTTTACCTTTTTCTGTGGCAAAACAATTACCTCAATTTTAGAAAGACCCCTTGGGCATCTACTGATGTGGAGAAGTGGAGAATTATGGACTTTCTCTACAGGCTCACGAATAATTCTAGTTTGGTTAATTTCCATTGCAAGTGACAAAACAAATTATGATTTAAAATGGCTTCTGCTTAAACACAAAGGGGGTTTATTGGCTGTGTTTTTGACAGACTAGGGAGTAAACCATGGCATCCAAGTACTCGAATAATATAATCAGGAAGCCTGTTCCTCTTCATCTGTATACTTTGCTTTTTCTGTGTCAGCCTCAATCTCGGGCAAATTCTTCTTATATAGTGGCAAGATGGCTCCTAGTAGCCCACAGCGTGTGCATCCTCTCTAGCTCAGCAACCTGAGAATTTCTCTTTCTTGATAGTTCCTGCCAATGCCCTGAGGTTCTTTTGGGAATCCATTTAACCCCTAAATAAACACTCTAGCCAGGGGTATGAAATATTCCGATTGCATAGGTCTGAGTCATGTGTCCACCCTGAAAATAATAAAGCACTTGAGCAGGGTCGGTATCATGCAAGGAAAAATAACAAACTAAATAAGTCAAAGAATTAACACTCAAGGAAATGGAGATAACAGCCATATGAGGATTACCAAATACCAGAAAATATTTTAAAGAAAGGATGGTAGTAAGCAGTTTCAAAGGACACAAGACAATTGTCTTGTGTGAGGTCTTTTTATCAGGATGACTTCTTTCCTCCACATCTCAGACAAAGTGATAAAATCTTTTTTACAGCAATTCTTATGTTTCTTTGTACAGCATTATACAGAGTCTTCCTGAAAACAATTTCATCTTTAGTCTTCATGTTTTTCTTAATGCTATCAAGATGAGGTGTTTTTATATGTAACTTTCCATCTCTGTGAAACTGTTTACCTGTGCCTTATGCCAGAATCTAGGAGATTTAAATTTAGACCTGAGATACAGATAGAGATCAGACAAAAGTTCATATTTGGAAAAGTACAGTTTGAGTTCCCATAAAATAATAAACTTGATCTTGGCTCTTCAGAATCATGGAAGTTTAGAGCCAGAAGGGGACTGTAAGATTGTGTTTATTTTGTAGATGAAGAAACTGAGGGTAAGAGTGGTTAAGTGACTGCCCAAGATCAAACAGTTGGTTCGTGGAAGAGCAAGAATGAGAAACCAAGGAACATAGTCAGTATATTGACTTCTGGTCTAGAACTTTGGTCTGTCACATTTTGCTCCTTGGCGAAGTTTAATTAATCAGCAATTTTGATGAACTCACAAGGTGTAGAGGCTGCAAAAGTGAGCTACAACTAGTTAAATCAGGGCACTAAGATTATGACAGCAATAAACGACTTAGTTATTGGGCAATTTGGTATTGAGGAGCAGGAAGCATATGAACTTTGTGCTTCTTTGTACCCAGGGCTCCATTACATGAATGCATGAGTGCCTTGAAACTACAAACAGAAGGAGCAGTAGAAACAAATGTTCCAGAGAGCTCTGAGAAGCCAGCAAGGGGACAGTATGTAGCTTAATTTAGTGGTTAAGAATATTGGCTTAGGGGGTGCCTGGCTGGCTCAGTCTGTAGAGCCAGTGACTCTTTTTTTTAAAGATTTTATTTATTTATTTGAGAGAGAGAGAAAGAGAGCACGAACGGGGTGGGGGGCAGCGGAGGGAGAGGGAGAAGCAGGCTCCCCACTGAGCAAGGAGCCCCACACACCCTACATGGGGCTCAATCCCAGGACCCAGGGATCATGACCTGAGCTGGAGGCAAATGCCTACTGAGCCACCCAGGCACCCCACACAAACGACTTTTGATCTCAGGGCTGTGAGTTCGACCCCATATTGGGTGTGCAGATTATTTAAAAGTAAGATCCTAAAAAAAAAGAAAAAGAAAAAATATTGATTTAGGAGTCAGACATTCCTGGGTTTGAACTCTGTCTCTATTATTTATCACATGTGGCCTTGGGTAAATTATTTAACTTCTCTTGGAGCGCCTGGCTGGCTCAGTCAGTAAGCGCGTGACACTTGATCTCAGGGTTGTGAGTTCGAGCCCCATGTTGGGTGTAGGGCTTACTTAAAAAAAAAAAAAAGTAATTTTTCTAAATCTCTGTTTCCTTAAACACAAAAAGGGGGTACCAGCACCTGTAAATTTTAAGGAATATAAATGAGATCATGTATATAAAGAGAATAGGTCAGACCTGGTACATAGTTTACACCCAATAAATGCACTTTAGAAACATGTTTCAGGTTTTATTTGGTCATGTGCTGTTGTAATAATTGGTTTCTTTATTTATACAAATAACATCTTTGCAAATGAACCGAGTTTAGGCAGGTACAAATCTCATTCCACAAACTCAAGGTGCACAAAGAAATGTAACTATTTTTTTTTAAAGATTTTTATTCATTTATTTGAGAGAGAGAGTGAGAGCAAGAGAGATCAAAGAGGGAGAAGCAGACTCACCACTGAGCAGGGAGCCCCATGTGGGGCTTGATCCCAGGACTCTGGGATCATGACCCGAGCTGAAGGCAGATGCTTAACTGACTGAGCCACCCAGGCGCTTCCAGAAATGTAACTATTTTTCTATGATTGAATTCATTTTGTATTTTTAGGTCCCGTTTCACCAAGTAGTGGAGACAAAATTTCAGTCTACTCAAGATTTTGAGTCTCCATTCCGGGGAGTTTACATAGTGTGGAGGCATAGACGCTAAAGGTGGGAGGGGGGGCGGTCAAGGTGAGGAGTTCCCAGGCACCCCCTAAAATAGTCATCTTTTTTATCAGTTTTTTGTCCTTGTAGGTCTATGTAGGCCACTGCTTCATCCTTCTCACTCCTGTGGCAGGGTCTCCTTAAGTCAGAGGACTCTCCTTGCTGTATTCACGCCGGTCTCAGGCATGGGGAATGGCTTAGGGTACCATGTTCTCTGTGAGGCTGTCTCAGGCCCACTGGCCCAGACGCAACCAGCAGACATTCTAGTCTACTCACCCATGCGTGCTGGGAGGAGGGGTGCTCTGGGCGTCTTCCAGCTTCCCTGGGTTCTTGAGGCCTGGGTCATCCCGCTCAAGGACTCCCAAGCCTATTGAATTTTTCATCATCTGCTCCTCCCTCTGCAGGTCAAACTAGGGAACAGGGCCCAGGACGTGGGGGCTTTCTCGGAAAAATGCGAACAGTCACTGTCTTGGTTCTGCCCCTGCCCCTTCAAGTTCTCCTTTCCTGTGGGGAATTTCTCATCGGGATCAGAGTCTGGTTCTTTATCTAATATTCTTCTACCCTTATTGCTCTTATGTCCTACCTGGTCTTCTGACCTGCAAAAGTCAAGACTTTGCCTCTTTACCTTCTGCATTCTTCCCCATCTTGCAAAAGGCAGCGGCCACAGAACACCCCACAGCTCGAGTACTAGCCAGAGGGTTATAAAAGTTAGAGCCGCTTCTGGAACTCCAGAGGAAAATGGGAACAGGAAGCGTCGTTAGCCATATCTACCAAAGCCCCCTCAGATTTTCATACTAGAGGCTAATTTTAATTTTTAAGAAGCGGTTTCTTTAACACCAACAGACAAGTAGGGTCGTAGTAAATTTGCAAGCTAAGAAGGACTATCGGAGTCGATGGAGTCATTCCTTCATTCCTTCACTTTAGCAAGTACCTATGAATTAATCCCTACCCAGGGTCACACCGATGACCAGTGTTGTAAAATATTCTGGGGGAATAATAAAGCAGGGGGCAGAAAAGAGTCCAGCCAGTGATCTAAACAGAAAGAACGCACTGAAAACCTTGGATGGGCTACCAAAGGCAACATTTTAAAATTCCATCTTCTTTTCTCCTCCCCCTTCTATGCAACTGTTGGTTGAATAAGGATGAGTTTTTAAAAACCTCAATTAATTTTAAGAAAGGAAACAAAGTAAGTGTTTTTCTTCTCACCAGGGAAGGCAATTTTGATGTTAAACACCTCATTGATGGTGGTAATACTATGCAGTTAATTTTAAAGATGGGAACAAAAGAAGTGTTTTCATTCTCACTAGGGAAGGCAGTTTTAAACACCTCATTGAGGGTAGTACTGCGGAGCTCATTTGGGACTTGATAATAGCTCCTCTTGACAAGACAATGCCGAAAACACAGGATGAAACCTACCAGCACTTAGACGAGTTTTCACCCCCACCTACTAGCAAAGGCACATTTTCTCTATTTCCTGAAAGGAGTGTTAGTCTGCAGTGCAATCCAATTATTTTTACAATGCCAAGCCCCATGGAAATGAATTCAGGAGCTTACTCCATTGATTTCAGTGGGGCTTGGTGTGGAAAAATTGATTCCACAGGGCTTTGGTAGAATGAAGAGAGGGGGGACTTTTTATTCACATTTATGTATTTTTCCAAGCTGAAGCTTAAGAGGATCAGAATGCTCCTTTCATCGTTGCCCCCACGAAATTAGACCTAATAAATAGGAAGGGAAAAGAACAGAAGTTACATTACCTGCGTAGCCATGAATCTGCTCATTCTTGTTGGGGGGAAATCGGATTGCACTTTTCAGTGAACACGTTAAGTGGAATCAGGCATTAGTTGGAGGCTTCAGCTTGCAATTACAAGAGGAGCTTGAAGTGCTGGGACCACTCCCCTGCCCAAAGTGGGCATTGTCAATGCCTCAGTGGCTCTGGGTCCTTGGATTCTGGACCTCGTGTCACTTTTGGTTGTCTTTAAAAACAGAGATCCTCATGTTCTCGCTCTTGGTGCAGAGAGAGGGGATGTAATATACTCATTTGAAAAAACATTGGAGGGGTGCCTGGCTGGCTCAGTCGGTAGAACATGCGACTTTCGATTTCAGTGAGTTCGAGCTCCACATTGGACGAAGAGCTTACTTTAAAAAAAAAAAAAAAAAGATAAATTTTTTTAAAAAAAATAGAGAATTATTTCAATTCTAAATAATGTCAACTCTCTTATGACATCAGAGATTCATGGAATTCTATTACTGGCAGGCGGGCTCCTTAGGGATGGATCATTGAGGCTCTTTCCTCATTTTTAGGAAATTTAGGGCCAATTAGGAAACTGAGGCTCAGAGAGGCCCTTGAACAGTGCCTGACACTTGATTTCCAGGCCAGCATTCCTCCCACCAGCCCAGGTTTCAAGAAGAGAAGAGGTTAGCCTCTAGCCACTTGGATTCCTCAAGTCAGACATAAAGAACCCATTACTTCGTGGTATAAGTTGATTTATAGTTAACCTCGTTTGGGGATTCATGGTGCCGGAAAAGACAAGGAGAAAATGGAGTACAATCCCGCACACACTTCAGTGCAGGGAGTCTTGGTAGCCACAGAGCAGTGCATCCTTGGAGGCGACCATGGTCACCTAATGTGTAATTGGTTCCCTTCCCTGGGCCTGCCTGAGCAGTCCGGGTGTGGAGACCCCCTCAGTGTCTTGAGATTTCAAAACGGAGCCCCCCATGAGCCCAGTGGGTAGAGTCAAGTGTTACCTGGGAGCTCTGTGCTGTGGTCTCTTCCCTATGGGGGACTTTGACATTTAGAAACCTAACCTCATTCTTACTGAGGCGTTCTTGACTTGTTTCTGTGAGCGAGAAGTAGGTTTGAATATATTAAGGGAAATTTATAGAAAGGAAACATGGTAGAGCAGTAAGATAATGTAGGCTGAGTGCTCTGGTATTGAAATCTCCAAAAACTAAAAGCACTCGGGAAATATATATTATTCTATTTATTTTATTCCAGAATGATATGTATGCTATTACATTAGCTCTTACCACAGTAGGCCATTTTTTCTCTGGGTGCAATGATGGGTCTCCCAATACAACTGAGAACGAGCTTCAGTAACTTCCGATGTTCATATAATTTTTCTATGAACTCTGTCACATTACTGTCTGTAAGAATCCACTCTTGGATGTTTCAATTTCCCTCCCGGTTAGGAAGAGACTTTCATCCCTCCTTTGTATTTGCCTAGCTCTCAGGAATCTGAGGGAGTTTGCTGATTGCTCCAGGCTTTAGTTCTTTATTAGCTTCAATCTGCTTAATACTCCTCCTTTGAAGATGTGTGAAACCCCACCTGGCAGGAGCATCAGGACCCAGACAGCATAAGGGGGGGCCCCAAAGCGGGAGTGCACATCAATGGAGACCTCCCTCTGAAGCGGAGGCTCATACCAACTCTCCTGGGCTTTCTCACCATTCTAGATTCAGCTCGAGAAGACAGGCAGTAGGGAAGAACTATGGATTCCTATAGATTCCTAGGGGATGGCACTCAAGTCTACCGACCAGGTCCTGAGCACCCCCTGAGGAGCTGAGAAAGCCTCAAGCCTGTTCCTGGGGACTGAGAAAGCTACCCTTGCAGTGCAGACCCCCATTTGTCTTAGGATCTGAGAGTCCCTTCTCCCAGCACCTCCCACACCACAGCCCAGTCCCACTGGTGCCGAGAGGCTTCCAAGACAGAGGCATCTTAACTCTTTTGCTCCTCGTGGAAACCCAGGGGCAACCTTCACTCCCACCTTCAAAGCACAGCAAGGGATAGGAAGGCTTTGCCCACAATTGCTTCTGGCTTCCTAGGGGAATTCTTCTATGGACCTAGGCTACCAATACCCTTTGAGATATCCTTGAGACAATCATCCTGGGGCTACTGTGACAGTGTCCACAGGGGAAGGCTTTGATGGAAAGGGACTAATCTCTAGTATCTAATACAAGGAATAAAGAAAGCATTTCCTAAACTAGGGATTATGGGCACAGTCGGTTTCGGTAAGCCAGTTTGGGTTGGATTTCTGTCACTTGCCACCAAAGGATTATTGATTAGATACCAATTCTACTGATTATATATACTCTGTATAACCAGGATTTAAAAAAAAAAAAAAGACTTTATTTATTTGAGAGAGAGAGAGAGCACAAGCAGGGAGAGCAGCAGAGGGAGAAGCAGGCTCCCCGACTGAGCCACCCAGGCGCCCCTAACCAGGATTTTTAACTGGGTTCTAATCTAGAGTCAGTAAATTATGAATAAGGGTCTGAGAAACTCTCTGGGGTAATAACTTTGCAGACATATCTGTCAACACTTAATGTGTGCAAGGATGAATGTGGGTATGGACAGGCAGTTCATGGAAGAGGAATGGAAGATGTCCAGCAGATATGTGCAAAGAGGCTAAAGCATGATGGTAGTCATGTAAAGACAAATGAACACACCACTGGATGGATTTTTCTGCCCATCAGATCATCACTCTTTAAAAGTTTTTCCCATATTCATGGTAGTGAGTAGGGAAGTGGATTCTTTCACACGCTGTTGGAGGGATTTGATCAATACCTTTCCAGAAAGTATTTGGCAGTATTTATTAAAAATGATTGAATGTGTGTACCTTCCAATAGAGCAATTTCACTTCCAGAAACTTATCTGATGGAAATAAAAGCTAGTTGTCTCCTAATATCCAACCACCCTGTCTTCCTCAGTTACAGAGGATGAGCTGGGCACAGGGTCCCAGGAATAATGGCTACATTTCCCATCATCCTTGTCATGACCGGTGACCGTGCACTCCAGTTTTAGGCGATAATGTATATGCAGAAGCAGCAACTTCTAGGAAGTCTCCTCAAAGGAAAGAGTAATACTCCTGGGGCTCTGCTTTTTTCTTCTGTCCGGAGTGCTGATTGCTGGCTAGAGTTCTGGCAACACTTGGATGCTGAGGTGTTCTGGGGAATGAGATCAGAGCCAGCAAGGTAGAAGGAGCCTGGGCCCCAGCTCTAGGGAGGACCACACCAGCCTCGACCTGACCACTGCCAGCCTTTTTGAACATAAGAGAGAAACTTAAATATGTATCTCAGTTCAACCACAATTTTTCGGGTTTTATTTTATTCTCCAAACTCAATCCTCACTAATTCAAATGCGAAAAGATCTATCTACAAGGATAGTTACTGAAGCATTGTTCAGAATACCAAGAAATACTAATCTGCTGATAAGGCAATGCTTGAATATATTATATGGTCCACTTGTTTATTCATTCAGCAGGTATTTTTGAGCATCTACTCTATGTCTGACATGATTCTAGTCACTGGGCTCATGGCAGTGGACAGAAAAGACAAAACTGTCCCTTTACGGAGTTTCTGTTCTAAGTGAGGGAACATGCCAAGTATGGGATCCTATGAAGCCTTGAAAAATGAAAAGCAATTGTATGTGTACTGATGTTCTCAATATCATTTGGTTTTTAAAATTAGAGATATGCTGTGTTAACTATATTTTCTTTTTTTAAAAGTTTTTTTTTTTTTTTTTTTAATTTGAGAGAGAGAGTACGAGCAGAGGGAGAGGCAGAGGGAAAAGCAAGGCTCCTTGCTGAGCAGGGAGCCCTACATGGGGCTCGATCCCAGGACCCGGGATCAGGACCTGAGCTAAAGGCAGTCGCTTAGCCAACTGAGCCACACTGGCGCCCTTGTTAACTGTATTTTCTAATTGTATTTGTGATGCTCTGGCATCTGAGGCCTTGCTGATCCTGGAGACACTGCTCCTCCAGGGGCTAGCTAATTCCTAGAGTTAGCCAATGCCTCCCCTATAACCTTCCATATGCAAACCGACTAGTCCAGAGCCTATGCTGTCCACTGTTCCTTGGTAGGGCTCACAACTGACCACCAGCCCCCTGCCCTTATGGCCCCAAGGCCTGGGCCTAGGCAGCTAGGGCCAGTCCCTGCATCTCTTATTCAAACTAGCCAATTCTAAACCTGCCTGGCCTGCTTACTCTGCCTGAGCATTTCTTCCGGTAAAAACCACAATAAAGGCCTGGGTGGTGTGGCATCCTCCTCTGTTTGGGAACTGGGAGAAACAAACTAGCTTTTCCATGGTGATTGTTCCCTGATCTGTTGGCTTCCCCATACCTGCCAAATAACAAAACCTATACTTAAAAATATATGGATAGTGTGATCTCATTTTATCTTTAAAAATCTATAAAGGCGGGGTCCTGGGTGGCTCAGTCGTTAAGCGTCTGCCTTCAGCTCAGGTCATGGTCCCAGGGTCCTGGGATCGAGCCCCGCATCGGAAACCCAGCTCAGCCAGGAGACTGCTACTCCCTCTGCCTCTGCCCCTCCCCGCTGCTCGTGTTCTCTCTCTGTCTCTCTCTGAAATGAATGAATGAAATCTTAAAAAAAAAAAAAAAAAACTCTCTTAAGGCACATGTGTTTGTATATGTCTCAAAAGCATAGATGAAAATTCATGGACACTACACAAGAATCATTAACAGGAATTGCACGGAGGAGGTAAGGAGGTGCGATGCGTTCCAGCTGCAGGAGGATGGGAGGCAACAAACTATTTTACTTTAGGCACTTCAATTTTAATTGAAGTTTACAAGGAGCATATGTTCCTTGTGTAAGAAAAAATATGTGCGTCTATTTTTTATCTTGCTCGTCTACCCTTTTCTCCCTTCCTTCCTCCTATCACATCTGAACTCCGCACATCTGGAGCTTCCGGAAATTCCACCAGGTGGCCCAGCTGTTACCTGGGCCACAGCGTCTCCAGGTGGCAGCTGTCCCCACATTGCGTCATACCCTCTCCACCTTCTGTAAAGCTGTGGAAGCCTCTCGTCTGTGGAATGTTCCTCTCTGTCCCTGGGACCTTGTCCAACGAGTGCTTTTTTATTCCGCGTAATAATTTTAATGGGATCACCAGGAGGGAGAGAAGATCGAATCATGAAAGCTTGGAGATCCCGTCAGACAGGAAGTCTCTGAATCAGTGCTGAGCATCCAGTCTCTTGGCACACATCCGTGAATGTAATTAGATGCACAAAGGCAGCTGCGGCCCCGCAGGGTGGAGAGGAATAGGGCCTGCCCTTGACGGAGACCCTCACACCGAGGCGGGCCAGACCCCAGGAACACGGTGAATCTTCACTTGTCGGGGCCACCAGGGAAGTCAGTCCCGCAGACTGAGCGCGAAGAGAATATTTAGAGCTGTCTGCCTGGCAAATGGCACACAGTGACTTAGTCTGTTTGGGCTGCTATAACAAAAACCACCAACTGGGGGGCTTAAGCAACAGACATTTATGTCTTATGGTTGTGAAGGCTTGGAAGTCCAAGAGCAAGGCACTGGTAGATTCAGTGTCTGGTGAGGACCCTCCTCCTGGTTCATGGATGGCTGTCTTCCAGCTGGGACTCACATGATAGAAGGGGGTCTCTCTGGGATCTCTCTCTCTCTTTTTAAGATTTTATTTGTAACACTGGGTATAAGACTGATGAATCATAGACCCGTACCTCTGAAACCAATAATACATTATATATTAATTAAAAAATATTTTATTTGTAAGTAATCTCTACACCCATTGTGGGGCTCGAACTTAATAACTCTGAGATCAAGAGTGGCATGCTCTACTGACTGAGCCAGCCAGGCCCAGCCCCTCTGGGGTCTCTTTTATAAGGTCGCTAATCCCATTCATCGGGGCTCCACACTCATGACCTAATCACTCCCCAAGGCCCAAACTCCAAAGGCCATCCCATTAGCGATTAAGTTTCAACATATGAATTCTGAGGTGACACAAATTCATTCCATAGCACATAGGAAGTGAGCAGTTGGTAGGAAAAGGGAGGAGACTTCCAGTACAACAAATATCCCATCAGATCGTGAGGCAGGGGAGCGGGGCGTCCAGGGCGGATGGCTTCAAGAGATCCAGTCTGGGATCAGGCAGCTTGTGTGAGGGAAGTCTGCCCAAGTTCAGGGACAAGCCACCACTCCCAGGTACGCATTATTTGCTCGCCAGTTTTTATGGAGCACCTTCCCTAAGCCTCAGGGCAAGGCAGAAGCAGGCCAGGCCTCCTCATGGTGAAGAGCTGCATCATGGGCTCCTCCATGGTCGGTGACCGAGTGTGGCTCAGAGCCCAGGCAGGATTCCATGAAATGACAGCTGTGTGACCTTCGGCCAGTTCCTTAACCTCTCTGAGTCTCATCATTCTTGTCTCTAAAATAAAAACAATAAAGCCCAGCTCACGGGGTTGTTGAGTATTAATGACATATTGCTCTGTACGGCGCAAACACTCAGTCACGCTGGGGAAGCTTGCTTGGGCCTAGGGAAGTGGGCTGGCTTTCCTGCTGACCGAATAGCTTTCACATCCTGGCTCTGAGACCTTTGGAGATTTGAATGACTCCAGCTACCTCGGGCTTGATCGAGCACAAGTCTGCAGATTTGATTTAGAATATTGCAAAGAGGGGGAAAAAAACGTATCTGAAGTTCTTTGAAACCGATCATTTTAACCTGCCCACGTATGGGGAGTGAGAGGGAGACACACTCTCTGTGGCTCCCAAATCCTTTCTACCTTGGTGTGTTTCTACGCAGCGCTGAAGAAAATGCTGAGGGGGCCTTTTGCAGGTGAATCGTGGATAAGTAATAGTGCTATGTTTATATGGCCCCTTTGATCTCAGGACTTCAAAGAATGTTAGACACATAGCTCGCAGCAGATAGGAGTTTTCTCTATCTTCTAGATGGAAAGCCAGAGGCTCAGTCAACAGACAGTGATGGAACCAAGAATATAATCTAGTAATCTAGGTCAAGTGCTTCAGAGCTGAGAATGGATGTCACAGATGCGTTCACGCAGTGGTCTTCAAACTTGAGTATGCGTAAAAAAAAAAATCACACAAGAATATGTCTCCTCATGCACATTCCTGGACCCGACTCCAAGAGATTCTGATTCAGAAAATCTGGATGTGGGCTCTGGATTCTGATTCTCAAAGTAGGTTTTCGGGTGGTATGTTTATCACACTTTGAGAAATACCAGTCTAGTGAAGACTCAAAGGGAAGTGGGGCCTTCTCTTTGGGGCTTGGCCCCTGGGTGGCCAAGAGCGCCGTCTCTAGGCATTTTATCCAGGGATAAAATTGATATAATTTATACCGCAAAATGCTGTCTTCTAGTGGGAAAAGGCATGAGAGAATACAAACTCAAAGGTCCTAGGGTAACTCTTGCCCCAGGCAAGGCAACACTGCATCTCCTTTTGTTCTGGATAAAGGGTGAACCATGGTGACCATTTCTTTTTCCTTGGGGAGGCTTCCCAGAAGCTCAGCTCTCTGTCCTTTCTCCCCAAAGCCCTTCAGGCCATTCCCTCTCAAGGTCAAGGACAAAAGAATCTTCCCACTGCTGCGTGCCCTAGAACTTGAGCCAGACGAGGGCATGTGGGGTACGCTGCAGAGTCAGGGTGCTTATGGGACTTTGGCTTGAAACCCTTTGGCACCGGTTTTCACTCTTGCTCAACATACTTTTGCTCATATTTTATGTAGAATATGCATGTAGCGTGAATGATACTGACCTTACGTGTGTGAGTGCACGGCGAGATATTTGTCTGCCGTTGGTACCTGGGTTATGTTACCTTCAAGAAAGGAACTGGAAAGCTTTCCTTCTTGCCCTATGAGCTGGAGCAACCACAAAGCGTGGACTATTAGTAATACTTGAGCTGGCCCCAGTGACTTTGTGCAAAACAGCACGGAAAAGGAACAGTTAGAAAGACTGCCTGGGGGTGGTCTTTGGTACTGGCAGATGGATGATTCTGCTTCCAGATGTTTGCTGTATGGGACAGATTGTGTGTCTACCTCCCCAGCTGGCTTAGAGGGTAACCTCCCCTGACCTCACAGCTCGCCTGTCAGAAGTTTGCAGAATCCTCCAGGCGTAGTCCAGGCTGCCTCCCCGAGCCATCTCTTGCAGCGATAAGCTCTGGACTGTAGAGGAGCACAGGGGGGCCATGAAGACCAGGCCCCACAGTCCTGTGAAGCGTCTCACTTGCCAAGACTGAGCAGAGCGAGTGGCACTGAGGCCGAGGCAGTAGCCTCTGTGCGTAGGAAGGGAAGGTTCTATCGCAGAAGTGCGCTCTCGCCGCCGGCTTTAAAATAATGTGCGTGGCTGGTCTTGCGAAAAAAGAAGAGGAAGGCGGTAAGACCCAAGGAGATGAGACTGTGAATCTCGTTTTCTTTATCTTTGCAGAAGAGGTTTCATTTGAAATGGTTTATCACCAGAAGGGTGACCGGTTGCTGCAGTCAGTGGCTCTGGTTTGAATGGGCCTGGAAAAAAATAAAAAACTCTTCCTATTTTATAGGTGCACGTGCACCTGCAGGCTGGACCAGATACCATGTGCTGTGGGGCGAGGGGAAGGGATGGAGGAAAGCGTAAGAACCCCCATATAATATATATTTATATATAATACGTATGTTATATATATTACATATTTACACATATTCTAGGCTTATATAATATATTTACACGTAATACATATGTTTATAATACATATTTATATATTGTACATATAATATATATTTATGATATGAAAAATACTTGAGAAAGAGAGGAAGTGCCATTTCACTTAATAGACAATGTTCATTTCAATATATGGACATTTTAACTAAATGACAAAGATTTTTCCTTCTAAACTTCACCTTGGGGTTTATGAGTTAAATACCATTTTGACATGGTTTTAAATGACCAGATGAAGATTTAAAATCTGATTATCATGTGGCTGGAATAATAACTGACATAGAAATAATTGCTTTTCGACAGTGGTCCCATGGTTTCGTGATTAGACCTACAAATTCAATGTCAGCAAACTGTCCGTAGGCACCTTCCAGGATCTTAATGAAGAATGTGACCTGCTTCTCTGAGATTCCACTTCCTCTGAAGCTTAGAGATGTTAACAGCAAAGGAAACTGAGAAAGGGGCCAGAAGCATAGAAAAATGTGGTAACCGGGAAGGCAAGGGAAGGATGTTTTTCAAGGAAGAGAGAGATAAAGAGCTGGATCTAACGCAGACGGGGGGTCAGGGACAATGGGGCCTGAGCGTTGGCCATTGGGTTCAACAACATGCAGGTCATGATGGATCCCAAGTGGGCTAGAGTTCCAAAGTAGGCAGAAATCACGGCATAGAAAAATGGCACACAGGGGGAAGACTGCAGAGGCCTCCCAGTGCAGGAGACTGAGAAGCCCCACAGAAGAAGCGCAGCCAAGAAAGTGGCTGAGTCACATAGTGGGTGGGGCACTGGATTTTCCAGAACCTTCCACCGGTCCCAGCTCCTCACAATGGCCCCTGCCCCCTTATGTCCTCGAGACGCTTGTCTCCATCCCTGTGAGCAGGTGCACATGGGAGCCCCTCTACTAGAGTTCCCTTGAGTGCAATGAGGAAAGCCCAACAATACAACTGCCACCATTTTATGAAGTCAGAGTGGGATCCAGGCAAGATGTGGTCTGAGGCTCCTAAACGAAGACAGAAGAACAGAAAGGAAATGGTGAACAGGATCAATGCAGAAGGCGTCAGGATTTATTTGCAGGGTGGTAACAACAGAAGGATCTCTCCAGTGGTCCAATAGGAAAGAGGTCAGTCTCTCGTGGACTTCTGCTTCCTCAGTCTGTTCATGGCAGGTAGTGATGGAAACCTGAGGAAGGCCAGCTTTTTGTAGTGATGATGCTCAACGGTGGTTGTCTGGGGGAGGCCAAGGTAGGCATCGTCCACAAACCACGAGCACTGGGTGACCTTGGATTCCTGAGGTTCTGGCACTGGGCAGTATGCATTTGTGAAAGGTGTCCCGACATTGCTAGACCTTTGACTGAGGTTGACATCCTGTTGGTAAAATTGGCTTTTTTTTTCACAACAAACGTAAAAATTCCAGAATTTGTTATGGTTCTGGGCACTGAGGTCAAGTATTAGCTGGATCACCCAAGGGATCAGAAAAATCTCCCACTCTAAACCATCTTGGGAAGGCTTTCCTGGATCTCTGCTTTTGGTCACCTAGGAAGAAATTTTTAGACCCATTCCAGACCCATGGACATTGACAGAATATTCTTCAGAGTCTAGATAATTTTAGTCAGATTAACTACAGCCTTTTCATTTTCATTTTGTGCAGTTTTGACCAAGTTTTAGGCTTTTTACAATAATATTTATTGAACAACTACTTTGGGCCAAGTTGCATCTCAATGCTAGGAATGTCGATGAGTCAACAATTATGCTGTTCTAGTTGGGAGGGGTAGCAAAGTAACAGCCCTTCACAATGAGAGGTGCTAGCATGCTCTGCAATCGAACCACCCAAGAATTATTCTGGCTTACAGCCTATTAACGTTACCACTTCCTTACTACAAAGAGAATTTTATTACCAATTTACCCAGCAGGTTAAACTAATATTTGCAAGATTCACGGAGGCTGAGAAGCGTTGCGAAATTTCTAGATGCCTCATGTCAATGCTGGATCTTTTCCTAGTCATCTTGTGGTCTCTCAGTTGTGACCAAAAATACTTAGCACATTCCCCTTTTTTCAAGATTCAAGCAAGGGGGATGCTGATCCTCATAGAGGATTTTTCTCCTGAAGGATGGAAATGCACAAAACCTTTGAAAAAAGCCAGGAAGAAACACAGTTCTGCTTGCATTTCTTCTGTTGAGCCCAATCTACTGCAGCTGGACTGGCCATCCTGGTGACAGCCCCTCTGGCCTGGAAGTGCGGGTACTTTCTCTCCACCAGCTGACCTGCCTTACCCTTCCTTAGCGCCTGCCTTGGGCTACTGTCTCCTGCAAGCCTCGGCAGACAGCTGGTCCCCTCAGCCAACTGCCTGGAGAAGGAGAAGGAGGGGGCCACCGGGAGGTGGCAGAGAGAGAGAGCGCGGGGCAGAGGTGTGCAGAGGAATGATCTCCCCCGACCCCGGCCTCTCCCCCCCCACCCCTGCGCAGTGGCCGGCTTGGAAGAGATGGAGAGATGGCAAGTCTGAGGGCGGAAAGTTGCGCAGTCTGACTTCCTGCCACATTTTCCTCCGGCGGGCACGAAGCTGTTTTGTGACACCTTTGGGAACTGGCATTTTCCGACACAGGGCATGACTGTACACCAGATGACCCCTCCAGAGAGCTGTTTTCGGAATGTATCCACTGAATGTCTGCGACCTCTTTTGCCCCCACCCTCCCCAACCTGCTTAGTCACAGGTGAGAAATCCACCGACGTTGCCTTCAAGGCCTCGAGCAGACAGCCCTCGGGGCGCCAGGGCCCAGTGGGTGGGGAAGACCACAGGAAGGTGAATGGCCACACCCACAGCATGAATACAGCAGGGGCAGCCGTAGTTATGTCCCAAACCCAGCCTCGGGCACCCGGGACACGGCCACTCACTGAACACACGCTACTGTTTTACGGGATGAATGATGGAGACATTAGTGTGTGTTTTTCATGTTGCTGTTGTCCTGTTGTTGTTTTTTTTCCCGTCTGCCACCAAGTTTTTGACGAAGGTTAGTTGGAAGAAAGGCAGGCAGGGACCAGGGGACCCCCGCCCTAAGAGGAAACCACCCTTAAAAGGATTTTACACCACCCTGCAAGCAGGGGGAGTGGGAGAGGGAGAAGCAGGCTTCCCGCAGAGCAGGGAGCCCGATGCGGGGCTCGATCCCAGGACCCTGGGATCATGACCTGAGCTGAAGGCAGACGCTTAACGACTGAGCCACCCAGGCGCCCTAGAATGTGGCATTTCTTACACTCATGTTTTAGAATAAACTCCATAATATATTTTACCTAATTACAACTTACAATAATCTTCTGAAGTAGGCACTGTCCTGCCACTTTGCGAAGGACGGGCATCCTTAGAGGGTAAGGAACTCAGGTACTCCCAGCTCTTAAGGCCGCGTTGGAACCGCCCTGCCTGGAAGGGGTGGCCCGCACCGCCCCTCCAACCCCCACCCTACTTTGCATAATAATTGTTGTGGCGGTTTCGTTTTGAGTATTGTAAACCTTTATTTTGAAGCGATTTGCCCTGAATTTCTTTGTGAGAAGCTGAGTTCATCCTGTAGCACCCACTGCATAGATGCATTTGGTCACCGCGGCTGGACGGCAAAGTCGCTTGGTGAACAAGGAAGCTTTTCCCCTACAGGTGGGCACAGGGGTCTGTCACTCATCACACGCCCCCAAGCTCACTTGCTCTCAACCAGGAGGAAAAGAGAAATGCAAGCTCAGTGTTATTAAGAAACTTGAGAGAGAGAGAGAGAGAGAGAGAGAAAGAGAGAAAGAAAGAAGGAAAGAAAGAGAAAGAAAGGAAGAAAGAAAAAGAAAGAAAGAAAGAAAGGGAAAGAAAAAAGAAAGGAAGAAAGAAAGGAAAAGAAAGAAAAGGAAAGAAACACCCATCTGAGAGTCCTTTGTAACTGTTTGGTAACCCGAACAGAAAAACCTTTGATAAAATCCCTGGGAGAGCTTAAATATTTCTCCCCCCTCACTCTCGGAGTATGGATGGCTGCAGGTCAACTCTGAAACAAGATGACCTATTCCACCAGCATCAATAAAGCCCTAATCTTGGAGGAAGGAAGTGGGGTCTGGTTTCCACTGTTGCTATAAAAAAAATCAGGGCTTTGTTTATCAGGACGGCTCTCGCAGTAAAGGGCGGTTTGCTTTGGCAGGAAAAGCACCTTCTGAAGACAAAGGGTGGTTATACGCCGGAGCCCCTCCGCGCTCGGGTGAGGTTCCGCGTCGCTGCCACTGGGTGGCGCTGAGGAGCCGGGATGGCGGCCGAGGCCCCGGCGACTCGCTTCTCCGCTCGGGTCCCACCCGGGCAAGTCAGTCACCGAGGCAAAGGGCCAGGGGACTCGGAGGGAAGGGCAGTGGGGTCAGCTTCCCTCCCGAAGCCACTTGAAACGTGGACAGTCCCTCTTATATAAAGAAGGAATAAAAGCGTATTTAGCCGAGATGGTTTTATTTGGAAAACACTATTTTCATTGATCTGTAATAGACCTTCTGCCTGAAGAGCGTGCACGCGCAGCTTCGGGGCAGGTCGCCCGAGTCCGCGCTTTGCAGCTCGCTGCCCTTCAGCCCCCCTCCAGCACAGAAAGCGCTGAGAGTGAAATCACGCTCACCCTTCCTTCCTGGGTGGTCCTGGCATCTCCAGTGGCCCGGGGGCACCACTGATGGGCTTCCCCTGCATTCCCAGTCCCGGCCCCTCCACCTCCCCGGCCTTTGTGGTCATGCCCTCCCCTCCCCGCCCCTGCGCTCTTGAATAACCTTGTTTAGCAATCTCCGTCTTAAAAACCAGACTGTTAGAAACAAGAAGTACCTACCAGCCCTCCGCTTTCCCTTTAGATTTATTGCCCATCTCGCTCTCTCTTTTTTAAAGATTATTATTTATTTATTTTTTTGAGAAAGAGAGATAGGGAGGGAGAGCATGAGAGGGGGCCGGGGAGAGGGAGAAGCGGTGTCCCCCGCTGAGCAGGGACTGGATCCTAGGACTCCCGGGATCTTGACCAGAGCTGAAGGGGGACACCTAACTGACCGAGCCACCCAGGCACCCTTATTGTCGTCTCTTGCCTTCCCGTCTCAACAAAGGTGGGGGATGGACATGCCTGTGAGTACTGCCTCGACATACCCCTCTTCCTTACTCAGTCTACCCTGATTTAATTTCTGTCCCTTCAGCTCCACTAAAACTGACTTTGCCCATCATCCCAGATCCAGGAGATGCTCTCATCTTTTTTCTGTTATATGTGGTATCTATCAGCCCAATCTCCCTGAACTTGGTCCTCTCTTGGCTCCTGTGACTTGCTTTCCTTGTGTTAGCTCCTGGGCCCGCCCCTCGTTGATCTCGCCCCCATCCTGGTTCCACAGTGGCATCCGTTTTCCATAAAGCACTGCGCAGGGGAGTGCCAAAGACCCCACAACAGCACGGGGTAAACACTCGAGTCTGGGAAACAAGGTGACTGGAGTTCTTGATCCCCATGTGTTTTTACTAAGCTAGAGAGATGTTGGCAAGTATCCTGAGGATAGGGTAGGTTCCCAAGATCAAGGGACACAGGTAGGGGAGGGAGGGAGAGAGGGCTGGGATGTGTGTGAAAGCCAAGCAGTGCTGTGTTAGCTCTGGCCAGTGTTTGGATCTAATCTCACAGGTCCCACATCATCTCGCGTGTGAGAGGCTGACCAGTGGCCACCTCCTGGGCAGGCCAAAGGGTAGTCGGCGTTCCTCTGCACTCCTCCCTGGGCATGGAGCGTGGTGCTCGGGTTACCCATTACTGCATAACTAACCATCTGAGGCTTCACGGAGGTCGTCGGCGGGGTCTGCAGTTTTGACAGGGATCAGGGTGGAAGAGAAGGCTCCTGTCTGCTCCATATAGCATCAGCTGGGGCAACTCCACCCAGATGGGGGGGTGGCTGGAGGATCCACATACAAAATGGCTTTCTCACACAGCTGGAGATTGGAATTGGCTGTTGGCTGAGCACTCGGGCCGTGCTGAGGGCCAGCGTACTTGGCTTCTGTCCCCATGGGCCTCTCCATGATCTGCTTGGGCATCCTTACGGTCTGGTGGTTGTGTTCCCCCGAGCCAGGAGGTGGGCATTGCCGGTTTCTTAGGGCCGGGGCTGGGAAACCAGCACAGAAGTTTTTTTTGCGTGCGCTGTATTCAACTGGTTAAACAATTGTAGGGCTCAAGTTCAAGAGAAGAGAACAGAGACCCTGCCTCTTGAAGGAAGATCAAAGACTCTAGGGCCATGTTCTCAAACTGCCACACCCAGGGTGTCTTTACCTGCATCTTCTCATTCTCCTTGATCCTTTTTGCCTCCCTCCCTTTAGGTTAGGGCTAAGTGGGGACAGTCACCAGAGTTGAGCCCAGAAGTTTCCTTTCTTTCTTCACCCCAACCCTAGGACTACTGCCCTTCAGCTATGGCCAAGCTCGCAGATGAAAGAGAGGCTGTCCGTAGTTGGATTCCTACCTCCCTGCTCCGCGGGAAGCCTGCTTCTCCCTCCCCCACTCCCCCTGCTTGTGTTCCCTCTCTCGCTGTGTCTCTCTCTGTCAAATAAAGAAATAAAATCTTAAAAAAAAAAAAAAGTCTGCGTGGGATTCAGGATTTCTCCCTTGCGGAATCTCTTCCATCTTTGATATCAGACACTTACCAGGTGACCTTGGGAAGTCGGTCAGAGGCTGTGGTTCAGCTTCCTTGGGGACATCTCAGCCTGGGAGGAGGGGGGGGGGACTCCATGGGTCTTTCAGCAGGACCTTGATGGATGGAGAGCATTTATTTATTCATTTTTAAAGATTTTATTTATTTATTTATTTATTTATTTATTTATTTATTTATTTATTTATCAGTGAGAGGGAAGGAGAGAGAGAGAGACAGGCAGAGGGAGAAGCAGGCTTCCCGCTGAGCAGAGATTCCCAGGACCCCGGGATCATGACCTGAGCCGAAGGCAGACGCTTAAACCAACTGAGCCATCGGGGTGTCCGGATGGATAGCATTTAGAAAATCAAAGAGGAAAGCAAAGGGAGTCGCTGAGGGAAGACAAGCAGGAGGCAGGCAGGACAGGAGGCGGTGGGATGAGGTTGCCTGTGGCAACAGAAGAGAACACACTTTAGGATCCCGTGGACTGGGGTTTAGCTTTTGGCCCACCTTTTAGGACCGTTGGCAAGACCCTCTTTAAGTCTCGGTATTGGAACGCCTAAATTCTAAATCGTTCAACATCTAAAAAGCGGGGATTAAAACAAACCTTAATAAAATTGGGAGAATTGAATGAGATCATAGATGTCTGGCGGCTGCTTGAGGCCTGGGAGTGAGGATGGGTCCTACCATTAATGGTAGTGACTGCATGTGTGTGTGCCCCTGGAGGACAGGAACTGGTCTGGGGCTTGTGCAGCGCTTGTGTTGGGGAGGAGGGCTCAGTGTGAGGGACAGGGTGTGATCATGAAGTCACGCAGAAGATTGGATATACCGCTTTCTAGATGAGGAATCTGAGCCTCAGAGAAGGGAGGTCACTTATTACATGAACACTGTGTTGGTAATACCATCAGAATAATTGGCCTTCTTGGGGCGCCTGGGTGGCTCAGCTGTTAAGCGTCTGCCTTTGGCTCGGGTCGTGATCCCAGGGTCCGGGGATCGAGCCCCGCATCGGGCTCCCTGCTCAGCCGGAAGCCTGCTTCTCCCTCTCCCACTCCCCCTGCTTGTGTTCCCTCTCTCGCTGTGTCTCTGTCAAATAAATAAATAAAATCTTAAAAAAAAAAAAAAAGAATAAATGACCTTCTCAAAAATATAAGCTCTTCCGGGAACCTGGCTCACTCAATTGGTAGAGTATGTGACCCTTGATCTCAAGGTCGTGAGTTTGAGCCTCACGGTGGGTGTAGAGATCACTAAGAAAAATAAATAAACACTTAAAAAAATACAAGATCTTTGAGGGCAGAGGCTGTAACTTATACATCTTTGCAAACCCCTGCAAAATCCAGCACATCATACTGGGGCATATTCCTACTTTATGAATGGGGGGAGCAGGGGCTCAGTAAAGAGATGTGTCATTTATACTGATGGTATAAATAACAGTGCACAGCTCACCAACTAATCAGATCAAAGCCCACCTGTCTTAGAGTGTTTAGGTTCAGACCTAGCGGAGCAGGGCAGCTACATGAGATGGCTCCATAAACAGTTCTAGGATTCTGGCTCTGTCTTTGGCACACCAATTATGGGGGGGAACCAAAAGGAAAAGAAGCTGCAAAAATGGGTAATACCCAATGCTAGCAAAGGTGTGGTTAAACGGGCACTCGAATGTGATTCTTATGGTGTTATAAATTGGCACGATCCTTTGGGAAAGCAATTTTATTCAAAGATCGATGGCCTTTTAACCCATTATTTCCCACAAGTAGATTTATTTATTTATTTTTATTATTTTTTACAAGTAGATTTATTTTTAAACAATGTCTGAATTAAAGGTGGGGCCAAGGGGTACCTGGGTGGCTCAGTAGGTTAACCATCTGCCTTTGACTCAGGTCATGATCTCAGGGTCCTGGGATCAAGTCCCTCGCTGGGCTCC
The DNA here is from genome assembly GCF_009762305.2 of Zalophus californianus. Taxonomy (NCBI): domain Eukaryota; kingdom Metazoa; phylum Chordata; class Mammalia; order Carnivora; family Otariidae; genus Zalophus; species Zalophus californianus. Next base: position 188,564,080 of record NC_045596.1, read on the forward strand.
CTGCTCAGTGGGGAGCCTGCTTCTCCCTCTCCCTCTGCGCCCCACCCCCGCTTGTGCGCTTTCTCTCTGTCAAATAGATAAATAAAATCTTTGAAAAAAAGTAAATAAAGGTGGGACCAAGAAGGGGGGCATACTTCTGTGAACTCATGGTTGCAAACTTCACAGGTGAAAACTTTACTTTTAAACAAAGATAAATGAAGTTGAACATCTTTTTCGTTTGCTGATCATGCATTTTTAGTTCTTGACCGGTGGGGAAAGCAGAGCTCAAGCTGGGGGAGGTAGGTGTCCACATGTGTGCAGGGGGGAGATAGAGCAGGATGTGAGCACCCGCTCAGGGTAAAGGGACATCCCTGCAGGGGGCAGTGGAGGCATAGCAGGCCCAAGGAATCAGAGACCAAGCAGTGGTGGAGTGGGGGCAGTGGGCAGTGGGAGATTTGATACAGGAAAAGGGATTGATTAAACAAATAAATATAATGAGGATGCTGGGAGCCAGGTTTTGCACTGCTGGAGAAAGCAGTTAGAACTATGGAAAGCAAGGACACTAGACAGATGCCGGAGGTGTAGAATTGAAGATGGAGATATTTCTGTGAAGTCATGGTTGCAAACTCCACAGGTGAAAAATTTACTTTTAAACAAAGATAAATGAAGTTGAACATCTTTTCGTTTGCTGATCATGCATTTTTAGTTATTTTCCTGGGAAGTGCCTGCTTACATCTTTTACAACGAAGAATTTTTGGAATATTAGTAAATGTAGGCATTCATTCCTAACAAGCAGCATGAGTATTTTCCCAGGTTTCCAGTTTTATGTTGCTTTTTAGCCAAATAGATTTTTAAATTTCTTATGTATTCAGGCCTGTCAATTCTCCCCGCCCCCAAATGGTTCCTGGATTTTGTATCACGATTAGAAACAGCTTTCTCTTCTTGATTTCTCTAAGCAAAAACATGCACTCATGTTTTTGTCACCATCTTTCTTTCTTCTTCTTCTTTTCTTTTAAGATTTTATTTATTTACTTGAGAGAGAGAGAGAGAGAGAGAGAGAGAGAGAAGCAAACTCCCCACTGAGCAGGGAGCCCGATTCGGGACTAGATCCCAGGACCCTGAAATCATGACTTGAGCCAAAGGCAGACGCTTAACGGACTGAGCCACCCAGGCGCCCCTGTCACGCGGCTTTCTGATTCCACTGTTCCCATGTAAAGTCGGATCCATCTGGGAGCACTGGTGGAAGACGTGCCCCCGGGGACCTCACACAGCCCGCGAGCTCGGCCTTCTCCCGAGGGCGGGGCAAAGGAGCGGAGTGGGCGGGACATGGCTAGGCGCGCGCCCCCTAGAGTCTGCGGCTGTGTGAGCTTCCTCCAGTTCCTTCACCTCTCTGTGCATCCATTTCAACATCTGTAAAATGGGGATAACAACCGAACCCTCCCTCCCCCCAGGTGTGAATTAAGGAGTAATTGAGGTAATACAGAGTTTAGAACTGTGTCTGGCACAGGGTATATACGTAGGAAACCTTAGATACGCCTATCTTTTAAGGACCTTCAAGATGACGGGCATAAAACTGGGGCCCCCCCTGTCCATCAGCCCAACGCTAGGACAGCCCGGCAGGACTGCCCCAGGGGCTGAGAAGCGGCCTCAAGCTCTGCCTGGCGCGAGGGAACCCGGGAAGGCCAGGCCTGCGGGAAGGGCAGGGATGCCCGGAGCCCCGAGCCGAGGCTGGAGGTGCTGGGGATCCAGCGCTCACTCTCATCGCTAGGAGTCTCTGTTGCCACTAGAATCTCCCGATCGCCGACTTCTTCACCAGCTTGTTGGCTGATTCTCAGAATGAAATCTCTCGGGTGTCCTTGCAGCCTCTTTCAGCTTTGTCATCCCAGTAGGCACGGTGTGCTTTTTTAATAAAGGAAATTAAACACACACACACACACACACACACACACACAGTGTTTAAATAATTAACAAATGGAGGATTAAGGAGCGCGATTCCCTGGCTTTGGCTGGGTGGAAGCCAGCCACGGAACAAAGGGCAGGCTGCTGGATGGCCGCTGGAGGGCCCCGCCAGGCAGGTCCGTGCCAGCCCGCGAGCCGCCAGGGCGGGGCGAGGTCAAACCCCGTCTGGGAGGCTCGGGCCTGCGCCCTGGCTCAGGGGATCTGGGGAGGGGCGAGGCCCCGGCAGAGAGCCCCTGCCTGCCCATGGCCTGGCGGCTGGCATTCCCTTGCCGGGGGGTGTGCACTGCGTCAGCGGCGAGGGCCAGAAGCTCCAGTGATGGGTTGGTAAGCCGGTAGTCCTCAGCCTTTCCTCCTTCCCGACGCCGACAGTTCCGGCCCACTTGGGCCAGTGTTTGTCCCATGTTTTCTGCTGTACTTTGCAGCCAGCCCTTCATCTTTACCTTCACAGTAGGCGGCTGGTCCTGCCCCTTTCCATCTTCCCCACCTAGACGCGATGGTAAAGCGCACCCTCCTGGAGGCCACCCCTGCTGGAAGGCTCTGCCCCGGGCTGGGGTGGGGGTGTGTGTGTGTGTGCCCTAATTACCCTCATTCCTCATCCCCCGCTCGCTCACACTGCCGCCAACCAGCCATGCCGTTCCAGCCCCCTCGAAGAACCCATGTTCGGCTTCCTCCGGGGCCTTTGCACCTGCCGACGTGCCCCCCTCTGCCTTTGCCAGCCTGCCTCCTTCCCCTGCTCACATTCTTCATCTTCATGAGCCGTCCTAGTCTGCCTGCTTGGCTCCCAGCATCTTCATCATCCCAGCAGCCGTTTAGCCGACTGGCCTACAGGGCAGGGCGGGAAATAGCCCCCTGGTTATAGTAGATCAGGGAAATTGTACCTGCCTTCTCCATGATGCGCGCAGCGCCCTTCTCCAGCCTAGGCTTTCTGGTGCGCTCTTCTCTCCCAACCCTGCTCCTGTAGCTAAACTTTCTTTAAAACCTGCTCTTTAAGACCTTAGAGTTTCAGTCTTCTCTGCACTTCCTCCAAAACCTGTACATGCTATGGTAGTACTCTAGCAAAGTGGTAATCACCGAGTTACCTGTCGGCTCTGTTTTCTAGACCCTGCGATCCTTGAAGGAAGAGCTCACCTCTTATTTATCTCATTATTTTAAGAAGGTATGTTACTAGTACTTACATATCTCTGCAGGTCCAAGACCAAACACAGTACCTGACCTGGGATTCCTTTTTTTTTTTTTTTCTTTTTTCCTTCTGAATGAGTCTACAATTAATCAATCACTAACTCCCAGACCATGTTTCTAAACCTCCAGAATAGTTTTCTTTCTTTCTTCCTTTTTTTTAAAAGAATAATTCTTTCACGGGGCGCCTGGGTGGCTCAGTCGTTAAGCGTCTGCCTTCGGCTCAGGTCATGATCCCAGGGTCCTGGGATCGAGCCCCGCATCGGGCTCCCTGCTCGGCGGGAAGCCTGCTTCTCCCTCTCCCGCTCCCCCTGCTTGTGTTCCCTCTCTCGCTGTCTCTGTCTCCCTGTCAAATAAATAAATAAAATCTTTTTAAAAAAAAGAATAATTCTTTCACCTCTTATATCTTAAACCTCCCTCAAGTCACCCATCGTATTCCTAGCCATCTGCTGGTGAGAAAAGCAAATTTCTTAAGGATTCACATTGGAGGTGCTGAATCCACAGGGGTTCTCCAACTATTTGGTTTGTTCATTTCAAGGGCATGACTCCTTATGTATAAGACTGATCTAGTTTAGTTCTTCAACATGGCAAGAGGAACAAATTTAGGGAGAGTAGATGGTGGATGAAGGCCAAAAGCCCATTTCCGGGTCAGGCCCCCAATCCCACGTAGCCTGAGAACAATCCCCAATGCTCCCCACCCCCTGCACTTGCAGGCAATGGCTGTCATTGTCTTCAGACAGACAAGGGCAGAAGTGGGTGAGGGTGGAGTTTCTGTGACAGAGGGAAGGCACTGGTGGGTTTGAAAACGGGGGGGGGGGGGATGTTGTTTCCTTAAGACTAATTTTAATAGTCACCTAAGGATAATGTTGTAAATAAAGTAAGAACATAGAATAATGCATTTCAGAACCGAGTATTTATATTAGCTTAGGTGATTGAGAAAAATGGCCTGAACCATAGATAGAACGATAGACCAGGAGGAGAGAACAGACTCATCTGGAGGACGAAAGTGAGGACACAGAAAGTGGAAATAGAAACAGGAAGGAAGTAGGAAGGGTCAGCTTCTTTAATCTGAAGCAGTTTACTCAGAACAAATCCAACCTGTGGTTCGCGTAACTCTGCGTGCTAAAATAGACTTAAACATTTATTTACAGGCTACCTATAACTTGTCCTTTGAAACCCCACCGTCTCACGGGTCTGGAGTATGGAATCATGGAAAACTCTCATTCAAGAACCATGCTAGCCTGCTTCATGCAACAAGCCTGATGCATAAAATGCCAGAACATCGTCCGCTTCCTCAGTATATTCCATTTCCCGTGATGGTTCTCATCTGGATAAGACCTGCTTTGAGCTATCATGTTGTTGACTTGAATACATTTGTACCTTCAAATTCAGGGCTTGATGAGAAGTCTCCATTTGCTATGAAATGCAGGGAGCATCGAAATGACCAACACCAAAGCAAAACAAAATCAAATACCTGACTAATTGCAGAGTTCCCTAACTGGACCCTCCAAAACCCTGCAAAACAGTTCGACGCTCCAGATGTGTTTTGTTTGTTGGCTTGGCTATACAGTGTTTTGTTTTGATTTTTGCATAGTTTTCAAAATTTAAAAATTTGCAGATTTCGCCTAAAAATCAGCATTTCTGACTTGTGTTGGAAAATTGGAAGATTTGGGGACCCTGGCCCCCCTCATCCTGAATGGTAACACTTGGCAGACCCCGTTAGAGAGGGCAGCTTACCTCTAATTTATAGGTTTCACTGGTCCTGTTGTCTAATACATTCTGCTCATTCATTTATGTAACTGGCCTGTAGGTTATCACAAGAATATTTCATTTAGCCAGTAATTCTCTAGCTAGGCAAAAATGTCCTTATGTAAATGCTTCCTTTAAGTGTGGACTATAACAGAGGACATGAGCTAAGGAAAAATAAAGGTGAAAGCAGGCTCTGCTACAATTAAAATGAAATCTGAAACAGGAAGTCCTTCTCAAAGCTACATGCCTATTAATTTTACGTAGGCAATGCTATATGCAGATTATCTCTCCTATGTTTTATAACTGTGTTAATGTCCTTGAACATGAATTTTTATTGAATTATAATATTCCTGCTTGCAATTCTGGAGGGTTGGAGTTAGGAGAAGGAATTTCCAAATTTGGAATAAAAAATTGGGGCATATTCCATGTTTTTGAAAAATCTGTATGTATAGCCATGAGCTATATTTTGATTGTCATATTGAAATGTGCCTTGGGTTTGTGAACTGGGATAAAACTAGAGTTATACTAAAGTCAACATTCTCTATGTAATACTTTGTCCTTCCCAAGGTGCTTTATAAGGAGTAGGTATAATAAAGACATTTCAAAAGTCTTAGTTATTCATGGCTTTGCTCTCAAGCCAAGAATCTAAGAGACCCTCAAATTTCATACCAGCCATTTGGAACATGAACCTTAAATCCCCCTTTTACCTTAGAGAACAGTAGGTTTGCTATCTACTCTCCCTTCCAAGGCAGGGCTGAGTTATGTTAAAATACTACCTGAGGATTGTGGCATTTACAAGGGGAGATGTTTAAAGAGGACAAGGCAGAAAAAGAAACATGTCAGTGTTAGGGGTAGTTTTCAACAAGATAGTGCAAAGAACACTCACAAAGTTTCTTTTTTTCATTCATTATTTAGGAGGACTTCTGCCAAATCTTTTTCACTGCTTCCCATTGGTTCCACAGACAGGCAAAATAGGCTTTATTAGAACTTGGTGAACCATCAAGAATTAGTTCATGAAAAGACAGCGGGAAGGTGTGCACACAGTGCGTCTGAACATAAAAAAATGAAGACCCAGACGCCTGGGTGGCTCAGTTGGTTAAACGTCTGCCTTCGGCTCAGGTCATGATCCCGTGGTCCTGGGATCCAGCCTCGCGTCCGGCTTTCCACTTCACGGGGAGTCTGCTTCTCCTTCTCCCTCTGCCCCCCCCCCCCAGTCTTGCTCTCGCTCTCAAATAAATAAATAAAAACCTTTAATAAATGAGGGAAACTGAGGCATGGAGAGGTTAAGTAACTTGCCCAAGGACATCTTAAGTGGAGGGGCCAGGATCCCAAACCAGACACTGGCTCCAGAGTCTGGAGCCCTGGATGGGTGTCAGGCATGGCAAAGCATGGCTGAAGGCATGTGGGCGGACAGGCCAGCTATTGGCATAAGTCTGACCCTCGGCCATGGGAGCGAGTGGTGCCAGATGGTTGACACAGGTCCTGCGCGTAGAATTTAGGACAGACTTGGGTACGAACAACACAATCATAGATTTCTTAGGTGTTCAGTTTTTCTTTTAGGTGAATTGTCTGCTTGCATCCTTTGTCCCTTTTTCTGTCTGGGGTTTCTTGCTTGTCTTACTGATCTATTGTCTGCCACGAGGGAGGTGGTTTTGTCTGTATTGTCTACTGCTGAACATCCAGCACACAGACAACACCTACGCATAATAAGTCACAATAAATATTTGCTGAACGACTGAATGAAGGAATATTAACTACTTGTCTGTTATTTCCTAGTTTATTATAGTATGTCTTAATTCATATGTGCCTAAGTTTTACATTTTTATGTAGTCATATGTACTGATTTTTTCTTCTTCATAGTTTTTCCATTAAAAAAGTTTATAAAGGTGCGGAGAGCCCCTCGTCCCGGGACCCGGGGCGCGGCCGGAAAGGGGACCGCCCCCTCGCCCATCATGCAACGCACGTTCGTGGGGAACCTGGTGCTAAACCATTCGTAGACGACCTGCTTCTGGGTCGGGGTTTCGTACTAGCAGAGCAGCTCCCTCGCTGTGATCTATTGAAAGTCAGCCCTCGACACAAGGGTTTGTAAAACAAATAAACAAAAGAAAATAAAAATAAAAATAAAAATAAATAAAAAAAATGTTTATAAAGTCCCGGGGTGACTGGGTGGCTCAGTCAGTTAAGGTCTGCCTTCAGCTCAGGTCATGACCTCAGGGTCTCGAGATCGAGTCCTGCATCTGGCTCCCTGCTCAGGGGGTAGGCTGCTTCTCCCTCTGCCTTTGACGCACCCCCCTGCCCCCCCCCCCCCGCTCATGCTCTCTGTCTCTGTCTCTCTCTGTCTCAAATGAATAAATAAAATCTTAAAAAAAAATAAAAATGTTTATAAAGTCCTTTCTTGGCCATATGTCATGTAAATATTTGGTTATGTTTTTCTGGTTTTCTTATTGTGATTTTCTTTTTACATTTACTGCTTTAATTCACCCGCATCTTGTTTTCTCCTATGGTGGAAACAGTGGCCATACATAATTTCTTTCCAAATGGGTCTTCAGTGTTTTTTTTAACACAATGTATTGGATAATCCACCCTTCCTTCTACTGGTTTGTCTGTCCATTCCTGTGCAAGCATCACACCTTTAAATGATTGTTAGTGTACCTATGTGAGTGTGGGTATGTTCAATATATAAATATACACTTAAATATCTTTTAATACATGTCTGCCCTCATTAGTCCTTTTTAAATTGTATCAGTTGATAGTATATGTTCTAACTATAGAATTCAACCTAAAAATTAATTTAGGGTTAACTGACATTTTATAATATTCTTTTTCTTAAGGGATTTTATTTATTTGAGAGAGAGAGCATGAGCGGGGGGTGGGGGGTGGGCAGGGGCAGAGGAAGAGGGAAGTTCCCCGATGAAGAGGGAGCCTGATGTGGGGCTCTATCCCAGGACCCTGGGATCATGACCTGAGCTGAAGGTAGATGCTTAACTGACCGAGCCACCCAAGCACCCTCAATACCTATTTTATTTTATTTATTTATATATTTTTAAGATTTTATTCATTAATTTGACATAGACAGACATAGAGAGGGAACACAAGCAGGGGAAGAGGGAGAAGCAGACTCCCCGCTGAGCAGGGAGCCTGATGCGGGGCTCGATCCAGGACCCCGGGATCATGACCTGAGCCGAAGGCAGACACTTAACCGACTGAGCCACCCAGACGCCCTCAACAGCTATTGAAAGAGAAAAGAAAGTACAAACTTGCTTACTCTTCAATACAGGATTATAAAAGGGAAAACCAAATCCATCGGAAATGGAAAAGATCGATGCAACTAATCCCACTCTGATGTGGCCAGATCCACGACCATTGCTGTTATTCCTCATGATAAAAGCAAAATGGTGTTTGATAGTCCGGTTGACACAGGCAAACACTTATTAATGGTTCACTCTCAAATGGGGAGCATGTAAACTAAAGCATCTCCGTGATCCATTTTGGCCAAGACTTTTACTCTGATTAATTTACTAATGCGAGGAGGAAAACAATATGGCGCCACTAAACTAGAAGAGAAGGAGAGGAAGGACGAAGGCAGGAAGGGAGGGAGGGAGGGAGGGAGGAAAGAAGAGAGAAGGAAAAAAGATGAAACTGTGTTATGGCAATCTTAGTGAGGAAGTGAGGTAAATGGGAAGAGATTTAATTTAGATAAAGGTAAGGTACCTGGGGAAAAATAAGAATCAGCAAATAGAGAAAAGAGAAGGCTCCTGTTGAGGAAACAGCACTGTAGCAAACAGCCAGGTTATAATACTGACTACTTGCTGAAGATATGAGTCCCTAATATCACTACCACTAACCACGACTGCTGCTGTGTTGGTCTGTGTGTCTAGAAGGATCCCTTAGGAAACAGAAGTGGCAGTAAAGTTGCTTCATCCAGCGTTTGGCAGCAATTTTCCCTATGAAATGCTACTGCAGACTTGCCAAAAGGAATGTTCTAAAAAGGCCATAAAAACACTGTTGACTGTTAAAAGCAGAACAGCTAGAATCCTGCATATACACTGAGATGGGAGTTTCAATGGCTCAATCAGATCCCATTTTTATTTAAGAGCCATCAAATCCAATTGGGACCACATTTCTCTAGATAAGGATTTAAAGCAGGCTTTGGGTTTCATATTGTTTACTCTGCTCTATTTGTCTCCCTGTGGGAAGAGGCGGGTCCTGCAAATGTGCTTGGTGGTATTTTCATTGGATTTCGGGCATTATTTAGATCCCCAAGAAGGGGAGGTCCTCTGAACTCAGAAAACTGGTGTTCAGTCAACAAAATGGAATTCTTAGCCTGAATGAAAAATAAATAAACTCAGAGTTAAATACGCAGGGAAACCACATCCTGTCGGGGTATTCTCTTGGTCTATTGGACTTCTCGTATAGTTCAACACTATTTAGAGAGAAAAATAAAGCTGGAATGATGGGGATGTGGGACTCTGAGCAAATTAAGATGCCACCTTAGAGACAGTACATCATTTCTGCCAATTTACCAGCCATGATGCCTCAGTTTCCCATCAGTAAAGAGAGCCGTTCTGTGTGGTACCCTGGCCAAAAGATAACTCATCAAAATGTTGAAATGCAAAAACCAGTGTGAGGTTCCTTTATGTAAATGAGTAAGGCAATATCATCTAGGAGGTGTATCAAAGTTTGCTGAGGTCGATATGAAGGCTGATCCAACAATGTTTCTCCTGGGCGCTTCACAGTGATATGGCCCAGGATTTACACTTCAATTGTTCTCAAACTTCTCTGTTCATTAGCATCTTCTGAGAGCTTATTTTAAAACACTGATTTGTGGGGATGCCTGGCTGGCTCAGTCAGTGGAGTATGCAACTCTTGATCCTCAGGTTGTGAGTTTGAGCCCCATGTTGGGTGGAGAGAATAAAACAAAACAAAATGCTGAATTGAAGGCCCAGCTCCACAGTTCTGATGAAGTAGGTCCGGGGTGGAACCCAAGAACCTAAATTCTTAGCAAGCATCCCAGGACATTCATTTAGATTGCGGTGGGCCATGGACTACACTTTGAGAAGTTCCAAACCAAGCTCACCCGTATGGCTCACCTGGCTGGTTAATGTCTATCCATGGCCCAGTTAGTACTGTATTCTAACAACCCCAGGAAACCCGGCTGTGGTCCAGCAATTGGGAGTGGATTCATTTTTTAGCCCAACATCCATTCATCCTGATTTCCTTTTGGAGAGCAGTCCTTCCCCTGCTCACTTCGTGCCCTTCAGGTAGGTTTCATCCTGCGGACTAGGGTGCCGCATGTGACCCAGGTCAGAGCACTGGATCCCCCTGGCCACAGTGTTTGGGGATGAACATGTGACTCCAGTCTAAGCAGATTATGTCTCAAGGCTTATACAGAAACTGTCAGGATTAGAATGGAAGGTCTGGAGATGCAGGAGCCATCTTGCCACCATGAGGGGAATTTCTACTTTTATAGATGAAAAGATGGAAAGAGAGAAACCAAGCCTTGGCAATATTATTTGAGCTGCAGATTGGGGCAAACCTAAAGCCAGATGGATCTACCCCCTGTATGTTTCAGTTTAAATGGGGGGGGAGAGGGGAATCCACTTTTCATCTTAAGCCAGTTTGAAGGGAGTTTGCTGTCACTTGTAACCATGAGTTCTAACTGAAATTGTTACTATGGCAAAACATCTTACAGTAGTGTTTTTGATGATCAGATTAAATATTCTATAATCAAATAATTCTATAATTGCCTTGAAAGAAATATATATCAAAAACGCCTATTTGGTAGGAACACTTTGGAGTTAAATCTTAGTTTCGGTAGGAAGAAGCTCTTATGGGCTGTTCTTAGGAAAAGGTCAACTGACAATAAAACCTATTGTCTGTTGACTACCTATGAGGTGCTGGGCATTGAGCTTTTAATACATTATTCCTAATTTTCACAACAAACCCAGAGTGGGTAATATCTTCAGTTAGAGATGAGGAAATGAGGGTTCAGAGAGGTGAAATAACTCGTTTAGGGTCACACAGGAGGAAATGGCAGAACTTGGACTCCAAGGCCTTCTGCCAATATCACCAGCCTACCTGGGAGGCTCCAAGGTCATGGGAAATTTTTCCAAGCCTTCCTATCTCGTCCCGGCAGACCACAGCATAACTAGAATTCACCATTACTAGTTTCCCCTGCTCAGACACCGACATGAACGTTCCTAATCTCTTCTTCACCGACTTTTCTGGTTTCTTTTTGAAATTGTGCCTTAATCATCCAAGAAACCCTTCTCATGAGTGAATGAAGACGGCTCATCCGCCCAAAGATGCCCTCAGCATTCCCCAGAGCCAGATGTCACTCTCCAAGGTCATGTTTCTGGTCCTGAAGGGCATGGCTCCAAATGGATTTGAACGTGGACACCTTCCCCTGTACACTCCATCATGTCTGGAAGATTCAGGCAGATTCATGCACATTCCACTTCGGGGGCATGTCATTCTTTACTTCCACGCCCGTCCCTGGGTTACTGCCCCTTGGTCAGCCACTTCTTTCTATGCTTTCAGGCTGCCTCTTGTTGGCCTCTTGCTGCAAGTCTGCAGGCAGCTTGGCTGGAACTTAGGGGATCTTGGAAGGGCCCAGAGCTTGGGGGGGCAACGGGTGTCTGATGAATCTTTCACTGCAGGTCGTGAGACCGTTACTTTTATGCTTCACGTTCCCCTTTCCTAAATTGGTTGCAGTTATCAAGAAAAATTATTCTGAAAGACACTTGTGATATAGCTGTTAAATTAAAAACAGGGGCCAAATAATTTCCTGAACTTAGAATCTCTTTTAACTTTTCCCCAGAAGGGTGCTGTAGCCACAACCAAGAAAGGCACGCTTCTTTGGACTTGTTAGCAGAACAGACATTTGAGGCTTAATCTCAAGTGCCCAAGGCACTCAGGTTTCAGGAGCATTTGGATAATCTAGCCATTGCCCCCTCCCCAAGCCATTCCCTTGCCAAGGGCTTCCCAAAGAATGTGGGAAGGAAACAGGGTGAGGACTCCCTAGCCTTCTGTGTATTTTCGTGGCTTTTGTTCTATCAGTGCACAAGAGGGGTTCCGTTGGCATTTTGAGTGGGAAAGTTCTTGGTTGGAAGGACTGAAGTTGTTGGCATACTGTAAGGTATTAGTTATTTGTAATAACCCAAAGCAAATAAGAAATGCTCCCATCCTGGGGTGCCTGGGTGGCTCAGTCGGTAAGCGTCTGCCTTCAGCTCAGGTCATGATCCCAGGGTCCTGGGATGGAGCCCCGCATCGGGCTCCCTGCTCCGCGGGAAGCCTGCTTCTCCCTCTCCCACTCCCCCTGCTTGTGTTCCCTCTCTCACTGTGTCTCTTTCTGTCAAATAAATAAATAAAATCTTAAAAAAAAAAAAAAAAGAAATGCTCCCATCCATTTTCAAACACTCCGGGGAAGGGGGTGGGTTGGGGAGGGGGATGGACAGCCCCTGGTTAGTAAACCATAGGGAGGTGGTAGTGCCTGGGGCTGGAGGTAGAAAGCAAACTCCCCAACCTCCTCTGCATCCTCCAAAAGCCAGACTCAGGGCTCTTGGGAGACAGCCTCCAACCCGTCAAGGGTCTCTCCCAAGATTACGGAATTCTTGTATACAAGCTTCCAGCAAAATGCTGAGCCTAAATGGGCACTCCATAAATAGTTGCTAATTAATTGCCATGTCTTGCTCATTATTATATGCTCATTGAGACTGGAGATTTCACATCCTCTATGTTGTGAAAAGCCCCGGGCGGACTTAATATAATGCCATGCTACTGATAAGCACTCAGGAAATATTAATTACTATTGATGAAAGTGGTGACTACTTTAATTTCGATGCAAACAAGCAAAAAGGGCTAAATACCCTTGGCTCTTTGCCTCTGTTGCATTTGGAGAGACTGATTAATCCGGTCTTCCATCTCTGGCACCTAAAACTCCGGGGCATTCAGGTCACCGAGCAGTTGTGTGGGTGGGTGAGAGACTTTCTTGGGCTTTAGCCAGAGAGCCAGGCTATTGGTAGAAGAGCTAGACTTTTAAGATATGGAAAACTTCATACATATGCCAAAATAGGAGACAGGAACCAGGCCAGGTGAAAAAAATGAGGCATCCAGAGAGGCCAGGAGGCCAGGAGGGGAGGTATAGGCAGGGGCCATGGGAAGCCGGGAGTTACTTGGAGAGAGCCGAGGGCTGGGGTAAGGTTGGAGTTGGTGTGGTATACTCTTTCCCAGGCCCCCACTCTCTGAAGCCCCAGTTTCACCTGAAAATGCGATCTCTATCTTGCTGAGTGCAGGCAAGATCAAATCTGTAAGGGACAGCCAGGATCCAACTTTCCATCATTCTTTGTAAATCAGACCGGGGATTCTTACTCCTTGCCAATGGGTAAGTCGTAAGGGTTTTATTTCCCAGGATGATCACCGCGGGGTGTGGGGCATAACATCTTGCTCCGGGATTTCTATAACGAAGCATGAGAAAAGTCCAAGGCGGGACTAAAGCTTTATAGAGAATTAATACCACTGCAAGTTTTAAAACAAAAAATAAACTCTGATTGTCATGAGCAGGCACGGGTTTGCCAGTGCAAAGTGGCCTTTCTGCTGAAAAGCAGGGTGACCTGGGTTCATTTGCACATTCGAAGATTATACTCTCATTTTGTTCAACTTTGAGACGAGAGGCAATAACATTTGCAAATGGCTTAGACCCGCCTGGTCTGACTTTCCTCAAATATCCTGCAAGATTAAATCCATTTTGTTCTAAAGAAAAAGTAGAGGGGGTGGAGGATTGTGTTTTGAGTACAAGGGGCACCTAAAACCCAGTCCCCTCCCCTTCAATTCCACCCCTGCCCCCCCCCGCCCCGGTCCAAATGGCAATACCTTTTTAATTAGCCAGGAGTGTTAAATAACCAAAGAAAGCTATATTTTCTTCTTCCTTCCCAGGTGATCGGGATTTGGATCAGTAAATTTTGGCCGATCTTCTTTCCTGGAGCTAGAGTGACAAGGACCCAAGACAGGATATGTACATTGATTTTAATGACTTTGCTAGAGGTCACTTTGGGGAAAAAGTTTCAAAGACAATCCACACAGCAGTCAAAGACAACACTGATGTTCTGGGTGATGCCCTAGGCACATACCTTCATATGCAAATGCGTGCAACATATGAATTCTTAGGAAATGTCATGTCAAGGCAAGCTTGTCACTACAGAGTAGAAAGAGGGGACCTACCCTAGACGACAGTCTCTCTTCACTGACCCCTTAAATCAGGGGCTCCTCTTTTAAGGTCTCCTCCTGGGAGTGTCCTCTAAGGTGTGTGAAATAATAGGAAGATTGCTCGCCTATTTGTAGAAAAAGCAAAATGCATAATGTTTTTCATTCAGTTTGTATTTTTTTACCTAGATCACAGACCACTCTAGACTTAGGTTTTTATCATTATTTCCTTTTGACTTGGTTTTGAGTCTTGGCTCTGCAACTTAACAGTTATGAGACCTTGGGAAACTTTTTCACAAACTCGGATTCTCCGTTTGCTCATTTATAAATCGGGAGTGTTAATACGGACCTCCCTGGGTTGGGGGGAGCATAAAGGTTAATGTGCTTGAAGCACCCAGCAAAGGGGCCCAACACATAGCAGAGGCTCACAGTTGGCCTCGAGATTCTTCTTTCTCTCCCGGCCACAACTTCTTACAGAAGTAGAGCTACAGAAGGCGAGGCAGCATGGGGACACATGGGAAGGAGACGCTCCCAGAACCCTGTGCTGACCACAGAGGTCCTTCT